>NC_061101.1:41716709-41786709 GCF_015104395.2 Macrobrachium nipponense
GAGGACTTTTTAACAGACCACAATGTGAAGAATGTGAAGCGGAGTTTCCTTTTTGTCATGAAGATGAAGCTCTTGATCTTCTGCCTTGAAAGGGCTGCCTTTGCAAGTTAGGAAGGTCTTTAGGCCATCTCAAAGACTGTGACAACAAGTCTAGCGTCGACTTCTTATGCATGTGCGACACAATGTCATTAACTGTAGACTGTGGGAATAAGTAGTCTTTACCAAGAGGAGAGAACAGAAGCTCTGATTTTGGTGCTGTTGTTACCCCTTTTGTGGTATACAAGCACCATAATTCCCTCTTCTTTAACAGGCCCATCGTATAAGAGAAGCTAGTTCACAAGTACTACTGTCCTTAATATTCTTGTCCACACAAGAGCTTACTCAAAAGGTGTTTGATACGAAGTCTGCAGGTAGGTTCAAACAATCCTGAATCTTCCAGGCTAAAGCATCCACCAACCCAATCTAAAACACTGACTACTTCCAAAACTTTTAAAAAGATTGCAATAAAGATGGTTGATTTCAGCTGCAAAAAACATCACCTTTGGCCGATAAAAAGCAGATCTCTGAGAAGCGTTAGTGAGAGCTGATAAGTCCCCCTGGGATGAGGCAGCTGCCCCAAAGGAAGGAGCTTCTCCTGTGGTATAACAGGAATACCTCCTATGCGAAAGTCTAGCAGGAGGAAAACAAAAGCAAGACTTTCCTTGCTCTATTTTGAGTGAAAGCCAAGAGTCCATCTAACTAAAAGCCTTCTTAGCAGAAGCAGACAACACCATCTCCGGCAATACAGTGGAAACTCCGTATTTGCGTTCTCAGTATTCATGGACTCACATATTCACAGATTTCTTCATGGACCATATCTATCCATTACGTATTTGCAGGAAAATTGCATATTTGTGGTATTTTTCTGATAATTATCAACAAATTACTACATTTTCATATCAATTAATGCACTTTTTGTGATAAAACTATTATAAAAACCAGGTACAGGCAGTCCCCAGTTATTGGTGGGAGTTCCGTTCTCAGCGGGGTGCTGATAAACAAATACCGTCATTAACCGAAACTAGACAATTTATGGCACTTATGGCACCAAGGTTTGGTTAATGGTGCCAATAACCAGTTAATGGCACCTCTGTTAGGTATGTTATGGCCCCATAACTCTATTATCAACACCTTATGGTGCCAATAACAAACTCGGGCAATTATGACACCATAAATCGCCGATTTATGGTGTCATTTTGTGATAATATTTTCTCTGTGTTGCTTTGATCGTTTTACAATGCGTTATGTACCAAAATGATTGCAATTTAGTGTACAAAACAACGAAAAAAAATTAACTTGTTAGCTTTAACCCTTTTGCTCACAGCGCGATTTGAATACAATTATATATGAAATTTTGTTTTTGCGCTATCATATACTATCCCATTATTTATATATGATAATGATATTTTTTTTTCATTTCTGATGGTTGCATACTAAACTTCAGGCAATGACAAAAAAAGGAGCCAAAAATGAACTTTTAATCTTGAAAACTAAGCACACTGATTTTTTTTTTTAAATATTTTTTCCGCTTCGGCGCTCACTCTGAGACCCCCTCGGCATACGGGAGACGATTTTTATTATACCCCTTCGGCGTAAGAGGGTTAAGCAACTTAACCCTTAAACGCCAAGCCTCTATTTACAAAAGTGTCTGTCGTATGCCGGTGGCATTCAGGAGTTAGCGCCGAAGCGGAAAAAATGTTTTTTTTTTTCAAAAAATCACAGCATGCTTAGTTTTTAAGACTAAGAGTTAATTTTTGGCTCTTTTTTTTGTCATTGCCTTAAGTTTAGTATGCAACCATTAGAAATGAAAAAAAATATCATTATCATATATAAATATTGGAATATATGACTGCACGAAAAAAAATTTCATATATAACTGTATACGAATCACGCTGTGAGCAAAATGGTTAAAGTTAATGAGTTATATAACAAATTGTAAAACAATCAAAGCAATACAGAGAAAATATTATCACAAAATGATGCATGAACTTGTAACGTCCGGACATAAAAACAAGATTTTTTCTAAAATTCGTGCATGCGCGGCTGGGTAACGCTTGTAAACAAAACAATAGCGTGATCTGTGAACTCCCAGCATCCCTCAAGGGGCGTGATTTAAAATCTTTCGCAAACTAGGTTTACAGTGAACCCTCGTTTATCGCGGTAGATAGGTTCCAAACCCGGCCGCGATAGCTGAAAATCCGCGAAGTAGGGACACCATATTTACATATTTATTTAACAGTATTATTCAGACTTTTAAAACCCTCCCTTTCCGTAGATACTGTTACAAACCACCCTTTAAATGTACAGAACACTTAATGCATGTACTACAATACCCTAAACTAAAACAGGCACAATTATTAAAATGTTAGAATATTAAAGTATAAAAAAATAAAGATTATTACTGTACTCACCACGAAAGAAGTTGAAGAAAAACTTGAATGATGATGGCAATGAATTTGCTGCACAGTAGAAATGATGATGATGAAGCTGATGATGTCTTTCTACTGTGCAGCCAATGATATATTTTTACGTCTCTTCAGACGGAGGTGTCTTTTCCTGGGACACCTCTTCAACTTCTTCCTGGGACACTTCTTCAATTTCTTCCGAAGGCATAGTAGCAGGAGGAACTGGCTCTTTTTTGCGAGGCTGGAAGAACATTGTGATCGGAAGTTGCTGCCGCTGCTTCTTTTTTCGCTCGAAGAGCATCCTGTAGGGAGTCATGTCTCATCGATTTTGTTGCAGAATTGCAGAGAAACGAACCATATCCTCGTCCCAATCTTGCGACAATTCTTTCAACTCCTTCGCAAGGTTGCAGAGCTTGGCAAGCCGTTCTAATGTTAAGCCCGTTTCTTCGACAATTTCTTGGGTCTCTTCCTGTGTTTCACTGTCTTCGTCACTGGCCGATTTCGTCAAGTCTTCGAGGTCTGCATCAGTTAGCGGCTGGGAATGGCAGTCCAACAACTCGTCGACGTCTTCAGTCGTCATGTCGCCAAACCCGTCACCTCCAATTATCGCAGCCAACTGCACAGATTTCCGTACTGCAGTGTTGAATCTCAGCAGGTGTAAATCCCTTGTCATCGTAAACAATCTGGGGCCACAACTTCTTCCAGCTCGCATTAACAGTAGCAGGTTTCATTTCTTTCAGTGCCTTCTGGATGTTCTGCAGGCACGTGGCTATTGTGTACTGCCGCCAGTACGTCTTCAAATTGAATGTTTCATCCTCATCATCTTGGGCAGCATCACCACACGCAACGAGGTCCGCCAAGGTATTCTTCGTGTAGAGGGCCTTAAAACGCCTGATAACCCCCTGGTCCATCGGTTGAATTAATGAACGTTTGTGTGGGTGGCAGGAACTCAACTGAATGCCCTCATGGCGACAGATCAGTTGCGTGTCCACCAGCGTTTATCCATAAGGAGAAGGATCTTAATGGCAAGCCCTTCTCTAAGAGATATTTACTGACTTGTGGGATAAAACACTGGTGGAACCAGTTGGAGGTCAGCATCTTCGTAATCCAAGCTTTTGGATTATGCATCCAGTACACGGGAAGGAGATTCTTATTTTTATTTTTCAGAGCGCGAGGGTTTTTCGATTTGTAAATAAGCCCCGGCTTTAGCAAAAATCCAGCAGCATTGCCACACATCCCGAGGGTAACACGATCTTTGAATGCTTTAAAGCCAGAGGCTTTGGCTTCTTCTTTGAACAGGAAAGTTCGCGACGGCATTCTCTTCCAAAAACAGCCGTTCCTCATCCATATCAAACACTTGTTCATGGCTTGTATCCACCTTCAGTGATAATATTCTTAAATGTCTCATTCGCGTAAGTTTCAGCAGCGGTAGTGTCAGCGGAAAGCAAGCTCGCCATGCACGGGAAACGCTTTTCGGCCAAAGCGTTTCTGAAATTTCGCGAACCATCCTTTGCTGGCGGAAAAATGTTGTTTCTGAGGCTGGGAATCAGTGGATGTCCCTGCTTGAGGTTCATCTAGTACATCATCTTCGTCTTCTACAGCATGGTCGCCATCGTCGTCTTGAGGTTCCTTTGCCACAAAATTCTCATACAAACTGAAAGCCTTGGTTCGGATGGTGTTCGTATCCAAGGCTATGTTCTTCTTCCAGCAGTCAGCAATCCAGATTGCTAAAGCACCTTCCATACGGACGATCGTTTTATTACGAGCAGTAACAACTCGCTTCGCTGACCTGCTAAAGGTGATTGGGCCAGGCCGTCTTTCTAATGTTCGCCTCGTCCTTCTTAATGCAGCGAACGGTGGATTCGTTTCACTCAAAATGGCGGGCTGCGGCCCCCGCGTAACTTCTGCCTTCTTTCAACATATTGAGAAGTGTCACCTTCTCAGCAATCGTCATCATTTTTCGGTGGCGTTTAGGCTTACTACCAGCCTTAGCAGAAGCAGAACGTTTGGGAGCCATTGCAGGGGTTACGTAAACAGAAAGTTCAACTTCAAACAGTCACGCATAGCACAGGTTAAAGTTACACAGTAACGTAGCAGCATCTACCGGGCGAGAGAGCGGCAAACAAAGTGGCCGCGAGAAGATGCTACTGGTCGGAGACAAGCCAAGCTGCTGCGGATCGGAGAAGCGGTCAAAACACCAATCACAGGCTAGATTACAAAACTTAGGAGCTGATTCGTCATCTATCAGCATTGGAACCAATCACAGTCCGTCTTACATGCTACGTAGTAGTTACAAATTCAAATATGTACAAGGTACTATAGATGCTTTACGTACGCTATTTTACGCTTGTTTTGTTGTAAGATACGTACGCTTATTCGAGATGTGATTTTTGCAACAAACAATATTATTGGATGCAGTACTACATATACATACAAAAGATTCATGGAAAAGATGCACATCCATTACATTTGTAGTAGTAGCCATCAGCAGCCTTACACCATTCAAATATGACAAAGTCAGACTGCATCTGATTTGCGTTTCATGTTCGATTTAATTTTACTATGTATACTGAATTATCGTATGATCACATTCTCTTTTCGTGTTTTATTTCTTTCTGTACTGAATTATATGTCATATGTAATGCAATGAACCATCAGTAAGAGCAGATATTACTAATTAATGGAATTAACGAATTACGTATGTATATATTTTTTTATAATATATATACATACGTAATGAAAAAAGTCCGCGAAGTCGTGAATCCGCGATGGTCGAACCGCGAAGTAGCGAGGGCTCACTGTATACCTATTTTTCCGCGAATATTTAAAAAAAAACTTTGTAGTCGACGTACTGTACGTCCACTTGGCACCCGACAGACAATTTTAGTCAACGTACAATACGTCCAGTCGGCGTTTAAGGGTTAAAGCTTCTGAGGCTTCAGTAGTGTAGTAATTTTTGTGATGACGTATAACCCTCTCTCTCTCACATAATAAATTCTCAATGAAATATGAATTATTTTATTACAAACTTTTATGTACAACATTAAAACAAATAATTCCATTAATATATCAGTTTCTTATAGCAACTAAATTATTTTCCTAAATAATTCTCTCGGTAATCCGCGTCATCAGCCGATTGATTCTCAGAGCATAAACAAAAGACAAAAATACTACTTGATTACTATATTTTGCTGTATTTAAAACATTAATAATATAGTGTGGTTACTGTAATTAGTACAGTAAATAATTTTTTATCATAAATGTACTGCCGTGAAGCCTTCGAAGGGGGGAGAGTGAGGAGTGGCAGACATGACGACGAAGACAAAGGTGACAACACCTTCAACTTCCTCTTCAATAGCTTCTGCAGGATGGAAGTCAGGGTTCCACAAGGAACATCCGCTAAACTGGTACCAGGAGCAGTGTTGGCAGCAGAGCCAGGTCCAGTGGCAGGAGCAACGGCAGGCAAGATGGCAAGTACAGCTGGCACTGACATCTGTCATCACCAAGGGGGACAGGGCTGATGCAGGAAACCTGAACATCAACAATGGTGGCACAGTGAAACCAGAAGGAGGAGGCACTGGGGGTGTAGGAAGGTGGAGCAATGGCATTTGCTGTTGAGCACCCATCCATAGTGGGGAGGAGATGCCTGTGGAATTGAGTCCAAACCAGGTGTGGAGGAGCATGGAGGAGGATAGTAGCCAGGCTGGGTCATGGTTCCTGTGGTGGTGGTGATGACAGTGTGGGTAAAAGCACTGGTGGATGCTCTGTTCAAGTGAGCCAGCAGAGCTTCTAGTAAGGGTGGTCCCATGAGCCCAAGGGAAGACCATGCTTCGCCTAGCCCAGGCACCTCCAGAAAAAAAGTTGGGTAAAGGGGAGGATCCCTTCTCACTCTAAAGGAGGACCTTTGAAGCAAGAAAAGGCCCTAACAGGAGTGTTACCTAGGTCCATAGCCACTGCCACCCCCTCCTCTTTCCCCTTTGGCTCATCGGAGAAGGAAGCGAAGAAAGAGGCCTCCCTTGAAGGGGTGGCAGAGAGTACAGGACAGTTGCCGGGAGAGAGGTGGGAAGATGGATTAGCTATCGTAGTTGTTGTTGGGGGCGTACCAACCCCTACCACAGATTTAAGCTTTCTAACATATCTCCTCCTCCAAGCAAACTTCCCCCACTGGGATGTAGACCAAAGGGAACACTGCACACATCACTTCAAACATCACACTCATGCCCTTGGCAAGGAACACAGAGGGAGTGAAGATCTACACCTACAGAAGTGCGGATCTTGCCGCACTTCTTGCCATCTACCTCAGGGCAATGGTTGACTGGGGATTTATTACAGACGCTTATACAACCAATTATTTACAAACAGTAAAAGGAGAAATCCCACCGGGATTGAAGAAACCAGCGAACAACAGTCAGGTAGAGAGCAGTGAAAACACGTCTACCAAAGACAACAGCTGAAAGCAAATTGGAATGTTTACATCCAGTCGGAGGGAATACAAACAACCTGACTGGTAGTTAACAACCAAACCACCTTGTTTGAAGATTTCAATGGTAATGTCCAGGCTATGCCTCAAGCATTTCCTATTGTTAAGGACCAACGGTTTGTGTATTGTGTAAGAACAAAAAATCTAAAAACATACAATGAGTGTTTCCATAGGATTCAGATGTGTACTCTAAAAACAGAAGATATGAATAATGAGTTACCTTTCTAACTATAGAGTCGTCATTCTGGACCTTTTTGGTTACTGAAGTAGTGGTTTTGCCAGCCAGTGCCGATTCAAGCTGGTTGAAGGGCAGCGGGAGGTAGTTGCACTGTTGAAAAAATTTTCTCCACTCTGTTATATATGCCTTAAGGAGAGCTTGATCCTCATGCTGGTCCAGGACACGCTGCAAGACAATACAAATTAGTTTAGAGCAGCTATACTAAATTCAATGCAACTTAATATTCCCAAAATGCTGTATAAAGCCAATATGAAAACCCCACTAAGATGTAAACAAACTCTAATCTTGAATAGGCATCACCTATTTCATCGTCTTGATAACACAAAAACCAATGCACCACATTATTTGCAAAGGCAGTCCCCAGATATCGATTGCCTTGGTTATTGGTGGCCTCAATTATCAGCAATCCGATTTTATGGCACTTGTCTAGCGACAATGACAACTGAATTTTCAGCGCTGATCCCTGCTTATTGGCACCAATCCTCGGTTACCAGCACCGATCCCCAGTTAACAGTGGTGCCAATCCTAGGTTATCGGACCCAATATCCGAGGATCAGTGCCAATATGTAACAAGGGGATCAGTGCTATTACCTCTGATTTTCAGTTATCGTAATGCCATCGGGGACTGCCTGTACTATATACTATATACTGTATAAATATGATGTTTTTATAATAAAGCAAGGTTTTAATTATACTTACCCAGTAATTACATAGCTATCGTTCCTGTTATTCACAGCAGTAGATTCAAAATTTGCGGTAGCGACACCGATAAGTGTGTAGCTGACAGTCTTGCCCCCCTAGCGAGAAGGTTAGGAATGACACAGCCAATTAGCTCATTCTTTTTATGCTCATGTCCATCAGCAGGGAGGGAGGGCTCTGATCATGTAATTACTGAGTAAGTATAATTAAAACCTTGTTTTATAATAAAAGCATAATTTTTAATCATGCAACTTATTCAGTAATTACACAGCTGATTCCCACATTGGCAGGAGGTGGGATAAATTGACACACTCTACTCTAAAGCATTAAGTCATTTAATGAATTAGAAATAGATAAGCTGCTAGCATTGAAACAATACTTGTTGTCCCTTGTTAGTTACGAGAGCTTGCAGTAGAGACTACCTCTGGTGGTGCTCAACTTAACTTCTAGTGGCACAACAGTAAAGCCAAGGGTCACCTCTACACTAGTACCTCAATCTACGAAATTAATCCGTTCCGAAGTGACCTTCGTAACCTGATTTTTTCGTATCTTGAACTACATTTTACATGTAAATTGCCTAATTCGTTCCAAGCCCTACAAAAACACCACAGTAAATTTTATAATAAAGTTAAATTGACCAATAAACAATGAAATACAAAAATTTGGACCATTCAATACCTAATTTAACTGTGATTACCTGTAAATAAAGTTTATTAGTGTACAGGGTACAAGAAATACTGTACATACATGCACGTACATATGTAGTAAAATGTGGAACCTTACCTTTTGAGTGAGGCGATCCCCGAAAGTGGCGACAAAGGAGGAGGACAAATGGCAGAAAACATGAACACTTAACTTTACGAAACACATTAAAAAATGGCAGAAAACATTAACACTAAACTTTACGAAACACATTAACAAATGGCAGAAAACATTAACACTTCTTGATTATCTCCATCTTCGTTCTCCATAGAAAGCATCCTCTTCTTTCCGTGAACTTCAGCAACATTCTTGGGACCCATGGCTAATAACATAAGTAATTAAGTTCACACACAACACGATAAAGTAACTTACAGTACAACGAAAGCAAAATCACTAGCACGAATTTACGTTAACAAACGAAATATATGTGAACGAACTAATTCCAGTGTTTACGATAACACTGCCGCAAAAAATGGTCAAGGAACGCCTTTACATAGAGGCATGATGTGACAGATGATGACCAATAGGAGAGCAGGATCTTACGGCGGTGACTAGCATCAGGAACCAATGGGAGAGCGGGAGGATGGTGGCGAGTCTACTCAGTTGGCGGAGCGCGAGTTTTGAAATTGTTCTCGGTGGTCCGGGCGAATCTCGGGACTTTACAGTAACCCCCTTTCATAATCTGAATTATTTTCGTATGCAGAGGCAAAAAAATCTTTGTATTTGCTTTCGTAACTTGAATTTTTCGTAAGTTGGGACTTTCGTATGTCGAGGTTCCACTGTACTTAAGGGGGAGCCTTGTAGCAAGGTTGATTCCAATTGCTCACAAGGACTACAATTTGCCCTTGCCCTGGGCACAGTACCATAACAAAAAACAACCAGCTTATTATGTCACCTACACTGAAGTATAAACCACAACCCATCCACTATAAGTGTCGGGTGCTCTGTGTACATTGTAACTTCTTGGCTCCCTAAACTTCGATCCTTCACTACCAAGTGAAGGTTCGGACAATATGAGGGAATCCTATGCTTTCTTCCTCGATACCATGCCAGTGATTAAAATTTTCAAGGTACTGCCTAAATTTTAACACTTCAAAAAATTCTCTTACACTATGAGAAATGATGAATGATCATACTACCAGGTCGAATGTGAAATGGATGTATGAAATACATATTATGTATGTCTTGAAAGATAATGAGGTAGAGGTTGTACATAATGTCATTAGCTTTGCTAAAAGGATGCAAATGCTCCTCTTAAATCTGAGTCTCAGAAGATTAAGACCATTAGGGTAAATGGCAAGATGTCCTAATCCAAGGACTAGATGCATATGTAGTACTTGCCATAACATCTTGGGTTAAATCTGGTCTGGGCCTCTGGTCCTAGGAAATACCAGACCACCTAGCCAGACAGACTTCCATTCTTCTCCCTGCCGTAAAGCACTTCCAGCTCTGATAGAACGGGATTTGCACTCAACTGTAGTTATCGTCCAGAGTTCCTATAGAAGGAGCTAGTTCTGCTAAAAAACAACACTCTGTATAAAGATTTTGCTTCTTGCAGCTTAATTCATCTGCCATGACGTTGAATTTCCCTTGTATGAACTTTGTTAGGATTCCAGTGTGGTTCCTATCTGTCCATAACAGAAGGGTTCTTGCCGCTTCGCAAAGAAAAAAAATGCGTACCTCCCTGTTTCTTTATGTAAAAGAGGACTGTCCGAGCAGACAGTTACTACTTTATTGCAGACCAGGTCCACAACTCCAACAGCACTCGGTGGATAGCCGACAATTCTTTCAAACTTATGTGCCACTCTCTCTGTTGAACATCCCATGTTCCCAATACTCCGTTGTCTCCCAGGAGACCTCCCCAGCCTGGATTGGATGTGTCTGAATAGAATACCAGGTTGGGCTCATAGGAAGAAGGGACTTCCCTTCTCATAGCCTGTCTTCTGATCTCAACCAAGACAGGTCCTCCTTTACTTCAGATGTTGCCTGGAACACAAATGAGTCTGGAAATTATTTTCCCTTCCAGTTATCTTTTGGAAGAGCTGGAGATTCCTCATGTGAGACTCCCACCAGGATACGAACTGTTCTAAAGAGGCTAGGGTGCCCAGCAGGCTTCACCATTCCTTTGCTGGGCAATCTTGAAGGGCTAGCAAATGGTCCACCTACTGAAGGCACGACTCCACTCTTTGTGGGGATGGAAAAGCCCAAAAGCAACCAAGTCTATCCTCATCCCCTAATAGACAAAATCCAGACAGGAGACTAACTGTAATTTCCTCAAGTTTATCAGAAGTCCCAACTCCCGCCAATGATGGAATTTTCTGCACGTCCTCTGTGTACTTCTTCTCTGAATGTGACTGAAGAAGCCAATCGTCCAGGTAAAAAGACTTTTATCCTGACTAGTTGCAACCATTTGCAATGGGGCTAAGATGTGAGTACCAAAACATTTGTGGGGCTGTCAAAAGCCCGAAGCACAGAGCCCTGAATTGGTACTCTCTCTGAAGACGAAACGTAGAAACTTCTTTGAGTCTTGGTGAATTGGGATATGGAACTATGCACTGTCCATATCGATGAACACCATCCAGTCCCCTTGATGAAGGAATAACAAACCAGTCTGATTCTTTCTATTATGAATTTTGTCTTTAGACAAAAACAATCAGTGCTTACATCTAACACAGGCCTCAAGCCCGCTGAGGCCTTGGGGACTTACTAATAATCAGTTGTAAAATCCTGGAGTTAGTGGACTACTACTAACTCTATGGCCTTCTTCTGCAAGTGACAAAACTTCTCTTGACAGGGCAATAAATGTCCCAATTCTGAATTTTCCAAGTAGGCTAAAGCTGTCGGAGAGCTGAATAAGGGTGGAACGCTCTTGAAAGGAATGTTGTAGCCTTCTCTCAACACTATATGATCCAAGGTTCTGCTCCTCTTGCTTCCCAGTTCATCCACACTGGCAGAACCTTGCTCCTGCAGTTGCCCGGAGGACTGCCCCTTCACTTAGCGGGGATTTTGGAGAAGGATTCCCTAATGGTTCGAGGATTGTTACATACTCTTCCCCCAAATCTAGGGAATTACCTAGACTCCTAGAGCTTCCCTTGCCATGAAACAGCTGAGCGCATGTGGAAGGAGAAGGGCGAGTTAGTAGTGGTAACACAAGAACACTTGGTTGAGTGAGAGAGACGTTCTGGGGCTGACTTCATCTAAAGGTCAGAAAGGAATACCTGAATCACTGTATCCTCAGAAAAAAGGTGTTTACTATCTAGAGGAGGGTAAAGAAGGGTAGACCTCTGCATCTGATACACTCCTTGGTGGTGAAAGAACACAAGTTCTCTCATCTTCAGAATGCTCAATGTAAAGGGAGAAGACAATTCCAGGGAACAGTCTCTGATACCCTTATCCAACCGAACATTCCTTGATTGCGGCCGAAAACTCCAACAGTCCAATCAAGGAAGCCCACTACTACAACCACACGGAAAATATTCTTAATAAGATTGTCTAATTCCGAAGCCAAAAACAAGAATCACAAGCGAAAACGGGCGGGAAAATGAACCGGGTAAAAAGGCCGACAGAGGGCAACTGTGACTCTCACCCAGGCAGTTAAGAAAAAGACTGAACGCAGTGGCGTGGGTGCCTGGTCCTTGACCAGTTTTCACCCGAATATAGCAGACGTTGCCAGATCTAACAAGATTCCTTGGTTTTCATCTGCGATTTAACCGTTTCCAACTAAGCACTAGAAAACTATCCTATTGTTAAGACCGAAGGTTTGTTCACGTATGAACAACATTATTTGTCTGTCGAAAGATGTGACAGTGGGAAATTAAATTCAATCTTTCCCTGTTCCCTCTTTCAGAAAGCCAAAGGTTAACTTTCTTCATTGCCTAACAAGAAGAAAAGGATAGAACTAGATAAACAACTTAGGCACATCTACTTGATTATCTCCAAAATATAAAGACACTGGCGATGTTGGAGCTACTGGCGAGAAGGAGTCAGAAAAACTTGCTAGAAAATAGCGAAGAGGCGACTTGTACCTAGGTCGCACGAGGAGTCTCCTTAACTCCTTCTCCTTCCGCCAAAGAAATGGGGAAAGGATGTTTGCGGCTGGATAGAAGGAGCTGTATGCTTCATGAAGCCTTGGCAAGAACAAATCTGAAGAATTCG
Source organism: Macrobrachium nipponense (assembly GCF_015104395.2). NCBI lineage: Eukaryota > Metazoa > Arthropoda > Malacostraca > Decapoda > Palaemonidae > Macrobrachium > Macrobrachium nipponense. Next base: position 41,729,428 of record NC_061101.1, read on the forward strand.
CCACAAAGTAGTAAAGTAGCGAATTGTAGGATGTCGGAGACAACTCCTTATCCTCTTCTTCAGCCGATGAAAACGGCGACAAGTTTGCTTCAGGTTGAACAGTACGTACTGAAGACTTCATAAAAACCCAAAATACTGTCCAACTATTTTGAATGGTTGTAATCGAAGGATCTAAGACAGCCATAACTTGGGACACTGTCGGTAAGACAGAAGATGTAAGCATTGTCGATGGTTGTAGAAAAACTTCCTACTGATCCAGTTGCGCCCATTGGGTGCTTGGACACTGTGGAAGCTCAGGCGCCAATGGACGCTCATGCGCTAATGGACACTGAGGCGCCAATGGACACTTGAGAGCCAATGGATGCCCGGGCAACTAATGGACACTCGGAAGCCACTGAACGATCGGGCGCCAGTGTAAGCTCTTGAACCAGTGAGCGCTCTTGAAGAAGAGGTAAAACATGAGCCAGCAAGCACTCCTGCGCCAATGAGCGCTCAGCCGCTTGTAGAAGCCGAGGCGCCAATGGGTGCTCATCTGCTCTTGCACCAATGGGAGTTCTTGAGTTACTTTAGATACAGAAGGCAGGACCAAGTCACTTCCTGCTTGAGAAGGACACACAGGCACCAAAAGATGCTTAGTTGACGTACACTTCTTAAGAGCTAGACTTTAATAGAGGAACTATCTGAAGTAGGGAGCACAGTAGGATAAAGGTCTGTCACCAATATACACTCAGAACTTATCCTGCATGCAACTTCCTTGAATATCAAAAGAGGATATCCTTTCATTACACTTATCCTCTAAGCCGTCGTCATCATGTGAAAAGCATTCTGGACTGTCCCAGAAGCTGCAAGAAGGACGTTGGTCCTCTTGTAACACACTGGCCTTCTTAGGAGGGACAAAAGGTGACACATTACGAGTCCTCCTTTACAGTGGCCGAGGCTCAGCAATAAAACGCCATTAGTGCCTGGGTGACAACTCCTCAGAGTTCAACCCACTCATGGAAAGACGAGACACTTCCTTATACTAGATGCCTTTCTAATGGCGTTCTGTCGCGACCTGGGATTTAACAACAGGACTGCCTGAGGGGGAAACTGTCTGTGGACAAATCCCACTGACCTCCCTTGGGCTACCAGTATGCCTTCTCCCAGGTGTTGGGGAGTTTGACAGGGACCTTTGTTGCTGGGCAAGTCATATCATTAAAATTAAAGAGCTAGTAGCAGGAGAGAAAAACACAACAAACTGTAATAGTGTTATCTGACTAGGTGTCCATGTATCACGAGAAAACTACTTGAACACCTGTGTAGCTTACAATACTGAGAGCTCAGAATTGCTGAATGCTCTGTGCCATGGATGCTACTAGGCACCACTGGGTGCTCGGTTCCACGGATCCACTGGACGCTCGTGGACGGAACTATTATGGCTCATGGCTCTACTATGGCTCAGTAAACTATAAGATAAATGCAAGACATAATCTTAGATCAAACATATGGTTAAAGACAAGATTAGCCAAAATAATTCGGTGCCAGGTACACTAATAGCTTTGATGGCAAGCGTATTATTTCGTCAGTCTAGCTACCTAACAGCTTTGTTTCGATTCAAGCTAAGCAAGCATGCTAAATCAACATTACTTTGTCCCCGCTTAACTGGTTTTTAAGTTCAGCTCTCTATTGGATGTTCTCCCTGTATGAGCTCTTGTATGTTTTCAAAGAAAATTTGTTACCAATAATAATATTATATCAATAATAATATATTCAATAATAATTTTATTCTTGCTTTTAATAGGCTTTTAATAGACCCTCCTCCAAAAATCCATCAAAACTAATTCTCTCTTGCTACATTATCTCTTTACACTTAGTTTTGGAAAGATTGATAACCGTTTGAATTTATTGCAAATTTGTTGCAGCAGTGAACACGCTAATAAGCGAAAGTGGTGAAAACACCTTAAAACAATAATTACGAATCCTGCCAACATGCCTTGCAGAAATAAAATTCACAACCAACAACATTCTGATAACAAATGCAATGTTTACATTATTACACTATTCTATCAGGGAGATGGCTAATACAGTGTTTCCATTATAACGCTACTTGCTTATTAGCAAAGTGACATCTCACTTTTACTCATAGTAAAAATGATATAATCAAAAGATTGCTACTGAAAAATGTTATCAAACAATATCTGATTGTTAAGCATAAAAATCGGTCTGACAAACCAATGTTTACATATTAGTCCAAACCTCGTCCAAAAGTAGTTAAATGCGAACTAAAGGTGTACTACTTCAGTGAAAAGCAATAAAACAAGGGAAAAAATGATCCTGAAACTTTCGGTTGAAGTTATTCCACTTTCGGTTTATATACCAAAATCTGGTAAATAACCAGCGAAAATTGAATAACTGCTGCCACCACCAGATGTTTATACCAGGAGTCACAGAAATGGAATGAGCTAATTGGCTATGTCATTTCTAACATCTCGCTAGGGGGGGTGAGACTTATTGGTGTTGCTACCACGAATTTTGAATCTATACTGCTGCAAATAACAGAAACTATAGCTATGTAATTACTGGGTAGGTTACATAATAAAAAATAAAAAGATTAAGGTATGAGACACTCAACTTAAGCAAGGATTTTTTTTATATTGTGTTTTCTTTATGCAAATTTTGTATAATAAGAAAACTATATGCATCCTATCATAACTGTGTGGTGGGATCACAAGCTAAAAAAAATTAGGGCAAGACTCCCAAAACCCAAAACAAATTTAACCAATCTGGCTGCCAAACTCACCCTCACCACTTTCCTCTTTACGCTACAGAAAAAACGCAGGACAATTGACTTACCAACACACAGAACAAAAATACAAACACATGTACTCACCCCAACTCCAGATACTCAGGGCTATGCTCTGCCGTCCAGCGGACGAGGTTGCTGGGACACCAACAACCGCCACAAAACCAAGCACAACACCAACAACACGACAACTATAAGAACCACAACCCCACAACTCAACAACACCCAAGGACCACAACCACAATAACAACAAGGACTACAGCCACAACAATAACACCAAGAAACCACAACAGCTCACCAACAACCAAACTCCACAACACCAAACCAACAACCCCACACCCAACCACTCACAACAACACCAAGAAACCACACAGCTCCCACACAACAACAACAACCACCCTCAACTACAACAACTCACAACTCAACAGAAACTCACATGCACAACAACCTTCAAACACAGAGCACAAATAACTCAAATAGCCCTGAAAACACAACACAACTGACCAACAATAGTACATACTGCTAAGACCGCTGCCCAAACGTTTGTCCTTCACAATTTCTCATTACAGACTCTGATCACAGACTGACTCTAAAACCCAGACCAGACTAGCGACCGACCCAACAGACACAAACACCCCTCACTGAACGAGCAATTCGCTTGTTACCCATCCATTCACACGAACACAAACAACCTAACGCTGCTTACATTTACATTTACCTCTCTCTCTCTCTCTCTGCTCTTCTCTCTTCTCTCTCTTCCTCTCGTCTCCTCTCTCTCTCTCTCTCCTCTCTCTCTATCTTATCTCCTCCTTTAAGGACGTTGGCAAATGGAACTCCCATAAACATCCCTTCCCCCATAAACCCTTGGAGGTATAAATCTGTATCACTTACTTGAACAAAATCAGTATTATAAAGAATGGCCTCAGAGCAACAAGTTGTACTGTACAAACTAAACCATTACTGCACATCTGAACACAATAATTTTGAGCTAATTGTTATTGAATACTTATGCATGACCCAGTTATTAGATCTGTCTTTAGTGAATTATAATAACTACAACTTTCAGGTTCAAAACAGTCCAGTTTTCTGTATAAAAATTAAGGTGGAAGATTTGCCAACTATGAATTTTATTAAATCAAAATAAAAAAATGTTATTGTTATTATACAATTAAGTTTGTTCATACTTACCTGGCAGATATATATATAGCTGTATTTTCTGACGTCCGACAGAAATTTCAAAACTCGCGGCACACGCAGTGGGCGGCCAGGTGGTAGTACCCATTCCCGCCGCTGGGAGGCGGATATCAGGAACCATTCCCATTTTCTATTCATATTTTTTATTAATGCCTCTGTCTCCTGAGGGGAGGAGGGTGGGCACTTTAATTATATATATCTGCCAGGTAAGTATGAACAAACCTTAATTGTATAATAACAATAACATTTTGTTCATAGCCACTTACCTGACAGATATATATAATGCTGAATCCCACCTTCGGTATGGTGGAAGAGACAGAATAGGATTTTTTTTTTTTTGGGGGAAACTTAAATTAAGTAGATGATATACATCTTGGTTCCTTACCTGTTTGCAAAGTAGACTATGTGATTACTGTCACGTAAGGCTGCTTTTGCTTAATCACAGAGTTGCCAGCCAGGTGGAGACCTGTAGTGCTGGTGCGCTCTGGATGATCTGTCAACGGGTGCGAGACCTCAGCGTGACAAGATCATCGAGGCCATACAAATGAGGGCAACGAAGCAAACTGCCACCACCTGACCAACTATACACAAAACCCCTTAACACTAACTAAATGATGGGAGATCTTCACATAAGACTCACCACAACCTAAAAACACAACACCTAACTTTAAACCTAACTAAGGAATAGGAAAGAGCTACTTCCGGACCCCAATACTGTGTCCGCAGAAACGTATGGCCCCAGTGCATTACAATCGTCATAGATCGTTCTCACATCCCTTAGGTAATGTGAGGCGAAGACGGAGTTGCTCCTCCAAAAGGTGCAATCAAGGATGTCCTTGATTGACATGTTCTTTTGGAAGGCAAGAGAGGTAGCGACGGCTCGTACTTCGTGCGCTTTTACTCGGAAGAGGCTCAAATCAGTCTTCTGGAAAGATGAATGATCCCGAATGGTGTCCCTTAGAAAGAAAGCCACAGCATTCTTCGATAAAAGGTAACTCTGGCCTCTTCACAGAGCACCAGAGGTTACCTGAGGGACCTCTTACCTCTTTAGTTCTATGCACGTAGAACTTGAGAGCCCTTACCGGGCACAAAGGACTCTCTCTGTGGTTCTTGGCCCACCAGACTTGACATACCCTTGATCTCGAAAGTCTTCGGCCAAGGTTCGAAGGATTTTCATTCTTCGCACCAAGAAAGATGGGTTCAACGAGCAGACAGCATTGTCCCCTTTGAAGCCCATTAACTTGCTAAAACGCTTGAATTTCACTAACTCTCTTAGCCGTCGCAAGAGAAGTTAGGAAAAGAGCCTTCCTTGTCAGGTTTCGAGAGACGCTGTCTGAAGCGGTTCGAAAGTGTTCGACATAAGGAATTTCAGGACTACATCCAGATTCCTCCATGATGGAGGTCTCATCTGAGGAACCTTCGAGGTCTCGAAAGACTTCAAAAGGTCATGAATAATCCTTGTTGTCAGACAGGTCTAGGCCTCTGTGCCTAAAAACCGCTGACAACATGCTTTGTATCCCTTGATGGTGAGGGACCGCTAATTTCTGCACATTTCTGGAAATAGCAGAAAATCAGCTATCTGGTTCACAGAGGTCGAGGAAGAGGAAACTCCTCCTTTTTACACCATGCCCTGAAGGAAGCCCACTTCGACTGGTAAACAGCTCTTGTGGAAGCACGTCTCGCCTGTGCGATTGACTCGCAGCTGCTTTCGAAAAACCTCTCGCTCTGGCCAACTTTTCGATAGTCTGAACGCAGTCAGACTCAGAGCGGAGAGGTTTTGGTGAAACCTTTCGAAGTGAGGCTGTTTGAGTAGATCTTTCCTCCAGGCAATGTCCTTGGAAAGTCTACAAGGAAAGACATGACCTCTGTGAACCATTCTCTCGCTGGCCACATCGGAGCGATCAGGGTTAACCTTGTCCCTTCCGAGCCGCAAAACTTCCTCATGACTTCCCCCAGAATCTTGAATGGTGGGAAGGCATATAGGTCTAGGCCCGTCCAATTCCAAAGCAAAGCATCTACCCGCGATGCTTCTGATCCAGGACCGGGGAGCAGTAAAGAGGAAGTCTCTTGTTCCTTGACGTTGCGAATAAGTCGACCAGTGGACGTCCCCACAGCGTCCACAGGTCTCGACAAACGTCCCTCGTGCAAGGTCCATTCCGTCGGAAGGACTTGGTCTCGACGACTGAGGAGGTCTGCCCTGAGACGTTTTTGCACTCCTGCAATGAATCTCGTCAGGATAGTCACCTTCTTTCTTTTTGCCCACAGCAGAATCTCTCTCGCTAGAGTACAACGTTCTGGAGTGTGTTCCTCCCTGGTTTTTTTAAATAAGCGCGTGCTGTGGTATTGTCCGAGTTTATCTGAACATCTTGTTTTCCAAACTCTTCTCGAAGAACTGCAGGGACAGAAAGACTGCTGCCAGTTCTTTGACATTTATATGCCAGGCTACCTGTTCCCCTCTCCAGGAGCCTGACAACTTCCTTCCCCCCTAGTGTTGCTCCCCATCCTGTGATGGAAGCGTCTGAAAAACAACACTAGGTCGGGGCTCAAAAGACTTAGGGACACGCCCTCTTGAAGCTTCTGATGGTCCAACCCACCATCTTTAGATGGGTTCTTGATAGGAATCGATATTCTCAATAACTGCATTGAGATCGTCATTTGGCCTTCCACTCGTCTGCCAAGAAGAATTGGAGAGGCCTGATGTGCAGTCTTCCCAAGGAAACAAACCTTTCCAGCGAGGAAATGGTCCCCAGCAGACTCATCCATTCCCTCTCGCCGAGCAAGTCTCTTTCCTTAGAAAAGGCTAGATCTTTCTAAGCCTAGCCGCTGACGTTCCTGGGACGGAAACGCTCGAAAAGCCACTGAATCCATCTGAATCCCCAGATACACGATGGACTGTGTTGGGGTCAGATGCGACTTTTCGAGGTTGACTAGAAAGTCCAGGACTTCGCTAAGGCTAAAGTGAACTGCAAGTCCTTCAGACACTTCTCTCTCGACGACGCTCTGATCAGCCAGTCGTCGAGGTATAGGGAAACTCTTATTCCCGAAGAGTGTAGCCACCTCGCTACATTCTTCATCACCACTGTGAACACCCATCGGAGCCGTGGTCAGTCCGAAGCACATAGCTCTGAACTGCCATACTTTGTTGTTCAAGACAAATCTTAGATACTTTCTTGAAAGAGGGTGGATCGGGATGTGGAAGTACGCGTCCTGCAAGTCTAAGGATTACCATCCAGTCGCCCGGATCTCAAAGCTCCCAGAACCGAATGAGGCGTCTCCATCGTGAATTTGATCTTTTCCACGAAAAGATTGAGCCTGCTCACATCTAGAACTGGACGCCAACCTGACGACTGCCTTTGGTACCAGGAAGATTCCTGTTGTAAAAACCTGGAGACTGCAGGTCCGCGAACTTGTTCCACCGCTCTTTTGTCGATCATCTGTGAAGAAGATCGAACAAGACTTTCTTCTTTTCTCCTTGATAGGATGGAGAAAGGTCTCTGGGAGTCGTAGAAAAGAGGAGGAAGTTCCAAAAAGGGGATCTTGTATCCCCCTGCTCCACGATCTGAGGACCAAGAGTCCGTGTCTCTCTCTCTCCACGCTCCCGCAAAATACTTCAGTCTGGCTCCGACTGGTGTCTGAAGGACATGCTTTTCACTTGGAAGGCTTTGGCTTAAAGGAAGCTCTTCCTCGTGAAAACCCTCTCCCTCGAGGAGCTGCTCTCGAGGGGGGGAGCCCCACCGAAAGGGCTTAAACTTTCTTCGGCGGACGAACTGCAGCCGAAGAGGTTGAAGGTACGGCTGACCGTCTAGTAGACTGGGCCAAAAGGTCCTGAGTAGCCTTCTCTTGTAAGCTGTTCGTCAGGTCCTTAACCAAAGTCTGGGGGAAGAGATGGTTCGAAAGAGGCGAAAACAAACAAATCCGCTTTCTGAGCTGGCGTCACCGAACGAGCTTGTGAAATTGCACAGCAAAGCTCTCTTTTTTAGTAGCTGTTCCAAAGTGAGATACGAGCTCCTCGAACCATCCCTGACGGCTTTGTCCATACATGCTAACACGTTGGACAGCTCCCCAGACTAAGAGATTCTGGCTTCTCGCTGCATATCCAGAACTCCCAAACACCAGTCAAGGAAGTTGAAGACTTCCAGCGTCCTGAGCAGAACCCTTCAAATGAGGTCAGTCTCCGACGCGGTCCAAGTTACCTTGGCAGAGGGTAAAAGCGACCTCCTCTGCAAATCCACAAGGCTGAGGAAAATCTCCCTGAGCAGAAGAAGGGATACGAATTCCCACTTCATCTTTGGTTCTATACCAAATGCCCCCTTTTCCATAAGTCTAGTAGGAGGTAATGCGAAGGTCGTCTTACCTTGCTCTCTCCCCTTCGTATCATCCAGTCCTGGAGCTTTTTGAAAGCACGTTTTGTTGATAGAGAAGTTTTCATCTCTACAAACCTCTCCGGGATTTTCCCAGTGTTTTAGATGAGGAAACTGCGAAGGAGGAGACTTGGGAGCTGCGGGCTGAAATTTATCTTCAAACAAAGACCGCAAAGAGTCGTACGAGGACCTTATAGTCCGAGATAGAAGGGGCTGTAGCAGGTTCCTCTTCAGCCGATTCGGCAGAATTACTTAGCTCTCCTTCTTCTCTAAACGGAAGAGGAGACCGTCTGTCAGGAGAAGGCGTCCTAATGGCGGGTCTTGGCTTATCAAAGGACCCCTATCCTTGATAGATCGCTTATACGGCTGTCTTCTTATACGCTTACTGCTCGTTGACGGTAGAGCGTCCTGAGGAGGACGAGCGTCCTCAGCGCCTTCCGCAGCAGTCTCACCTGCTCGAGAACGTCCTTACATTTCTTCGCTGGTATACGTGCCTGTGCACGTTAAACTAGCGTCTGGGGGAAAGACTTCTTGATCAGAATCCCCAAAAACATCTTGAAAGGAGGTCTGAACGTCCTGGCGAGCTTCCTGCCAAGCGTCCTGTCTAGCGTCCTGGTGAGCGTCCTGCCGAGCGTCCTGTCTAGCGACCTGGCGAGCGTCCTGACGAACGTCTTGCCTAGCGTCCTGCCAAGCGTCCTGACGAACGTCCTGCTTAGCGTCCTTGCCAAGCGTCCTGACGAGCGTCTTGACAAGCGTCCTGACGAGCGTCTTGCCCCCAAACGTCCTGCCGAACGTCCTCGTACAGAGCGTCCTCCTCAAAAGCGTCCCTGACGTAACGTCCTTCTAGCGGACGAACGAGATCGGCGAATCGCCGAAGGAGAAGCGATCGGCGAACGAGACGAAGTCGGAGAAGGCGAAGGAGACTGCTTAGTCCCCGACAGGCAGTCTAAGGTCCTTCCTTCGCTTAGGCTCCGACTGCTGCTGGGCGAGTCCTCTGAGCCATAAGCGAGGAAAGCTGGTCCTGAAGGGACAAAAGAATGCTTCTTCGTCGGGGAAGAATGAGCAGAGGAAGCAGGACTGATCCTGTGAGAAGACGAGGGGCGAGGGGACGCCTCCTTCTTCTCACAGGTACAGCTACCTGTTTCTCAGGTATACGTGCCTGTGCACGCAACCTAGCGTCCTCATCGGAGGAAATCCTACCTCTCTTCTGAGGCGGAAAGACATCATAAGCGTCTTCCGACGAAAGAGGACGTGAAGCGTCCTCCGCAAGAAACGTCCTCTTTAAAACGGACGAGTCTCTCTCCGAGCGCTCCACCCCTTGCGCGGGGAGGGACGCTTCGGAGGACGAGAAGCACTCTTTCAGGACGCGTGCTCGTGCACGGTCCTTGGCAGCCTGGGTCTTTGCTACATGGTCTGCCGAAGGGACGCCAGAATCGGTGGGAGCCCCCTAACCCTCTTGCGGCTTTCGACATACCTCCTCCCTGGGTCTTGGAGTCTGATAGAGGTCTAGGCCTAGAGGGCATTATGGGGCCGATCTGACGCCCCCTCCACAACACTGGGGAGCACATCACACTTGCACCGAGCCAGTTTCTAAGGCTTTCACTTTGTTCTCCAGAGTGTGAAGAGACTCCAAAATCTAGAGAGAGCATTCGCTTCTCCCGACACAGAATCAGAGCCCGAAAGGCAACACAGGTTTAGGGGTTGTAAACACTACAGGTGTTAGTGCAGGAGGAGAGATGTTAGTCTTACCTGTTTGGAAGAACCAACTCCTTGAGGAAGACCTCCTGATCCTATCGCGCTCCAATTTAAGGCGATAGGACTCATATACTCTCCATTCATCATCAGTCAATTTCTCACATTCATTACACCGATGATCAATCAAACAATTAAGCCCCCTACAACTCATACATACTGTGTGGGGGTCTACCGATGCTTTCGGTAGCCTCACCTTACAATCAGCCCTCACACACACTCTGAAACTCACAACACTTGATCCAGACATATCTTATAGAGAAAAAGTCAATCAAAATCAAAAAAAAACGGTCCACTATCGCGCATGCCAATTCAACAATCCAATTCAATACCAAAAAATCAATCAGATACTTAAAAGCGAGTCAATTTCCAAAAAATCCTGAGCAGAGGTCGTAAACAGATGTTTACCGACCGGCGACAGAAAAAAATATGAATAGAAAATGGGAATGGTTCCTGATATCCGCCTCCCAGCGCGGAATGTGGGTACTACCACCTTGGCCGCCCACTGCGTGTGCCGCGAGTTTTGAAATTTCTGTCGGACGTCAGAAAATACAGCTATATTATATCTGTCAGGTAAGTGGCATGAACAAACAAGGAATTACTGTTTAACACAAAATACTAAGAAAATAAGGATACAAATACATAGTAGTTATATTACTTACAGCCTGCGCATGAGTGATGAAATCTAAAATGCTCATCCTGGAGAGCTTTCTGGACTTTGGGAGGCCTTTTTCGTCCCAAAGACATACTTTGTGGACTGCCCAGAAAAGATCCTGCCCATTCGGCACGGGTCACGCATTCCTGTCTCAGAAGCTTCAAGACGGTTGGCCTCATTGCTGGCCATTTTTCTCAAATGTAACAGTTCCTTTGTCCTAACAACACAAAAAGTATGTTGTTAATCATCTATACATCATGAATTCCTATTTCACAATACTATTAGACCATTCTTAATAAAATATTTTGTGAAGCTCATTAAGTTACCTACTCAGTACAAAACATGCAATGCCAAAAGTGTACAACTTTCTCAGATTTCCTGAAAATAATCGACTATCTTGGAAGTTTTTACATTAATGAATGCCTTGTTTACGGAAAAAGTTTATGGAAAGGAAGCTATAGAACTTTATGAATATATGTCTAGTTTACCATTTTGACAATCATAAGATTACTATACACTACTACCTGAAAAGAAGTCTTTCATGACCAAAATGTTTCTTTTGTAATCCTACCAGCACTAGAAATTTGATCACGTGGATACAGTAATACCTCGACCTTACAATATTCTTTCACAGACATGCAAACGCAACATTTTTGAATCGTTGAGAAACCCTGCTTAAGTGTTTGTTTAATTTTTTATATAGAGGCAGTCCCCAGTTATGGGACAGGGGTTCTGTCCCAGGAGGTGCCAAGAAGCAAAAACTGCCATTACAGAAACTCAAGTGATTTATGGCACCATAATGGGCCTTATGGTGCTGCTAACTGGTTATCAGCACACCATAAGAACTCTATAGCGTCCAATAACTGAACTCAACCCGTTATGGAGCCATAAATTGTCTGATTTTATGGCGCTGGACAAGCACCATAAAACCAGATCGCCGATAACTGGAGACTGCCCGTAATTTATATGTTTCAAGCATTTATGTGTAAAATCCACAATTCTTGAAAGTAAACTGTATTTTTCCTAGCTATACAAACCTGAAGACCTTTACAATAGGAACTGATTATGGTGAAGTTGGAACACAACCATTAAATCTCTTGAACAAGGTGGTAAGGCAGTACCTTCTGTCCTGTAGGTGGGGAGACCCGCGTTGCCTGGATGTAAACATTCCACTTTGCCTTTCGGGTCAGGTTCAGATTGAGGGGTGGCATGAGGTGGCCATAAGTGTAAAGGACCTCAGGTTTGTATAGTTGGGAAAAATACATTTACTCTTCAAAATTGTGATTTGTTCCTACACAACATACAAACCTCAGTCCTTTACGATTGGAAGACTCTTGTTGGAAGGAGTCTGAGTGAGTCTATTGAACTGACTGTTTAGCACACCTAGGCTGCTACTCCTGGTCAAAAGAGCTGAGGAGTGCCCCACCTCTGATAATTTGATCGGAGTATAAGAACCGCATGATCAAGAGTCAGACTTCTGTGTCTTTTCGACGAGCAAGGAATCGTAACTCACATGAAAAAGACTGGTAAGTATATTTAGAGTCAGAGGCATTAAGGCAAAGATCCAAAAAGGGTTTGCCTTACTGCTAGAGTCTCCTTCCTCCCCTTATAAGAAGGAGGACTATGATTCTAATAAGAAATAGAAAAAAGAAACTCAAATGTGTAGACTTATCGAATCAGACACCAGACCATTAAGTGTGGGTTCGAGTCCTATTCTCAACCTAAAGAAGAGAAGATGAAGAACAAGGATGGAGGCGGAGGAGAGGGCCAGTCACTATCGAATCCTTTTCTCCTCTAACCACACACCTTAGGGCTAGATGCAACTTGTCCTCTTAGAGGAGTTGGGTAAGAAAACACATGTTGAGCATCCACCACGGTCCAAGAAAAAAAGGGTTTCAAGGACTTGTGGGCAAAGACCCAAGGAAGGAAAGACATAAATGCGGTCCTGATGAGACCACGTTATCTTCCAGTCTGACATATCCTTCATATAGGAGGAAAAGGACTAAAAGCACTGGTACCACGCTCTCAGGAAAGCGTTACAGGTGACATCGCTGCCAAAACTGCAGAGAACCTCCTCCTGATCTCACAAAACCAGGAGACAACCATGCCTTTAGATCCTTTCCCTTGGTGAGTTAGTACTGGAGAAAGGTTATCAACATCCATGTCCAAGGATGTCGAGTCTTCTGAAGGTACAGCAAAAACATGCTAATAGGACAAAGTAATGATTGATCTGGATTATCAATACAAAGACCAGGGCCCAAGGATAAGGAAGGACTCGAACCAGTTAACGGTGCCGAATAATTTGGAGTTCATTACGACATCCGAGACAGAGTCAAGACATGATATCCGCCTTTTGAAAGGTGATACTATGGAAGATCTATGCAAATCATCTATCTTCTTCGCAATACCGGAGAGACGAGATGCGGTCTTGAAAAAATAAAATTGTCAGATGATTCTTGCAAGGGTGTGTGCCCTAAACGATAGTCAAATGCCATCTAGAGACAAAGGTCCCTGTGATGGCAAGACAGAGAGAAGTTTCCTTTCTCAACAGTAGTTGAATCTCGACTGAGGAGAAACAATACTACTTAAGTGAAAGACTAGGGCGAATAATGTGGACCTACATCTTTCACAATTGAATTGAAGAGAAGTAAGCTCTCATGATTCTGACCAAAAAAGAAAAATGATATTTTAATGAAAATAAAATAAAATAAGGTTTCACATATACTTACCAAACAATTACATTAGCTGTACGCTTTCTTACCTGGCAGTCGAAAACAAAATTCAAATCCTGGCGGCGGTAGCAGCGCTGCCATTGTTTGTGTAGGTGATACAGATCCCGCCCACGTCTGGGAATACCTGGTACTACTGAGTTTTAGAATTCAATTTGTTGAGCCGCAACGTTCCATCTGTGGGGGGAGAGGGAGGGTCTCTGATTATGTAATTGTTTGGAGAAGTATATGTGAAACCTTATTTTATCTTAAAATATCATTTTTTTCACATTAGTGACTTACCAAACAATTACATTAGCTGACTCCACATTACCCGGAAGGTGGGTATAGGACAGCTTTTATTAACAAAAACAACACAGTTATGCTGCACATTATATATATGTCTGCAGTACCTTACCTTGTGAGAGAGCAGCTACAGGTAGATACTGCCTCTGGTCGGCGCTCTCATCACATGTAGGAGACATAGCAGTAAAAGCCTACTAATGGTGGGATTTTTGCAATCATGGAAGTTCATCGATGATTGAAAAAAAACAACAATAATTTGCCCTTGCCCTGGGCAAAAAGACCAGATAAAAAACCATACAAAACCATCACCTACAATAAAAACCATATGGTACCCTACCAGATATAAGAACTGGTGGGTACTTCAGGTACATGTACCCCCAGACCCCTTCCCACAAACTCAAAAAAACCTCAAATTCAAGGCGTGGAGATAGTAGAGGGAAAAAATCGAGTCCCCCTATGCTTCCTCTCCCAACACCATTCCCGCTACTGACAACGGTCCCAATCTAAGGCAGGTTTCGTAAGTAGTTTCTACCTCCTTCAAATAGTGCGATGCAAACACTGATTTCGACCTCCAGAATGTAGTTTGCATAATGGAGGATAGAGACATATTTCTGTCTGAAAGCCAATGATGTTGCTACTGCACGAATCTCATGCGTCTTCACTTTCAGCACCCTAAGAGCATGTTCCTGAGTTTGGGCATGCACTTCTCGGATCAAACTCTCAGGAAAAAGGACATTGCATTCTTTGAAAGAGGCCGAGAAGTGGTCTTTCACCGAGCACCAGAGTTGGCTCGACTCTCCTCTCACAGTTTCTGTCCTAGTCAGGTAGTGTCTGATGGCTCTGACCGAACACAATGTACTTTCCTCATCTTCAGACCGCTAAGTACGTAAGGTTCTTATCTTGAAAGAACGGGGTCAAGGATTCGAAGGATCCTCATTTTCAGCAAGAAAGTCTGTTACAAGAGCAAACGCATTGCCTGGGCGAAACCCACTTCCTTACTCATCGCCTGCAACTCGCTTAATCTTTCACCCGCTGTGGCTAAGGCAACTAGGAATAGTGTCTTCTAGTTACGTCCCTCAAGGTTGCAGAATTCAACGGTTCGAATGGGGGGCCGTTGAGCCACCTTAAAACTACATCCAAGTTCCATTCCACTTCTTCAGGCTTGAAAATCTTGGAGGAACTAAAGGATCTGATCAGGTCACTGATGTCCTGATTTGACGAAATGTCGAGGCCTCTATGCTTGAAAAATATGAAAGCATGGCACTATATCCTCCTTTAATAGTTGAAGTGGCCAACTTCTTGGTGTCCCTCAGAAATAACGAAAATTCCGCAATTTCTGTTATAGATGTCTCAGAAGAAGAGATGCTATGTCGTCTGCACCATGACCTAAAACTCTCCACTGGTCTGGTAGAGCTTGGCAGAAGAGCTTCTTGCAGCTAGCAAGCAAAAGCCTCTGACTCCCTTCGCGAAAACTCTTTTGCTCTGACCAGTTTCCTGACAGTCTGAGTCCTGTCAGGGCCAGAGCGGACACCCTTGGTGATATCGTTGAAATGGTGTTGTCTGAGAAGCAATGGATTTTGTGGAAGTAGTCTGGGAAAATCCACCAGCAGATTGAGAAGGTCCGGGAACCACTGTTTGGGCCGGGAATGGCCAGAATGGCGCCTACTAGGGTCATTGTCACATTCTGGTGCGATTGAAGCTTGTTTTAAGACCTCTCTTATCATCCTGAAGGGAGGAAAAGCGTAAACGTCCAGTCCTGTCCAATCTAGCAGCATCGCATCTGTTCTCCACGCTAGTGGTTCTGGAATCGGAGAACAGAAAATGGGAAGGCGATTGTTCCTCGATGTGGCAAACAGATCTATCGATGGTCTTCCCCAAAGCTTCCAGAGGTCCTGACACACTCTCTCGTTCAGAGTCCATTCTGTTGGTAACACCTGATTTACAGACTCAGTTCGTCTGCAAGTAAGTTCATTCTCCCTTGCACGAATCTTGGAAAAAGGGTGATCCTCTTCTCGTTCGTCCAGGTGAGGAGATCTTCGGCTATCTTGTTGAGAGAGAACGAGTGGGTCCCTCCTGCTTCCATAACATGACACGCTGTGGTGTTGTCCGAGTAGACAGCTACGTTTCTTCCGGTGTCTAAGTGGTCGAACGCTTGTTAAGAGGATGGCCTTCAATTCCTTCCCATTGATATGGAAGGTCTTTTTTCTGTTCTGTCTACAGACCTGACACTCTTGTCTCCTAGGAGGGCCTCCCCATCCGCTGTCTGAGGCATCTGAGAAGAAAAAGGCTGCAGGTCGGGGTTCGACACGACCTAGGGTAGATTCCTTCTTGTAATCTTTTTTCCCCGAAATGCCACCATCGAAGATCCATCTTTATCTCTTCCGTAAGGGGGAAAACTAGTGAGTCCGACTGTGTCTTCGAGACCAATTTGCTTTCAGGAAGACTGAAGTGGCCTCATGTGTAGGCGTCCCAACCTGACAAAAACTCTCCACTGAAGCCAGGGTCCCGAGTAGGCTCATCCATTCGAGCGCTGAGCAGGATGAGGGCGAACCAGAAATTGCTGGACTGTCGACAGGCAGGACTCTATCCTCTTCGGGAAGAGAAAAAAAACTCGAAAAGCTAGAGAGTCTAGTATCATCCCTAAATAGAGAATCCTCTGAGTTGGTTAATCAATTGGGACTTCTCCGTGTTTACTATGATACCCAATTGTTTTTGTCAAAGTAAGAGTCTTTCCAAGTCCTTCACACACCGACGCCATGGATCTGGCTCTCAGGAACCAGTCATCTAAGTAAAAAGCTGTGTTGATCCCCATCAAATGCAGCCACTTACCCAGAGGAGCGAGAATCCGAGTAAATACTTGAGGGGGGTTGACAGACCGAAGCAGAGGGCTCTGAAAACTGGAAGACTCTCTTCTTGAAGATGAATCTCAGGAACTTCCTGGAGTTCTGATGGATGGGACATGGAAGTATGCATTTTTTCGTGTCGAGAGATACCATCCAGTCGCCTGGTTGGATGGCTGACATTACCGATCGACTGGTTTCCATTCGGAATTTCGTCTTCCGGACGAAGAGGTTCAGAGCGCTTATGTCCAACACAGGTCTCCGTCCCCTGATACCTTGGGGACTACGAAGAGCCTGTTGTAAAACCCTGGGAGTTTGTATCTGTTACTTCCTCTATGGCCTCTTGTTGATGAGCTCTTTACTTCTTTAGCTTAAAGCCAAAGCTCTTGTTGATCCTGTTGAGTATGTTGTCAAACAGACAGGTGTATTGGACAGTGTAGATCCTGCGTAAAAGGGATCACATATCCCTCTTGAAGCACCTGAATTACCCACTGTTCTACTCTTCTTCGACTCCATTCCTACAGTAGTCGTGGAGTCTTGCCCCCACAGGTGTGTGAAGGACCTTCCGATCATTTCTCTGTCTTAAAGGAAGGTTTCTTGGCAGACTTGGAGGTGGTTCGTAGATTAATTCTTGGTCTCTGCTGTCACCTCGACTTACTTCCTCGAAAGGGATGCTTTTGTAGAGGAGAAGCTTTGGCTCCTGTCGCTGGAGGTTCCTTAGGTCTTCTCACTGACTGAAAAAGATCATTGGTGGACTTTTTCTCGAGGTTCCGACAGCACATGCTTGATGGTTTCTTCTGGAAACAGGTGAGACTTACTCAGGGGGGAGAACAACAAAGCCGATTTTTGGTTCGTGGTTACTCCTCGAGATGTGAAGGAGCACCACCGTTCTCTCTTCTTTAGTACTCCCATAGTGAATAGGGCGGCCAATTTCCCTGAACCATCTCTCAACTGCCCGTCCACACAGGTAACAACCATTGAACCAGTCGGCAGAAAAATCCTCATCTAGACACTGGCATCTTCAATTTTCCTGGCTAACGCTGCAATAGTCCAATCCAGAAAACTAAAGACTTCGATCAAACTTGTATAAATTCTTCACCAGGTGATCCAACTCGGGTGAAGAGAACAACACTTTCGCAGCCGAGAACGCTGCTATTCTGTGAGAGTCCACAAGACCGGAGAAGTCTCCTTGGGAGGAGGCAGAAACTCCCAAAGAAGGAACTTCTTCCTGTCGCATAAAACCTGTAGGTTTTATTCTGCAGCTTCGACAGAGGAAAGGCGAATGAAGCCTGCCTGACTCCCTCTTCTTAGCAAGCCACTCTTCTACATCCTTCAGTGCTTTCTTCGAGGACTGAGTAAAGAACTGGTTTCAGTAACCTAGAAGGCGCTGATCTCCTATCCTCACAAACATCGACGGAGGTGAAGAAGGCGAAGCTGGTTCAAAAAAGTCTGGCTAAGTCTGTAAAAGAAACCTTAACAGACTAGAATAAGCAAGAAGAGGGCTTCGAATCCTGGTCTGAGTTCCTCTTCCGAAAGGACGGCCGATACCCTCGTCAGTACCTCTTCCGTCTGGCTTGTTGTCTTCTTCAAAAAGACCATCAATTCTTGAAGTTGATGTTTAAAGGGACCCAAAGCGGAAATAACCTCTAGCAAGGGTTTTGCCGCTTTAGCATCATCCTTAGGTGAAGACGAAGTCGTGGCTGTCGTACGGCTCTTCTTCGAAAACGAAACGACTGGGAGTCGAAACCACGTGAGACGTATGAGGCGAACGAGTCAAAGCAGCTCAAGGCGAATGAGGCGAACGAGTCGAAACTCCTATCAATACACGACGAGGCGAGTCAGTCGCAAGCGCGTGAACACTGTAACGCACGTGAGCGTCTGACTCCGTCCGAAGTTACGATGATCTTCCCGGAAAAAAACTGGTCTGGTGCGAAACTGCAGGAAGGCTGTGGACTCCAGTGCTCCTTGGATTTCTTAACAGGCGGCGACATCCCTCTTGTACGCTGGGCATGTCTCTTTAAAGGGACGCGACACTAAGTCATTCGAACACTTTTCGCCTCGACACAGGCGACTGCACTTCCGAGTCGGATGACAACTGCGCGTCACTGATATCTACGCCTTTCCAGCGGCGTTTCCTGGGCACTCGCGAGTTGACTACGTCGACGACTGACCGTGGGCAAACTCCCCCAGTCTCCCTTTGACCTCCGGTATGTCTTCTCCCAGGAGCTGGGGAGTGGGACAGGGACCTCCGTCTAGAACAGGGGGAACGGACAGCCGCCTCCTCGAACACGACACTGACACTTGGCCTAACACGGGCCTTTTCCCTCAACTTCTCTACGAACGCACAAAACGACATACCCAAATCCATAACGGATTTTGCCAAGAACTCAAATTTCTTGTCCATCTTGGACTCTAACAAGGAAATGGTGTTGGGATCGGAAACATGGGATACCTGGTCTGGAGTAATTGGTACTGAAGTTGGAGGACTATCAATAGGTGAAATATTCGATAAAAGTGGAGAAGATAGTGACGGTTTGTTTGCCTCTAAAGGCACGGGAGTTGTCTCTACTCTAGTTTTACTACCCGCTCTAAGAGCTGCTTTCCTTTTCCTATCTTTGTCCATCTTATCCAAATGAGCTTGAAAAGTCATCCAACCTTGTTCATCCAAACTATGGCACTCATCACAAGTTAATTCCTTGCTACAGCACTGACCCTACATTTCAACATATATTTGGAGTGCGGATCGTACATAGTTTAGCTAATCTAGTTTTGCAGCCACTGCTGCAAAACCTAACTGAAGAAGAACTAGTATCAGACATCTTCGTAATAACTTGTTAATAACTAGGCAGCTAACTGATGAAGTAAAAAAGTCAACCAAGATAGGATATATCACCAAAAAAGAAAAAATCCACAATGGCGACAAAAGTCGACTGCAACAGAACCAACCACCGGTGTTACCCCGTGGCCGGCAGAAAACGAATTGAAGTCTAAAACTCAGCAGTACCAGGTATTCCCAAAAGTGGGCGGGATCTGTATCACCTACACAAACAATGGCAGCGCTGCTACCGCCGCCAGGAATTTGAATTTTCGACTGCCAGGTAAGAAAGCGTACAGCTAATGTAATTGTTTGGTAAGTCACTTATGTGAAAAGTCCTGTCAATAACACCAACCAGCCAGGACAGCTCCAATCCCTGGAATGTTACAGAAGACTGAACGAGTTGTCCAGTTATTTCCGTTGCTGCTTGGCAAGATAGCCTATGCTTGCAAGGAAAGCTGAATTGTCTTTCAACTGTGAAGACACAGGGATTGTACTGCATTTGTCACTGGCACCGAAGGCTTGGGTCAGGGAGGAACACCTCTCATTAATTTGGAAGCAGAGTGGTAGGTTGGGTGACAGGCGAAGTCTTACATCATTTATTTCCAATTAAGGGTGAACAATGTTTGTTGATGATCTCAATGTAACAGAAGACCTACAGACTTCTGTTGTACTGGGTAGTAAACAGAAAGATGATAAGGCATCTGCGGAGACATCTCTGTCTGATGTATTCTTGTAAAGGCATGTGTGGAGCATGAGACAGAAACCCTAAATGAAAGTCATATGCTGCCCAGAGACCTAGGTCTCTATGATGGACAGACAGTGAGGTTCCTCATTAGTAGTTAATCCTCAACTGAGGAGAAACAATACTAAGATGAACAATTCTCTGTGAGAAAGCAGTACTACCCTTCACTCTACTTTGGAAGCCGAGTTGCTTGCTAGTACCATTCATCGTTGAAATCGGTTTTTTTCTTTTTGTTTTCAAGTGCAGAAACAGTTATACCTCGAGTACCTGCTTGTTAACCGCAAACTAGAGGGAATTGAAACCCTCTTGCTTGGTGATAACAACACACCTGGGTGCCTCAAAATCATATCCCAAAATTCTCAGGAACCAGAAAGGCTACCTTGAATTTCAGGATATTGATGAGGAGGTACTTATCGTCTCGGTCACACACCGAAGACATGTCCTACAGGTTTGCACTTATTACTCAGTCAGTGCGTCTTATACCAGACATGTTGCGAGAATGTACAACTAGTACGTATACTCCAAAGGCTCCTGTCGATTGAACACAAGCCTAATTCCTTCCTCATCATTTGAGAGGAAAAGGATTAAGGACCGAATAGCAGACCTTCATTCCCTAATGAAGAAGGCCCCCGAAGGCAAAGCTTCCTAAGGGAAACTTCTAGGCGACAACAGGATACTGAAGACAACTAGCTTTCAGCCAAATTGGCTGATACCAAAACAAGAGCACAGGAGAGGAGGAAGTACCAAGGAAGACACCCAAGATCTGGAATAAGAAAGGTATTTCTCCTAAAGGATACCTACTACCGGTCTTGGCTATGTCGTATCAAGTCCAGAGACTCAACAGACAACTCTTCTTTCAAGTACCAGAAGTAGAATGCCTGTACAAGCATTCTTTCTATGTCCTTCCTTTTGCCTTCTTTCTCATTAGAAAGAAGGTTGAAAGATAAACATGTATGTGCACTCTCTCAGAAGAGAAAGAAGGCTGAGACTTTTAGGACTTGCCCAGTAGGACAAGTCAGACGTCTTGGCACATTCCTCAACTGACGCGGTATCCACTCCTTAAGGGAAAGGCAGAACCAATTAAACATTCATTCATTCCAAAGGGTCAAAACGACTTTGGGATTACAAAACTAGAGATCCAAATTAGGACAATGTCCCTTTTCTTAGCACCAGAATTGCCCACACTTGCTGACTGGTGTTGGGTAGGTATGAAATCTTATAGGGACTGCCTGCAGGGAAACCATACTGGTGTCCTTGAGGCTTACCATTTCTTGTTGCAAGAGGGAACACGCTTTATGGCAACGAAAAAACAGCAAGACCACGATTGTTAAAGAAGAATCCCTCCTGTCACAGTAGCACAGGGGAAGAGAGCTGAACTGGGCGTCTTGAAACTCGGAATGAAATCCTTGTCCTGAGAATAGTTATGAAATAGTCAAGAATGCTCTTACAAGCAAGGAATGCAGCACCCCTACAAAAACCCTAGTCTCTCTTGGAGTGCAGCAGCAGCACAGTCATGCGTGTAATTGTACGCAGTTGTGTACAATAAAGTGGGCTGAGGCAACTGCAGTGCAGCCTCCATCTCATAACCTCTTGCCACCTCACGTGGTCTTTCGTGCGCATAACCCAGTCACAATAGGTTGTGTAGTTTTCTTTTGCTTTTGATACTCGTATAATCCCCTTAAGATTGCCTGAAAAAAGAAGCTTGAGATCATCAAGCAACATGAAGAAGGGAAGAAAGTTCAAACAATCACTAGTAGTATGGAAGACAGAAAAAAGCAATGAGGGACAGAAGAAGTTCACTGCTAAGGGCTTGGCAAAAGTATTTTGTGAAAATGAGTGAAATGATGCTAGAATTAAGAGGCAATGGATGCTAACATTGAACGTTTTGGCAAAATTTGAAAGACATATGAAGAAGGACTCAGGTGCTATCATGAAATTTATGAAGAAAAAACAAAACAGCCTAGGTTTTGAAAAACTTGAAATCCACGGCTAAAACAATAAGGCTTTAACATAATACTTTGTAAAGAAAAACCTACTGTATGTACTTGTGTAACACGCACTCTTGCATATCATGCGACCCCCAAATTTTCACCCCAAAACAATGACTTGATCATGTATCTCAGGTAAAATGGTAAGTTCAATTTTTGAGACCAAACTACAATAAGATATCTCTTCCTGCTCTTTATCTATCCCATTTTCTAGTTAGGTTAAACCCCTTTTCCTCCATCTCTTTGTCTATCCCATCTTTTATTTAGTTAAAAAGAATAAAAGAGAAAGCTGAAAGTATCATCAGTAATGTTTTACTTGTTGTGTAAACGCATACAGCCAGAAAACAGCTGATTTGCTATGAACAACCAAATCCGATTACTACAGCAGTTTTGCTTGCATTTCAACCATTGTATGATAGTAAAAAACTTACCGTAGTTATGTTAGCAAATGACGTTAAATAGAATAGGACTGATATATTTTTTACATTACTATATCCTCATTTGCTATGAAGAAAAGACAGGCAAGGGCGTAATACTGCTAAATTTAAGCTGCTAGTTGTAGCTGACGCTGAGGAAAGATGTTCATCTGCTAACGACTATTATTGTGCATTGGCAACCTGGAAACTTTGGTATAGTACCATCAAACTTGACCGTAAACAAAATTTGAGAGAAATGTGCTTTAATCAAAACTATTTGGCATGAAAGAACACATTTTACTGTATTCACTCGGATAAAAGATAAATATGTAAAGCTTGTAGTATTCTGATGAAATCAAGTGAAAATATTGTGAGCAATCTGTAGATTTTTTTACGCAATAAACATGCCCTCAGCGCTTTCTACTAAAGGAAAAAATAACTTAATTTTTTTTATTTTTTTTCACAACGATATGAATTCAAGTGATATTTTGACTTGAAAATACTTCACATAACATAAAATACCTTGTCCATATCAATAGAGTAACTTGAGATTCATTTATGCTAACTAGAGGCAAGAAAATCGCTGATTTTACTTCAATACAGCAAAATAACCTTACCTTGCAATCGTCCTCAGCTGATTTCCAAACCAAAAAATTTATTGCTATTTTTGTATTCATAATACAACAATAGTAATGTGACTACATACAGTATTATTGGATGCAGTGAAGTAAAGGATGACCTTTTAAAAGATCCATGGAAAAGATGCATATTCAGTGTGCTTGTACTTTATCAAACGATACTAAAAGTATGTGAATATTACATACACTAACTTTATATCTCATGTATGATGCAACCTCCTTAAAATTAGCTCCAAAATTAGGTCTTCAAAAGTTGCATGATATGCAAGTATATATAGTATATAGTTTTGTGTATAATATATGACTGAACATTAATGCTATTAGTTGAAATAAAGAGAATATCTCGCTTAATATTAGTCGAAATAAAGAGAATAACTCACTTAATGACAAATTTGCTTAACGATGGGTCCACTGAATGGAACCCCAGCGTTAAATGAGGAGTAACCTATACTGCCAAAACAAAAACCTGTAGTTAATTAATACTCGACTGATGGGAACATATCTACCAATGGACTCCCACAGCCAAACAATAACATCATGGAGGTTGAAATATAGTAATATTTCAACCTCCACACTTTGTCTCTGCAAAGAAAAAGTAATGAGTATTGCAGCCTTTTTCAAGTTTTCCTCCTGACAAAACTTGCGACAGCGCAAGTGGCAAGAGGAACATCTCAAAAAAAACAAAGTCAAAATAAATACTAAACAGCCACGCCCTCAGTCAAAGTGCGTGCAGACGTGATTAGGGTGAATGTTTATGTTCTCGGTCACCAACCCGAGACACACTAAGGGAAGGTGGGCTGCACGGCTATCACAAATCAGGAGTTTATATGTTAATATATATCAAATACAGTATATTCAATATATAATATATATATATATATATATATATATATATATATATATAATATATATATATACATATATATATATATATATAAAAATAAAAACAATAAAAGAAAAGATCCCAACAGGAGAAGCGAGTTTAATGACAGTCAGGCAAGAACTCACCAAAAACACGTCTGCATTGTATGACGGCCGAAAGCAAAGTGGAATGTTTACATCCAGGCAGGCAGATCTCCCCACCATCTGGATGGTAGCTACTGCCTAACCACCTTATACAAGAGTTTTAACGAACCGTGTTCTAGCTTCATCGTAAGCAATTCCTATTGTAAAAGGACCGAGGGTCTGTATATTGTGTAAGAACAAATGGAAATTGACAGTAAAGGTTTGAAAGGTGTAACAGGAAGAAAACCTTGCAGTTACACTATGAATCAATGGTTAGAAGGTGGAAAGTAAGATAGAAGAAAGAGAATATGAAAAGAGGTACAGAAAAAGGAATGAAAAGGGTTGCAGCTAAGGGCCAAAGGCATGCTGCAATACTTTACACCGCATGAGGTGCACTGACGGCACTACCCCTATACAGTTAAGACCTTGTCTGATGATCCAATTATAAGAAATTCTAATCAAATGGACAACTTAGCAATCTTAATCTCCAAATTGATTAATCTGACTTTCATCCAAAGAGCAAAAAACTGTAGACACCGACATTCCTGGTTATTGGCAATCCGGTTATATATCTAGCGCCATAAAATCAGCGATTTATGGTGGCATAACGGGCTGAGTTCCAGTTATCGGCACCATAAGGGTGCTTATGGCACCGATAACCGGTTATCGGCACCATAAATCGCTGAGTTTCAGTTAGTGGCGGTATTCGCTTAATGGCACACCACCCCAGGAAAAACAGAATCCCTGTTCCGATAACCAGAGGGACTGCCTGTACAGTATACTGGAAGAGTATAATATAATTTTTTATTGTATTTTGCATATATGTATTTGATATGGTACCTATACCCCAGAAAGAAATTACTGTATTTCTACAAACCATCAAAATGAAAATTGAAACTTTTCCCCCTCAATTTAAGAAATTCAGTTCTAACTTGCATGGTAACTAACACTATAGTACATACTTAAGATATAAATAAAAGAATACAGTTTAACTTACCTGCCACATTGATCCCATTACTGTAGCTACAATGAACTGCTTGTTGCGATTTCACTAAAACACACTCAATTAACTCCACTCTCCCTTAACTGTTCAATTTCAAAGAGTATTTTAACCACTAAGAACTGGCACATGAAGTCATTTATCAATATGTATTTACTGTTCACATCAACAACTGAGTACTACACAGTCAAAACGATTCATAAATAACACACTTAATATTCAAAACTATGATATGACTAAAAAGAAAATATTTTTTTCAGAAATGTCACAAGAAAAAACCACAGTCGTGCTAAAGACGATGGGTGGATGGATAGAACTTAGGGTCACAGGAGCATTACAACACTACCATAATGTATTTCCCACCATTCCTAAATGAAAATACTAGTAGTGGCAGCATTCTACCTAACTGCTATTCCTAAAAAAATGACAAATTTTCAAAGACAATTGCATTTTCATAGCACAAAACCTGAGGTCTTAACATTATGAAAATTTTCTAGTGACTAGCTGGATCCGGTTTAAATCGCAGATGAAAGCAAGGAATCTTGTGAGATCTGGCAACACGTGTGTATATCGGGTGAAAAGTGGTCAAGGACCACGCCACAGAGTTCAGTCTTTCCCAACTCAGGATGTCTTTGCCAGACAGAGGGGCGGCTAGAGGTGGGCAGTACAACGTTAAGACCTCAGGTTTGTAGCTATGAAAAATACAAATTGTCTTAGAAAATTTGTCATTGTTCATACGCGAACAAACCTTTGGTCTTAACAATAGGATATACTTATACTTGGAGGGAGGTACAAACATCCTAAACCGGCTGGGGGCCTACCCACCAGTCCACCTCCAGAAGAAATAACTTTTGGTGAGGGACTGATGTCCTTGAGAAGCTAGATACATTGATATCCAACCACTCAAACACTGAGCAACGTACAATGATATATGGGAGAATCATTGTATAGGGAACTAAAGAGAAACTCTGACTGTTCAATAACAAACCAACACACCAGGGTTTGTTACCACTTCCTACTCCCCCTTGCCAAGGAGCGGAGCATATGCTACCGAATAGAGGGTTGCTTATTTGCTGACCCAGCAACCAAACTATCAGTATGACTACCTTACTAACCTGTATCAGACCAATCCAGCGAATAACGTAACGTGTCTATTCCTCAACCCGCCCGAAGGAAGACGGAAAGGTACATGAGAAAGAGTCCACTCAACTCACTCATTCTCTCATCCACACATTCATCTTAGTTAAGATACAAAAGTGTCCTGTTAAGGGAAATGATGAGTGACACAATCTGTTGGGCAGCCACCACAGGACCCAGGGGAAATGTGTCCATAGATCTGTGGGCAACATCCTTAAGATAGAAAGAGTTCACGTGAATGTGGACTGGCGTAACCAAGTACCAGCACTCAGCACTCTATGCACAGTCAAGTTCTTTTTGAAAGCCACAGAGGGACCAATACCCCTAATGTAATGCGCTCTAGCCTGTACAGACGTGGCGGCGGAATCATCAAAAGTCAATAATGCCTGTCTGATGGCTTCCCATATCCAAAATGTGATAGTATTTTTTGACACCTCTTTCTTTGTACATCCCGTGCTAAGAAAAAGCCTAAGACAGCCTGGTCTAACGTGCTGTGTCCTTTTAAGGTAGCAACGCAGAACCCTGACAGGACACAACAAAATTTTGCTCTTGAGCATCACCGCCCATAAAGTCATTCAGTGATGGAATGGAAAAGGAGGTGAACCTATCATCATGCACCGAGGGATTCTGGGTCTTAGCCACGAATTCCAGGACAAATTCGAAGGACACTGACCTCCAACCCCTGGTGTGCTTCACATCATAGTTCAGACCATGCAGCTCCCCCACTCTCTTCAAAGATGCCAAGGCCAGGAGAAAAACCGTTTTGAGTGTCAAGTCCCTGTCTGATGAATATGCAAAGGCTCATATGGACCCTTAGCGAAACTTCCCAGGACCAAGGAAACATCCCACGTCAGTGGCTTGAGCTCCCTAGGAGAACTCAATTGCTCAAAGCCCTTAACCTAGCAAGAAAAGTTCCCAGGATGAGAATGTCGATACCATCAAGACAAAACACTAAACTCAGGGCCCAACCCTGTAAGCCTCTAATGGGCAGAACAGACAAATGTTTCTCATCTCTGAGGAAGGTCAAAAAGTCTGATATGTGCTGAATAAAGGTTCTGAGTGGAGAAAAACCCCGGTTACAACACCAATCACAGTAAATCGCCCATTTGCCTTGGTAAACTGCAGAGGTCGACCTTCTGAGACTGCTGGACATATGCCCTGCTGTCCTCTGAGAAAAGCCTCTCGCTTAGAGGAGATACTTGATAGCCTCCAACTGCGAAGAGACAGGGATTCTACTGACTGGTGGAACCTTTCTACATGCGGCTGACATAGAGATGCCGCCAAAGGGGAATTTCCCTCGGAATCCCCGACAACAACGACAGCAGATCTGGAAACCATTCGCCCTGAGGCCACAGAGGGGGCTACCAAGGTCATCCTGAGACTCTGTGAAACTCATCAGCCTGTTCAGGACTTGACGGATCAAACAAAACCAAGGGAAGGCATACACCTCCAGGTTGTCCCAGAGATGTTGCAACATGTCCTCCGCTAACACTAGAGGATTCGGAACCACTGAACAGAATATCTAAAATTTCCTGTTGAACTGGGTCACAAAAAGGTCCAGCATGGGTCTCCCCAAAACCTGGAAGAGCTTGTCTGCTACTACGTGATGAAGGGACCACTCTGTGCCTAGAATCTGATCTCGACAACTGAGCTTGTCTGCGACCACATTCGGGTATATACCTGGCTGAGAGCTCTACCGAAATGCTGACCGCCCACTGGTGAACCTTGACAGTCAAGGCATGAAGTTGCCGTGAAATCAAGTCTCCCTGCTTATTCATATATGCGGCCACTGTGGTGTTGTCTGACATGAGAATGACAGAATGACCCTCTACTTTCTCCCCGAAAACTCCTTCACCCAGCCAAGGCTGCCTTCAAACTCCAAGACGTTGATATGCTGCTGTTTGTCCTCCAAACGCCAAACGACCGAGGAAATGAGGCGGCCTAACGAGGGCCCAACCTGCGAGGCGGGGAGGCATCTGAAAACGGAAAATGGAACGTCTGGGGGGAAGAGAAGCGCAGAGGAAACCACCTTTCAAGAGATTTCGGCTGTCCACCACTGACGAAGGTCTTCTCTCACTTGTAGAGACTGAAGATGAAGACGAAGACGGCCATTAGGGACCAGCTTCTTCAGATAAGTAAAAATTCCCAGAAGAACCTGACTGATGTGGTTTCGACAGGAAGTCGCGCGCCACCACTCGCAACTTCTCCAACCTCTGATCCAATGGGAAAACTCTAGAAACTACTGTATCAATGACCATGCCCAGGTAGAGAATCCTTTGACTGGGTATGAGGTTTGACTTCTCTGGTTGACCACGATGCCAGTTCCTAACAAAACCAAAGCAGACGATCTCTCCCCTGCAGCAGTTCTCCTGGAACTGCCAACACAACCAACCAATTATCGAGGTACCTCAGCAAATGGATCACCTGAGCATGGGCCCAACTTGAAATGAGAGAGAAGACCCTTGTGAACACTTGAAGGGCTGTGGTCAGCCCAAAGCACAGGACTTTGAACTCGAAGACCTTGTCTCGGAGAGAAAAGCGAAGGAACTTCCTGGATGTCAGATGAATAGGGATCTGGAAGTATGCGTCCCTCAAATCTATTGACAGCATGAAGTCGCCTTCCCTCACAGCTGCCAACACTGAACGCAGGGTCTCCATCTTGAACCTCATTTTCCTGATGAAATGATTCAAGGTGGAGAAGTCGATTACAGGCCTCCAACCCCCGACGCCTTGGACACCAAAAAGATGACTGTAAAACCCCGGAGATGGACACACTTCCTCTATCGCATCCCTGTCCAGCATTTTCTGCACTTCCTCCCGGAGAGCCAAGAACTTCAGCGAACCTGGTGGATACACCCTCCTGAGCAAAGGCTTGTCCGAGAGCGGGGGAGAGAAGTCGAATAGCAGCAGATACCCCACCTTACAGACATCTACTACCCACTTTTCTGCCCCATAACCCCACCACTTGGCCCACTGGCCCACCAAGCAACCCCCACCTCCCATGGCACAGGAGAGGGAGAGGCCCCTAACCTACTGACAACCCTTACCTCTGCCCCTGATCCCCTTCTCAACTTAAAGGAACGGGAGCAAAAGGGACGTTGGTCCTCTGACCTAGGCTGAGATGAACAGGGAGGCCCTGCCGAAACCAAACTCCTTGTCGGCCTACCAGGCGACAACCATTAGATGCAAGCTGGGCAGGGAGGAAGGAGGAGGAGGCGGAGGAGCCGGACGTCTCCAAGGACAAGACTCTGACTTAGACACAGCCTGGTGCACTAATCTGTCCTTGGTGTCAGCCCGGTGCTGGTCTATCACATCCTCCAGCTTGGTCGAGGGAACAGAAATTGAGATTTCAAAAGATCCCCAGTCCTCAAATGCCAGCAAGGACTCAAGGTTAACCGATCTTCCCATCCTGGATAAAGCCACGTCTATTCTAATCAGGAGAAGGTTAGCCCATAAATTAACACCGAGGTGTGCAAGATGCGAAACGCCTTGCCTCCAGACTGCAACACACTGGCAAGAGAGGAAGCACTCACCAACCTCTCTGGGGACCTGTCAAAAGTTATCTTGGCAATGACTGCCGACCAGAAGTCCAACCAAGAAACCGTCTGCAACATGGAGGTCCGCCATAGACTCCAAAACTGAGGCATCCTGCAGAGACAAGGATGGATCCACCGACCTCACTGCTCCAAAGTCACCCCAGCTTCAGATGAATGACGTCCGGGTTAAAATGGCACGACATCAAGTATGCAGAGTTTGTAGCATAGTACTTCCTATGCATTGTGAGAGGCGGGGGAAGCAACTTGGCAGAGCCCTTAGAGTGAAGCGATCCGTGCTGATCTGAAACAGAGGCGTTTACCTATGTAAGACTGACTGGACATGCCCAGACAAGGGAAGTTGAAATGATGACTTGGGATCTTGTGTAGCTCCCAGCAGGGCTTCAAGCAGGAAGGAGTGAAAGACAACTGAGCCCGGAGTCCTACTCTCCAAATTGTTGAACCCATGAATGAGATCTACAACTTCTGTAAAGGAAGACAAAAACTCTTGCGTGTCTCCTTCCTCCTGCTCCAGCAACGGAGACCGACGACGAGAAGAATGTGCAGGTTATCTAAAGCGCCTTCCTCATGTAAATCAACAAAAGAGCCAGCAGCCAAACAACCCAAAACACCAACCAACCTGTCTGGGCTGGATCCAAGTGCCAATTCCTGCGACGAACCAACCTCATCACTAAGGACATCACTACGCACTCTCCCAATAGATGACTCTCACATCACTACGCACTCTCCAATAGATGACTCTTGTACATGGCCGCGTACGTGCATGTGCGAGGTGGATGCACGTACGTGCATAAGATGAAGTGTCTAGAACACTTGAAATAGAACAAGAATCCCTCGGAGTCAAACCACCCCGGGAAGTACCAGGGAGAGGGGCAGGCAAACACTCCTGCTGCACTAACTCCACGCACACAACCTTCGATCTCTTGACAGGCGCCGTGAGATCCTTACGGCGACGAATAGGCCCTGGAGAAGGAGAAGCAGAAGATACGTCGACGCAGTGGAGATGGGGGAGAACTGCCCGGCATAAAGCCTCAGACGGATCAGCAAGAGAAGTGGCCAACAACATGGAAGGGAGATGCAGCGAACTGGATGACAGAGATGACGTCACAGCAGCAAACAATGATGACACTGACAAGAGAGGCAGCGCAGCGGAGGCAACTGGGAGTGGACATCATCTATATTAGTGATGACATAAGCGGTGATGCTGTCATGGCTTCCCCTGGATCCAAATGGGAAGCAGATGCCACTGGTGGAGGGATACAAAATGGCTGACTCCGTGACGTCACTAGTGGGGCTGATGCCATGGTTTTCCCTCTGACTCGAAGCAGCAATTGTCATTGGTGGAACAAAACAATATGGCTGACCTCAGCTACCAACAAAGACGAGGCCAGCAGGAGGGGTGAGGGCCTGGACAGCGTGAGGAGGGGGGGTGGCGAGCATCCAAGAAGTGTGACAGCAAACCCTCCAAGGAGGGTGGACCCCGTAACCCAAGCATCCCCAAGACCACCGCCATTTAGGACGCCTGCGAATTTCAAATTGAAGAAACTGATGAAAAAGCCTCCTCCCTCTCGGGAATAAAATTAACTCTCGAGGAAGAGTGGGCAACATTACATAATAAATCAGTCCGAAGGACTCCCGACACTTACAACAATGAATCGATGGAAGAAAAGGAAGGGGACAAAGGCAAAACACTAGCATGGGGTATGACAGTAACAGGAGATGAAGCATCGGGAAGAGGAGATGAAAATCCCTCCCAAGAAGGAAGAGTAGAAACTACTATGCTCCCTCTTACTATAAAATAACTTCCACTGCTCTCTAGGCCACGCACGGCATTCCATGCCGGGATTCGTTATTCTACAAATGTTAGGACGACACCTACTACAAGTGATGTGAGGATCAGTTGCTGAAGAAGCCAAAAAACGAGAACACGGGAAACCTGGAGTTCCCGGGCACACAACACACGTTGATGAGGCCGAGAAGGAGCAGAAGAAGCCATAATAAAAGCACACACATATACACAGAAACACAAGCGAAAACAGGCAATGAACCGGGTAAAGGCCGAGAGAGGTCAACCACAACTCTCGTCCAGGCGGTTAAGAAAAGACTGAACGATGTGGCGTGGGTGCGTGGTCCTTGACCACTTTTCACCCGATATACACACACGTTACCAGATCCCACAAGATTGCTTGCTTTCATCTGCGATTTAACTGGACCCAGCTAGGCGCTAGAAAATTATCCTATTGTTAAGACCGAAGGTTTGTTCACGTATGAACAATGCTGCAATAAATGGAGTCATAAATATATTCCTAATTTCATGATGATATACAATACATATTGCACTGTATATCATAGAATATGTATACTGTATGCTTTGTAACCATTTGTTGTAAATACCTACATATTGAACCACTGTTAGACCTCTATTTTATTTCATTCTAACTAGTATTATCATAAGCAACTATCAACAACTGAATGAGCAGAGTAAAATATACATAATTGCAATATTAAAAACTTGATAGCCCTATACAATTTCTCCTCCAAATTATCATAAAAGAATGCAGTGCTTCGCTTCATACACATGATGTAAACTAGTTGAGTAGTTCAACTTGAAATCTGTTTATTGACATTATGTACACAAGACAAGTTTCAAGCCTATCAGCACATATGCAATTAAAACATTATGAATGGAGGAAAGCTTAAATAATGCAAGGCCATGGTTGCAGAACATTTACAGCCTAAATGTTGTAGTGACATTTTCTTGTGTAAGTTTAAGGTGCTCTAATCTTATTAATAAAGAGCTCAAGAGATTGTATTTAGACAGCAGTCAAATAGGTGGAGAAAAGCCATCTCTAAGGTTTCATATTGTGCACTGACTTTACTCAACCCCTGGGATAATTAAGTAAACAGATGTTTAGTTAAATGTGGTACTACTGCAACAGTTTGTGCTAATTGCTTCCAGATCATAAACATACATACTTGCAAAGGATCTTAAGGGGAACTTCCAAACCAAATACTAACAACAATTAGAAAAAAACTGAAAGTTGTCAGCCACAGATGTTAACCTTTTTATAGAAACCTTTTCTGTTTTGAGAACTAATACGTAGTAAGGGTATCCCTTTAATCACAAAGAAAAAAACTTGGCCACATTAGTTCACAACCAATTGCCTGTTCCTATATAAGACAAGCACTGTATTCAGAACAGCATCTGAATACAATGACAATGAATTCTGAATAAGATTAGTAAACTGAATATACGTACAATGATTTTGTAGGGGGAGGTTAAAATATTCTATGGTTATTATAATTCCTATTTTTATTTTAAGCCTTGAATCTTCTGTTACAGTAAGGTAGGAGGAGGGTCCATGCAAAGGCACATACTCAAATGGTACCAGTCTTCATTTGTTTAAAACCTTTGTTCTGTACTCAATAGTGACAATAACATCAGAAAAATTCAGATTTTTGTTGTAAATAAGTTGCACGGTTACTGTTTACACAGATGACATAAAAACCGTGAGTTTTTTGTCAAAATAAAGTCTCTTAGAGCTACCTCCTGTATTCCACATCTTCAGACTGTAGTACAGGCAGCCCTCATTTAACAGCGGGGGTTCCATTCCCAGCTGATGCTGCTAATCGAAAATCACTGCTAACCAAAAATCAGCAATAACAGCACTAAATGCTGCTTAACAGCGCCACTAATCAAATATCGGCGAGGTTAACCAGAGATTGGCACTACTGTTAACTAGATATTGGTGCTGCTAACCAGAGATCAGCACAGAAAATCCAGTTAACAGTGTTGCTAGACAAGCGCCGTAAAACCGGACAGCTGTTGACTGATGCCGCTGTTAACCGAGGAATGCCTCTATACTATACATATTAAGATACTAGTATGTATAATGGTACAGTATTAAAGGGAATTCATTTTATCATTTTATCTTATGAAAATGGTAAAATTACAATATACTGCAATTTCAAGTATACCTGGACCTGATATATTGAAGTTTACCTCCCAACAGTGAACCCTTGTTAGGCTATGAAGAATTGTATTATAAAATACTGTATCTTTTCATATGGCACTGGACCCATTAAAGTACTGTATTCTTTTGTAATGGCACTGGACCATTTCTTTTAAAACAATTTACATGGGTTTAGAGAAGGTAGAAGCCTCCTGGTCTTATGCAAGTCAGGGTCAATGGGAATCAAACCCCTGGTTATGTCAGGCACTGTATTCTACATCGAGGTTAGATTAGAGAATATTCCTTAAAAATGAAATTTTAAAATAAAAATGATATTGTTATGATACAATAAAGTTTTATACATACTTACCTGGCAGATATATACATAGCTATTGACTCCGTCGCGCCGACAGAATTTCGAATTTCGCGCACACGCTACAGGTAGGTCAGGTGATCCACCGCGCCGCCGCTGGGTGGCGGGAATAGGAACCCATTCCCGTTTTCCATCAGATTTTTTCTACACCATCTGTCTCCTGAGGGGAGGCTGGGTGGGTAGTTTAATTGTATATATCTGCCAGGTAAGTATGTATAAAACTTTATTGTATCATAACAATATCATTTTTATACATTCAACTTACCTGTCAGATATATACATAGCTGATTCACACCATTGGAGGAGGGTAAAGACAGCTAATAACTGATTTAACAGGAAAACACAACAATCGTTGTAGGTATTAATAATATAAAACCTTGGTTCCTACCTGTTTAGACTGAAGACTTCATGGTTAATGCCCCAGGAGTCTGCTTAGTCTCAAGAGCCTCAGCGAGATATTGATCTATTGCTAAGAGTTCTTGTAGGTCTGCCAAAGGGGTCTTATCCACTTACTTGGCCGATCCTATAAGGGCTATGTCAAAGGGTTTCAATCCACTTATATGACAAGAACCTTTTTTCTAAGGAGCACAATCCCGATCCTGATCACCTTAACCTAACCAAATGTTGTATCTAAGATTGCAAGAAGTCATCCCCGGACTCCTTGCAAACAACCAAAAAACTCAATCACAATATTTTACACCTAATTCTTTATGAAAAATAAATAAAAATAAAAATAAACAAATATAGCTAATTCAATTTGTACTACCTCGCTTGTAAGACCTATGCACATTCTCATACTGTCAAAAGCACCAAAAGCCGCCTGTGCTAGCCCAAGCACTCCTTGTCAGCAGAAAATCCTGATACTGTCTTAAAAGGAGAGGTCCCTGTACGAATTTAGACAATGTCTTTCATCCTACTCCGTTTAAAAGGCCCACATTTCTAGTTCCTCACTAGCAAGGGCTATGGCCGCCTGTGCGACACCAAGCACTTTTATTTTACCAATAGTAACAAAAACTGCCTCAAATAGTGGAGATCTCCGTAATTCAAAGACAACCGTTTTTATCCAAGCCTATCCTGTAAGATAAACTCAAAGTTCCCTTACCTAAACAAGGCCGTGGCCGCCTGTGCAACAACTAGCCGTCAGGTAAAAAAGTTAGAGCCCATCCCACCAGTATGGTACGGAAGTATTAGACTTTTCATAAAAGTTTAAGGATCGGTATGTGTCCTCAGTCCCAGCACTGTATCCGCAGACACAAAAGGACCTAGAGAGAAGCACTTATCGTAGGTAATTTTAACATCTCTAAGATAGTGGGATGCAAATACCGAGTTGCATCTCCAATAGGTCGCATTAATAATGTCCTTCATGGACATATTCTTTTGAATGATAATGATGTTGCCACTGCTCTTACCTCATGAGCTTTAACTCGTAATAATTTAAAGGAATCCTCTGCACAATCGCTATGGCTTCCATAATCACACTTCTAATAAAATACGCTAGCGCATTCTTGGACATTGGTCTTTTCGTGTCCCGAACGCGCACCATAGACTCTGTTTACATGCCATTCAACTCTTCTTTCTTTTTAAGATAGAACCTAAGAGCTCTAACCGGGCATAAAGTTCTTTCAATTTCGTCTCCCATTAAGTTTGAAAGACTTTTCACCTCAAAACTCCTTGGCCATGGTTTCGAAGGGTTCTCATTTTTTGCTAAAAACAGAGTTTGAAAAGAACAGATGGCTGCGTCTTTCTTAAAACCCACCCGAGAATCTAGGGCATGGATTTCACTTATTCTCTTAGCCGTCGCTAAGGCTATGAGAAACACACACTTTCTCGTCCAATCCCTGAACGAGGCACGGTCGGGAGGTTCAAATTTTTCCGATGTAAGGAATTTGAGCACAACATCCAGATTCCAACTTGGCGGAGTAGAGGATATAGATTTTGACGTCTCGAACGATCTTATGAGATCGTGCAAATCTCTATCCTTTGCCAGTTTAAGCCTCTATTTCTAAATACCACCGCTGAGAGCATACTTCGGTATCCCTTTATTGTAGCTACGGACAGATTGGATTCCTCTCTCAGGAATAACAGAAAATCTGCTATATTGGTCACAGAGGTATCGGAGGAGGACAGCTTATTCTTCCTACACCATCTTCTAAATACATCCCACTTCGATTGATAGACCCGGATAGTTGACGATCTCCGGGCTCTAGCAATTGCTTTCGAAGCCTTCTCGAAAAGCCTCTTGCTCTGACCAAACTTTCGATAGTCGAAAGGCAGTCAGAGCGAGAGCGGGGAGGTTTTGATGGAACCTCTTGAAGTGGGGTTGTCTGAGAAGATCTATCCTGTTTGGAAGAGATCTTGGATAGTCTACTGTCCACTTCCTGTACTTCTGTGAACCAATCTTGGATGGCCAAAACGGGGCGATGAGAGTTAATCTCGTCCCTGTGATGCTACGAACTTCTTCATCATAATCCTAGCAACTTGAATGAAGGGAAAGCGTAAGCGTCGAGTCCCGACCACTCCAGTAGCATGGCATCCACCGCTATCGCTCTCGGGTCTTCTACTAAGGAGCAGAAGTTCTCTATCCTCTTTGACAGGAACGTCGCAAACAAATCTATCTGCGGCCTCCCCACACGGTTCCACAGACTTTGGCAGACTTGCTCGTGCAGAGTCCACTCCGTGGGGAGAACTTGTTTCGTCCTGCTGAGCCTGTCTGCTCTGATATTTCTTTTCCCCTTTCACAAATCGGTAGGAGGTAATATTCTCTCCTCCGTCCATGACAACAGATCCTTCGTTATCTCGAATAGGGAAAACGAGTGCGTCCCCCCCTGTTTTTATATAATCCAACCCGCCGTGTGTCTGCGTTGACTTGAATCACTTGATTTCTTACTTCTGACTCGAAGAATTTTAATGCCAGAAACACCTGCATATAGTTCTTTGGCATTTATAATGCCAATCTCTTTGTTCTTTCTTCCATTTGCCAGAGACTTCTCTTGCCCCTAGAGCGCTCCCCATCCCGTTTCTGAAGCGTCTGAGAACAAGATTTGGTTTGGGTTCCGAACCTCTAGGGACACTCCCTTGTTCTCTTTGAGTGGGGAGCAGCCACCACTTTAGGCGTTTCTTCACCTCTAATGTTACGGAAACGTGTCCAACAGATGGCCCTTCTTCCAAGTCCAAGATCTCTTTAGGAAGAATTGTAGGAGGCCTTAGATGAAGTCTTCCTAGGGGGGATACAAATTGTTCCAGGGAAGAAAGAGTCCCTAGAAGGCTCAGCCACTCCCTGGCTGAACTCCGTCTTTCTTTAGGAAGGATGTAACTTTCTTGAATCCCCCGAAGAATCCTTTCTTGGACGGAAAAACCCGAAAAATCCCGAGAATTCATCTGAATCCCCAAATAGACTATGTCCTGGCTGGGGGTCATCTGCGATTTCTCGAGATTCACGAGAAGTCCTAATTCCTTTGTCAATTCTAATGTTTTCTTCAGATCCTCCAAACATTGTTCCTGGGATGCTCTTATCAGCCAATCGTCTAGGTACAGAGAGACGCTTATGCCTACAGGTGTAGCCATCTGGCTACGTCCGCATCAGGTACGTAAATACCTGTGGAGCCGTGGAGAGGCCGAAGCACAAGGCCCTGAATGGTAGACTTTCGCTTTGAATCACAAAACCTGAGATACTTCTTTGATGACGGGTGAATAGGAACGTGGAAATATGCATCCTGCAGGTCTAGAGAGACCATCCAGTCTCCTCTTCGCAGGGCTGAAAGTACCGAGGCAGAAGTCTCCATCGAGAACTTTTTCTTTCCACATATTTGTTCAGAATGCTCACGTCCAAGACTGGCCTCATCCCTCGGATGCCTTTGGAACTAAAAACAGGCGGTTGTAAAACCCCGGAGAGGAAGGATCCTGAACCTCTTCTATTGCCTTTTTGTCCTTCATTCCTATCACCATCTGAAGAAGTGTCTCCCTCAGAACAGGGTCCTTGTACTTCGCCGACAGTTCCTTTGGGGAATTCGACAAAGGTGGTCTGTCCTGAAAAGGTATAATGTAACCTTTCCCCAAGACTGCTAGCGTCCAAGGGTCGGCTTCCCTTATCTTCCATTCCCCTACGAAGTTTAGGAGCCTGGGGCGGCCCCTACAGATGTTGGAGGACCTTGCTGCTACTTTGATTTCTTGAAAGATCTAAAGGAGGACCTTCTCGCTTTTCTGCTGTCTTCCTTTTCGTTGGAGGACGAGAGGAACCTCTCCAAAAAGGGCACTACCGGAGTACGAGTAGTCTTCTTCGCTACTGGTACTGTGGTCTTGATTTCTTGGAGGATGTACTAATAAGTCTTGGGTTGCCTTTTCAGCAAGAGACTTTGAAATCTCCTTCACCAAGTGCGAAGGGAAAAGGTGATCCGAGAGAGGGACGTTATAACAGGGCTGACCTTTGTGAAGGAGAAACCGCTTTGGTTAGAAATGAACCAAATAATGATCTCTTCTTCACTACTCCTGCTCCAAATAGAGATGACAAATTCTCCCGATCCATCCTGAACCGCCTATCCATACAGGATAAAATGCAATGTAAAACTTCAGGTTCTAAAGCATCTGGTTCATTTGCCTTCTGGCCAGCACTCCAAGGGACCAATCCAAGAAGTTAAAAACTTTTTAGTACATGGAAAAGTCCCTTGAGGTGCTGATCCAATTCTGACATGCTCCAATATGCTTTAGCTGTATTCAAAGCATGTCTTCTCGATGCTTCAACCAAGCTTGAAAAATCCGCCTCCACGGAAGATGGAAGCAATTAAGCCCCATCGCTTTCCTCTGTCCTGTACCATATGCCCCTCCTACCTCCGAGCTTACATGGAGGAGTGCAAAAAACTGTCTTCTGAGCTTCCTTCTTCACCTTCATCCAATTATAAAGATTGAATAGCCTTCTTCATTGATATGGCTGGTTTCATTTTTAAATACGAAGACGATTTAGCAACCATTCGTACGGGAGAAACAGAGATCTCGGGGAAGGAGGAGCTGCAGGGCTTAGAGAGTCTCCAAATTCTTGTAGGAGAAGAGAGGCTAACAACTTTGTAGTTAGATACCCCCTCATTGTTCGGGGTTTCTCCTCCGACACCTCATCCAACTCCATCCTAGAAGGAGAGCGAGCTCTTATTAGATTCTTTGTCCGTAGACATATTCCCTATAGGAGAAATACTCCATCGAAAGGAAGAGAGACTGACAGATCTAGAAGATTCTCCCTTTCTTATCACAAAAACAAAAACCGAGACATGGAGGTTGAAACCGTAACCTTCGATGTACCAGGTTGCTTCCTTACATTATGGGTTTCTACTTGTAGGAGAACTCGCTATCCGAAGGACATTACAATGAAAAGATCTTCTATTACCCTTACAACTTCTCGCTCTTGCCGCTCTTCATGATCAGCTGGCGCCTTGCGCCTGACTGGCGCTTCGCGCTTGGTTGAATCTTCTCGCGCGGCGGCGCCTCACGCTCGGCTAGCGCTTCGCGCCTCGCTGGCTCCTCTGCGCGGTGGCGCTCGCGCTCGAATCGCGCTTCACCCCTGGTTGGTGCTGGCGGCAGTCCATCGCATCGCGTCTGGCTGGCGCTTCGCGCCTGTATGTCTTCTCCGCGGCCGCCTGGCGCCTCGCGCCTGGCTAGCGCTTCTCGCGCCTGGCTAGCGCTTCTCGCCTGGTAGGCGCTTCTGGCAGTCTGCGCATCGCGCCTGGCTGGCTCTTCGCGCCTGGCTGGCGCTTCTCGTCTGGCTGGCGCTACGCTCCTGGATGGCGCCTCGCGCCTGATTGTCTCTCCTGCTTGTAGGTAATTCTCACGCGCTGGGCGGCCTCGCGCCTAGTCGTCCCTGCTTATCGGATAGGGCTGGTTGCCGCGTCGCGCCTGATTGGAGCCTTGCGCTTACGTGTTAGCTCTTTGCGGCTGACTGGCGCTCCGCCTGGCTGGCGCTTCGCGCTCGGCTGGCGCTTCACGCCTGGCTGGCGGGCCTCGCGCCCAACTCGCGGGTCTGTGAAAAATAGACCCTTCATCCGAAGAAGAACTCTTTTCTGGGAGGTTGATAGTAAGGGTTTTTTTACTTCTTCACAGGAAGATTAACATCCTTTCTTCTTGGAGGATCTCTCGAAAGCACCCCGACTAGAGAAGCAATAGACTCTTGCATATCTTTTAATATCTTGGCGTCGTTTCTTCTCTCTGGTCAAACGAGAGGAAGGAGAGCTTCTTTCTCCATTCCCCACAACTTATCGGGAGAAGCCAAAACCTTGCTTTCTTATT
Source organism: Macrobrachium nipponense (assembly GCF_015104395.2). NCBI lineage: Eukaryota > Metazoa > Arthropoda > Malacostraca > Decapoda > Palaemonidae > Macrobrachium > Macrobrachium nipponense. Next base: position 41,769,917 of record NC_061101.1, read on the forward strand.
CTCTGTCGGGGAGTCCTCCGAAAAATGTTCCGGACTCGAGTTTTATACCCGATTCTTCCCAGATCCTCTTCAAGGGACGAGAACGATCCGCTGATCTCCATCCTCTTTTAGGTGAGGAATTCTCCGATGACGAAAAACATTCACGTAGACGCTTTTCTAATGCGTTCTAATGGCAGTCTGTGACGTTACAGATTCTGCCGAAGAGACGTCTGACTGGTGGGGATCCTCCATAACCTCCGTAAGGCTTTCGACATTCCTTCTCCTCTGGGCTTGGGAGCTTGAAAGAGGTCTAGGCCTGGGAGCGTTGTGAAGCCAATCAGACGCCTCCTCCACTTCACTGGGGAAATTCACATCACTTTCCACAGCACTACTTTGCTTACCTTCTATGGCAGCCATTTTTACGCTCCATTTTCATAAGCGCAGCTTTAAGGCTTGCTATCTCGAAGCAGAGTCCGTAGGATCTGCATTCGGAGAAGGACCTGAAATATTACAAGGAGCGTTCATAATGTTAGAGGAGGTCAATATTGCTCACAAACCACTTGAAGATTGAGAGCTAGGCTTGGTTTTGGAAGATGACTTCCTTAACCGGTCTTCTCTAATTTCCTTAAATAAGAAGTTAGAGACTTCCACCCTTCAGCACTCAAACTCTCACATTCATGCAAGTGTTATCCATCGAGCATTCATACTTCCTGCATCTTTTACATACAGTGTGAGGATCAACCGAAGCTTTCGGCATTCTCACCTTGCACCCTTCATTCACACACATTCTCACCACACTTCCAGAATCAGACATCATGATGAAAATTCCAAGCCAAAATCCAAATAACGATCCACAAAAGCGTATGCCAGTACAACGATCCAAATACGTCACCAAAGGGTCCAAAACGATGATCAATTGTATCCAAAAAACGAAATCCAGCCGGAGATACCAACAACGATGTTGCCAGTATGGCCGACAGAAAAAATCTGATGGAAAACGGGAATGGGTTCCTATTCCGCCACCAGCGGCGGCGCGGTGGATCACCTGACCTACCTGTAGCGTGTGCGCGAAATTCGAAATTCTGTCGGCGCGACGGAGTCCAATAGCATGTATATATCTGACAGGTAAGTGAATGTATAAAATTAAGTTTTTTACATACCTACGAAGTAATCACAAGCTTTCGTAATCAAAACCACAGCAGCCTAAAAATATGACATTTTTGTAATAAAATAGTTTTAATTATACTACTTACCCAGCAATTATATAGCTAAGAGTTTCACTTGCCCAGCTGTAAATTCTGAAATTTGCATTGTCGCGCTAATTTTCTGTCGTTTTGGTTAGGTAACCATGACGCCGCCCACTTCTGGGGAAAGACAGGAACCAATTGGCAAAGAGGTCAGTTTATTTTATGACCTTAATGAGAAAAACCATGCTAGGGGACAGAAGGTGGGCTCCGATTATATAATTGCTAAGTATAATAAAAACTTTCTTTTACTATTAAAATGTCATTTTTAATTATGGGACTTCCCCAGTAATTATATACCTGATTCCCACACTGAGGAATGGTGGGATGCATGGATGTTCTACCTCGATAGAAATGCCAACATTAAATAACAATGTTTGTTGATTCCTTACCTGATAAGAGAGTTGATGCAGGAATGTACTGCCTCTGGTTGTACAGGCATGGTGGTGTAGCCAGCAGGTGACTACTATTTTAGTAAGACCTTTGTGGCGAAGGATATTTCCAATGGCCAACAAAGGATAGGTAAATTGCCTTTGCCCCGGGCTCAATACCAATAATTCACCACAGATAAAGCTTGTTACTTATATCCAAAACATATTTAAATAAAAAAATCACCACCACCCTACCAAAGGACTGGAGGGTACTTAGGTATTTTTTTGTACTTCCAGACTTCCTAATACAGGCAGTCCCCGAGTTACGATGGGTCCGGCTTACGATGTTCTGAGGTTAAGGCGCTTTTCAATTATATTAATCAGAAATTATTTCCAGGGTTACGACGCATGTTCCAGGGTTACGACGCCTTCAACACTGATCTGGCAGAGGAAATATGACACCAAAAATGCAAAATAATCCATATTTGGTTTTTTGATGAAAAATGCAAATAGAATGCAGTCGACATAGTTTTCAATGCACCAAAAGCATTAAAAGTAAGGTTTTCTTAGGATTTTTTATGATGTTATGGCTTACAACGATTTTCAGGTTACAATTCGTCTCAAGAACTGAACCCCGGTCATAACCCGGGGACTGCCTGTAATAAAAACACCTTATATCAAGGAGAAAAAAGGATTAGGAAGGGTTGCTTCCTACACTTTCCCAATAACACACCTGCTGCAAGAAAAGGACCCAAGGTTCTGCAATCATTATAGTTTTAAGATCTTGAAGATCATGAGACGCAAACACAGATTTACATTTCCAAAATGTAGTTCAAAATTGCTGAGAAGGATAAGTTCTTTGAAAAGCTAGAGAAGTAGCTACTGCTCTAATCTCGTGAGCTTTCACTTTATATAAGGGGAAAAAGTCATCTTGAACTAATGAGTGCGCCTCGCGGATCATGCCTCTTAGGAAGAATGGCAGTGTATTATTGGACGAAGGTCTAGACGGATTCTTGACAGAGCACCACAGACTGCATTAGTCACTGCAAATGTCCTTAGTTCTATGTAAGTAGAATTTTAAAGCTCTCACTGGGCATAATGATCTTTTTACATCATCGGATCCCACAACTTCTGTCATGCTCTTAATAGAGAAAGAACATGTTCCAGTTTCGCCATAAGCAATACATAGTATAAAGAACGGAGGGTTGTATATTGTGTAGGAACAATGGAATGATGGGTGGCTGAGGTGGGCCATTAATGTAAAGACCTCAGGTCTGTATGTTAGGAAAAATATACAAATAGATTAAAAATTTGTGATTTCTCCCTATAAGAATACAAACCCTTCGGTCTTTACATTGGGAGGCTTACTTATTGATGGAAGGAAAAGTAAGTTATAACTGAGTGGAGGTCCAGCTCACTTGGACTCATTTCATGGTCATTGTTGAAGCACAGGAAGCAGTCAAATGCCTCTGACTAAAAGGAAAAATTTTCCCTAATAGTCATACATCAGGTCTTTTGACACAATGGAAGTACCATTCTATAAAGTGCCTAAAAAAACAACCATTTGGTTAACTACCTTGATCTATGAGGAAACTTCTCTTGCCTATAAAGAGAAGATAGGCGTCATTTCTATTTCTGAGATTTGTTCCTCGTATGAAATGAAGAGCAATAAAATGACAGCCACCTCACCTGTATCTAAACAGATCCAGCTACCAAAGATTGTTTTCCTCGCTGCACGCTGGGAGTGTAGAAAGAAAAGGAGAGAAGAAAAAGGCCACTCACTGCAAACACAACCTCTTTCATACCAACATCTGGACTAGATACAACCTGTCCTGCCAGGGGCAGTGGATGAGTTAAACAACTTGGTAAAACCACCACCAGATCCAAGGAAAAAGTGTTCAAGGACCTGTGCGCGACATAACCAGGAGTTTGATTCCCACTGACCCCGACTTGCATAAGACCACGAGGCTTCTACCTTCTCTAAACCCATGTAAATTGTTTTAAAAGAAATGGGTCCAGTGCCATATGAAAAGAATATAGTACTTTATAATACAATTCTTTATAGCCTAACAAGGGTTTGCTGAATGGTCAGAATGCTAATGGCTCACTTGAGGTCATTGCTGGTTGTTGGGAGGGTAAACTTCAATATATATCTATGGCATGTATTCTAATGCTACTTTTAGTGATTTCTGTAATTTCATGAACATGTTTTGTATAACTTTGGGTACTTATAATGGTAACCCATTTCACCCAATCCAAATTTCATAACTTTTCACAATCACGTTTGTCTTGTTTTCATTAACTCACATTCACAATTTAACATTAGCTGCCTTGTGAGATATAGGTTCCAATGGTCACGATAACATTAGTAAATTTATTAACCAAACTGCCAAAGCAATTCAATCTATGATTAACAGTGAATTAAGGCCTTGTGAATTCCATCTAGTACTTTCAGGATTGTAATACTAATTCTATAACAGGTCCTAAGGACCTGTCCACATCAGTGGGCATGCCTGTCGGGCAGTTCCAGCAGTTTATATTTTCTCTTACTTCTGAAGCAGTGTTACCAGACAATCGCCTCGTTCTGACTCCATACTCAGCCAGTCAGTATAGAGAAACAGGTTATGGGAACAGCGTTTGCCCGTTGGGCAGTTAGTGCATATTATTTTTCTCTGACTACATTAATTAACAATATGGGATAACCAACAAGAGGGACTACTAGCTACAATTGCTCTGAAAACCACCACTTTATATGTGCTCACATCCATGTATTGTGAGCATAACAAATCCTCCTTACACTGGTGAATCAGTGCCTTCAATCTCAAAATCTTTAAGTAATATACTACATATGCTAAGGAGGAAGCCACTTCACAGACAGGACCAGGTTATCTAAATGTGTCCCCAGTGTTTAATCAGTGATTTAAGTACTCTGGGTTAGGTTAAGTTAGACTAATGTGCACTACTGTATGAAACCTCTTGATTTATGTCAAATTAGGCTGAAAGGAACTAAATCCACTTATTAAAGTAGTTCTCAATCACTTAGATAAGGTAAATGATGCCCCTGCCTCACCATAATTTGGTTACTAAGGCACCAAGATAACATACAACAGGGATCAGCAACCTTTGGAACCCACTGTGGCCATGGCAAATTATTACTGCTCTTAACTGCCTTGTATGCCAAATATTATTTAGCTTATATTGATAAATAATCAAAATAATAAATTTTGCTTTCTCATCTCATACTTACTAGACCTGAGTGGTGGTACAGAATACAGTTTCAATTCAGACTTTGTATCAAACTTGCACAGACTCAACTACTGTCAGTCAGACTTATATTACATATAGCATTACCATCATTAAAATTCCAAAAACTGACCTCCTGTCAAAAAGTCTTTCTCTTTGTCTGTTACAGTCATAACCCTACATACGAAAGTCCCTACGTACGAAAAATCCAGGTTACGACAGCAAAGACGAAGATTTTTTTGCTTATGTGTACGAAAATAATTCAGGTTGCAGAAGGGTGTACTGTAGTCCGAGATTCGCCCAGGACGCTGAGAACAATTTTAAAACTTGCATACCGCCAACTCAGAAGACTCGCCACCATCCTCCCGCTCTCCCATTGGTTCCTGATGCTAGTTACCGCCGTAAAAACCTGCTCTCCTATTGGTCAGCATCTATCTCATCATGCATCTACGTAAGGGAGTTCCTCGACCATTTCGTTTCAGCAGCGTTATCGTACACACATGGAATTCATTCATTCACATAGATTTTGTTCATTAACGTAAATTCGTGTTAGCGATTTCGCTTTCGTTGTACTGTAAGTTACTTTATCGTGTTGTGTGAGAATTTCATTACTTACGGTATCAGCCATGGGTCCCAAGAATGTTGCTGAAGTTCACGGAAAGAAGAGGATGCTTTCTATGGAGACGAAGATGGAAATAATCAAGAAGGGTTAATGTTTTCTGCCATTTGTTAGTGTGTTTTGTAAAGTTTAGTGTTAATTTTTTCTGCCATTTTTTAATGTTTCATAAAGTTAAGTGTTCATGTTTTCTGCCGTTTGTCCTCCTCCTCTGTCGCTACTTTCGGACATCGCCTCACTCGAAAGGTAAGGTTCCACATTTTACTACATACGTACATTACAGGTGTGTACAGTATTTCTTGTACCCTGTACACTAATACACTTTATTTACAGGTACAGTAACGGTTAGGTTAGGTATTGAATGGTCCAAACTGTTGTATTTCATTATTTATTGGTCAATTCAACTTTATAATAAAATCTACTGCCGTTTTTGTAGGGCTTGGAACGAATTAGACAATTTACATGTAAAACGTAGTTCTGGATACGAAAAAATCAGGTTATGAAGGCCGTTTCGGAACAGATTAATTTTGTAACCTGAGGCACTACTGTATTTCCATTTCAATTTCTAATTTTTTTCCTTGGTCAACCAACACACATGCTAAGTCTAATTGCCAATCTCTAATGTATAACAATGAAACAGTCTAATATACTTCCCACAAGATTAGCGAGCATTCATCTTTATTTTAACCCAAATTTCTTTTATTCATTCAAAGTATGTATTTCATTCTTCACATTCAGTATCATGATTGCCTATATGAGTGATAGGGTCAGTCAGCTTTGCTAGGTCAAAATTCATTAAAAAAAAATTAACTCTTTTCATAAAATATTATGTATTTCTCTGTATTCCTAAGGATTTTTATGTTGTTAAGGGGGTCTGAAAAAAAAAAAAAAAAGGGGGAGAGAAAGTTTGCCAGGCTAGGTTGGATGCATTGCATGTTAGGTTAGGTTAGGATATATCCATGCATCCTACTTAACTTGATGCTACAATGAACATTTACCATCACATGATATTACATTTCTTAGGATTGTTACAGATTATCCTATGCAAGTGAACTGTATTATTTCAGCTATTTAATTAGCACCAGTTTCGTATGATTTGTTACCCAGTACCACACCTCACTCATGTTTGGTTTCCAACCAGCCGAAACCCCATTACCATTGGACCATCCCATACTAATGTTAAGTACCATGTAGGCTTCAAAGCCTGTTTTGAAATGGGGCTTTTTTTGTATCTGTCAGTAATTATAAGCTGGTAGTAGTTGTACAATGAATTTAATATTTTCAATTAAAACAGAAATATATTTGGGATTGTTAAAACTTGGATTTTATATGCTTCTGACCAGTGCATTGGCTGCAAATCATTCTTTTAGAATTACCTACTTATCATATCTTAGACCTAGCTTATTGTACAAAATATTAAAAACTACACTTTGCCTACGGTAGGGTATACTACTTTAGTTTTCAACATGACTGTGAAAATCAATCCTGGCTAAGCTAACAGGATAGGTATATTATAAAAATATAGGCTAATAACCCTCGCCCCCCCAGCAATTAACCTGCCTTGTGTAGGCCTCATCTAGATACCTAGGTACTCTTGAATCTACTTTTCCTAACCTATGAAGAGCAGGAAAACCTGAGGTACACCACCATTGTCGAGACCACTTTCTGAGACCGAATTTCCAGCAATTCTTTGCTGCAATTTAACAATGGGAAATAGTACACCACGATCGAAACCTGGCCTAGGCCTCAGACCTCGGGGGCCCAACAGCACCCCATTAGCCTAGGTAGAAATGAAGGCCTATAGGTTATTCACTTATGTCAGAATTCGAAACTGTTCTTCCACCTGAACAACGGCGTTGCGGACTGAGTCAGTGGAACAGTGGAACTGCGTCGCCACCCTAAATCGGTCTATTAACCAAAGGCTAAAAATTCTTGGACGTTGGCCCAAGTGGAGAACAAAGTTCCCATCGATGTAAACAAACCATCAACCGCTCACTTCAACCTTCATTTACTCCCTTACCCGTGGAAATATCCCACTTATAATTACATTCCAGCAATTTCACAACACTCATGCTTAACATAGTCAAAATTCATCAAAGTACGTCGAACAGTTACTGAATAAATTAAAAACAAAATAACAATACAGAAGTACAACAAACCTTCAATAACGCCGCCATGACACATTATTAGAGTCCATCGTCTGCGATGATGTGAGAGAATATAATGACGTGAATTTATCATTTAAAAAAATAAAATATATTACAAAAATAAATACAAAACTTCAATATTGGTAAGTGTAAAGCGTTTTTAAAGTAAATATAGATTTCAAAGAAAAGCAAATGATCATGTGAGCTTCGGCACTCGTGCGAAAGTTTAAATGCCAAATTCTCATTCTGGTTATAAACAACCATAAATTACGGTCCCGGAAGAGTAGCATATGTCATCATTTATTAGAGTTGTTAGGACTGTTGTATATGGCCTCGATGGCACAAAAATCGTGACTAGATCTAATCAATTTCAGTCTGTAGTGCTTTATCGGTAACTTAATGTTTTAACATGGATATTTCGTCAATTGTCATACGCATTACATAGCACCACACAGCTTTCTATATCAATGATCCTTCCTTTACTCTGTTCTGATGATTACTAAAATTGCTAGCTTGTTGTATAGCAAATATTACTTTAACTAAGCTACCTTGCTAATCTATAGTCAAATCCTTATCCAGTCCCACTCCAACGAAAGCGCTCTGTAGGATCCGTAAATTCTTTTGTACAGGTTACACATTTGGAGAATGCTACAGCTTACTCCATATTAACTGTCAAATCCCGTATCAAAGCACTCCGAAAATAACAAAGTCCTTATTTTTAGAACACTTGATATTTTCAGTCTTCCTAAAATCAAGGATCTTGTATAATTTTGGGAGTGCATATTTGAGGGCTCAAAAACTAATATCCGAAGTACTACTACATCCTAGCTCAGATAAGATGGAACCAATCTGTAGTTACGTTAATAGTATTGTGTTGACATCATTACTTGACTAATTTATGCGCGACTCCTCTTAATACTTTGAGCATTCAGTAATGATAGCTTGGTGACCCAAAACACATACTTCAAGCGTTATTCTAGCTTTCATAGGTAGACAGTGCAATAAATCAAACAATACAGAAATATCATATGCTGATGTGAGAGTCTTTGATAATCTTACCGCACTGTTTAATCACAGGTTTCGTGATAAAACATTCATCAAAGTATTTTTAATAGTGGCAATATTCTAAGAGGCTATCCAATAACCCTACCAATATTACTGAATTGAGCACGAACTTTATCAGTATTTTGCCTATAGTACCTGCTATTTATTTTCACCACTAACATAAATCTACGTTCATTTCCCGTTGGCGTCTGTTACTTCAACGCCTTCACCTTATAGTGGTAAGGATATTATTCAGTTTCTCTTGTTGTAGGTACCCTCGTTAACTGGAAATGGAATTGGGCGTTATCTGTAAAGTTTATATATATATATATATATATATATATATATATAATATATATATATATATATAGACCGGGTGTTTCGGAAATTAGAGCGCCCCCCCCCCCAACAAAAGGAACAAATGGAAAGTTATGAAGTTTTCTGCTATAGCCTTTCTCCAAGTACATTATCTTGAGTTTCTATTAGGCTATTTTTCATTTTACATTTCTTGTATTTTCAGACTGAGTGACGGAGTTATACAGCCATGGCTAACGACCCAGAGGAAATCAGATGGATTGCACCTAATACGGGTTATAACCTTCAGAGAGGCCAGGGATGCTGGCACATCCTTTATTTCACGTTCCTGGATAGCTAAATACATTAAAAGAGATGAATCCTTTGTTAAAAGAAACTGGAACAAAAATCCATATGACTGTCATCGCAAAAAGAGTAAGAATCTTGGAAGGCCTGAAGCCCTTTCTCAGGAGTCAATAGACATCAAGAGCTGAGGCAGTGGGTAGACCAAGAAAGTCTTTGTGTAAATTGGCACTTGAACTAGGCACCAAAAGGGGAAAGAAGAGAAGTTATAGTACTGTATATCGCGAGTTGAAAAAATCTGGTATCAAGCCATTTCATGTTATCAGCAAGCCCAACATCACTCAGCAACAGAGAGAAGACCATGCATGTTTTTGTGGTTCATTTCTTAAAGATGGGTATTAAGCTGACTTTCTCCATGTTGCTGCATCAGATGAATTCTTCATTTACTCAGTCAGGAAGCCAAATCATAACAATGACATCATATGGGCTGCAAAGTTGGATGATATCAGCAATGACATGCGCTATCACCAAGTTGTAAAATTTCCTCAATGTTCAGGAATTTTTCTCTGTTTCACAGCCAAACGGTTAATGTGGATCATCAAAGAAAAAGGACAGTCATGGAATGGTGAATACTTCAGAGAAACTGTGCTTACTGGTGGAGTATTTCCTTTTACTTGAAGATCCTGAAAATGTGTTATCTCTTGAAGAAGTCATATTTTTGGGTGATAAGGCACCATGTTTCAAGGCTCTTCAGACACAGGAGTTGCTTCGAAACAGTGGTATCAATTTCTTCTCGTCAAGTGAATTTCCAGGTAGCTCCCCTGACCTTAATGTGTGTGGAAACATTGGTAGTATCTTAAAGGACCGTGTTGAAGCGCACACAATGAACTATGATGGTATACCAAGCCTCAACAACCTGCGAAGAGAGGTGACTGAAGTTCTCAGAGAAATGAAGTTTGAGTCTCAGCTTTTTTTGCGATTTGCTGAAATCATACCCCTCAAGAATGCAGGCTGTGGTACAGGCAGATGGAGGCTACACAAAAAATTAAATACTCAGAGAGAAAAGTTAAGTATATCTTAGTTTTACCAGACCACTGAGCTGACTAACAGCTCTCCTAGGGCTGGCCAAAAGGATTAGATATTTTTACGTGGCTAGAAACCTTTTGCTTACCCAGTAATGAGACCTACAGCTTATAGTGGGATCTGAACTGCATTGAATCGAGAAATGAATTTCTATCACCAGAAATAAATTCCTCTGGTTCCGCATTGGTCGAGCCGAGAATCGAACTTCGGACCACCGGATTGGTAGCTGAGCACGAAATCAACTCGTCCAACGAGGAACTTACTCAGAGAAAACTTAGATAAATACCTGTTCTGAATTACTTTTGTTTTTATCCATATCAATTTTAGTTTATGCTGTAGAGGGGGGGCTCTAATTTCGAAATACCCTGTATATATATACAAAATATATATATACACACACACATATATATATATATATATATATATATATATATATATATATATATATATAAGTTGTTTCAACGCTATCTTTCACTCAATAGCTGCATGGATATTATTCAGTTTCTTTTTTTGTACTCTGAATGTCATTAATTGGAAATGGAATTGGGCCTTATCTGTAAAGAATACACACACACACACACACACACACACACACACACACACACACACACACTATATATATATATATATATATATATATATATATATATAAAATATATATATATATAAAATATATATACTATATATATATACTATATATATATATATATATATATATATATATATATATAGATAAATAAATTATAATAAATATATAAATTAATTAATATGATATATTAAAATATATATTATATATATATATTTATATATATATTATTAAATATTATGTGTGTGTGTGTGTGTGTGTGTGTGTGTGTGTGTGTGTGTGTGTGTGTGTAATCAGCAGGGTCCATCAAAAACATTATAAAATTCATGGTTTGTTACAAAAAACGTTTCGCACATAAACTCAGTGCACCAGTCTGTAAAATTAAAACATACTAATTAAAAATATTACAAATGACAGTAAAATTTAAATAAAAGCATAAAAAGATTAAATAAAAACTTAAGAATTAATTTTACTTAAAAAAAGCAGTCACAGAATTGTGTCAATAGTAAAAGAGAGACCCAGTGCCTAACAACCTATTAGAGTGGAGAAGGAAAACGAATGACAAGACGCAGACCTACCCAAGACTTCATGTTAGATATAGACGAGCAGCAGATACGTTGTAGTTTAAAGACGGAACCAGCCGTTTAATGTATAAAGACTGAAGGGTGGTGGGGTATTTACTGTGGCTTGTACCACCCATAATAGAAAAATGTTTCTTATCGACTTGAATCCTGCATAGGGACGCAGGTTCCTAATATTAGAGTATTCAGGTTTGCTAATTTTCTGTCCCGTTCTGAAACTATATCCCACGTGACTGCAATATCAATCTTTATACACCCTAACTGCTGGTTCTGTCTTTGAACTCCAACGTATCTGCTGCTCATCTATATCTAGCATAACTGAAGTCTTGGGTAGGTCTGCCGTCTTGGTCCATTCGTTCCTTCCTTTTCCACTCTAAACAGGTTGTTAGGCACTGGGTCTCTCTCTTTTACTATTCGACGCAATTATTGTGGACTGTTTTTTTATCAAGCAAAGTAAATTCTTTATTTTATTTATTTTTTTGTTTTTATTTAAATTTTACTGTCATTTATTAATATTTTTAATGAGTATGTTTTAATTTTATAGACTGATGATGCACTGATTTTATGTGCGAAACGTTTTTTGTAATAAACCATGGATTTCACGATGTTTTTGATGGACAAGTAAATACCATATTTCTGAGGCCAGCTGTCTCTCTCTTCATGCTGGTAGTTAATGAGAAAAGGTACAGAAAAAGCAGTATTTACATATACCAAGAGGTCCACATGTCAGCCATTAAGTCAACCCAGTTGACAATTTCTCTTTAATCTTTTTAATCGCCAGTTGGAGGGAAATTTTATCTATAATATCTGAGTCCCACTCTCCTTCTTAAGGATTCATTGTGTTTCTTTACTTAATCAAAGCTGATTCTACCATGTGGCTTTTGAACCGATAATTGCTGCTATAAATTGTACATAAAAATTCCAGTTTATTATGTGATTATGGTTATTTATGTGGTTAAAAATAGCTTTTATCCATTATTAACTGAACATTTATGTTTATTAATCTCTGGGCGAGTCATTTACTTGTAAAACCAATGTAGGATTGATCACATTCGAGGCAAGGGATTTTGTATACTCCTGTCTTTGGGGATTGGCTTTTGTTGGATGTTAATCAAGGATTTCACTAAGGTATTTGGGTAGGTAAAAGCAAAGGGGTTAGAGTTTCCAAGTGTGTCCAGGTGAGTAATTTTTATTCTATTGTTGGGCATCTCTCTGCTGTTGTTTTGAGGGGGACGGTAGAAGATTATGTTCGCTTTATGGATCGCTTTCCCAGTTATATGGTCAGGGTATTTTAAAATTGGCTGCTGCTTATGGATTAGTTCAATTGCCTTTACCAGGAAATCTAGGGAACAAATCCGTAACACTCTTAAGAATAAACTGCTGGCTGTGCCAATCTTGATAGAAGTGTCATGATAACTACAATAGTGAATGTATGAGAGTGAAAATGTTGGTTCTCTGTATATGGCAAACTTGTATTCTGTTGTGTCCCTAATTATTAAAACATCAAGAAAATGAATTTTGTTGTAGATTTCTCATTCAACTTTAAATTTGATGCAGGGCACTAATGCATTTAAGTTGGAAAGAAATTCGTTAAAATTGCCCCACCTAATATCCCGAAATGTTTGGATATTATCTACATATCTCATCCACCGCATGTCTTCAGGTTTTATTGCATTTAATATTAGAGTTTTAAAATATTCCACGTATAGATTAGCTAAAATAGGGCTTAAAGGGATGCTAATATTGCACCCGAATTTTTGTTTATAGGATGAATCCCAGAATAAAAAGACGTTATTAGATACACATAATTCAACTGACTTTATTATTCTATCTAAGGCCAGTGGGAAATTATCTGAATAAGGGACTAATTTTGATCTCAAAAAGTTGAGAACGTCCTGTAGTACTGGTACTTTTATGAATAGGGATCCAGACTTAAAAGTTTTATGTTGTGAAATGGTATCTGTGCTTCTCTGGTTTTGTAACAGAAATCTTCAGAAAGTTTAATGTGACTAGAAAAAAATGTGCCTAATAAAAGGAAATTAGCCCGGCTAGCCTCTTAGATATTTTATAAATGAAAGCTCCGGCACATGAAATAATTTGTCTGAATGGAAGATTCTCTTTTTGAGTTTTGGAAAGGCCATAAAAATAAGATAGTTTTGGGTTAATGGCTTTAAATTTCTCCAGTAGTTCAAGACTTTTTGTCGTTGCCAATTGATCTTACTTTTCTAAAAAAAAATTCTGTGGGACGTTTTGGAGGAGATTTATAGTCAATTTGTCATACGTGTTTGTGTCACTAAGGAGTTTGTTGCTTTTGTCGAGGTAGAAGTTTTTGTCCGTGATCACGATTTTGCCGTAGTTGTCGGATCTACTTGTTACAACTTCTAAGTTTTGTAGCGAGTGGATAGCTGTCATAAATCTACGGGGGACAGGGTATTTCTTATTAAGATAAACTAATACATTTATTAAAATGCATTTTAAATAATCTCTTCTCTGCTATAATTTTTATCAGATATGAATTCATCACAAGGAACTATAAAATTTTGAGTATTTTTCCGGTGTGCCATGAGAGCAGTGGATAAACCAAGGTCTAGACTACGTGTTGGTTTATTCCAAGCTCTATTGTTTGCTAAATTATTTAACTTGCTGGAAAGTCTATTGGAATGAGTCACGCCATGTAAGATCAAAATGAAACCAGATATCTGTTCATGTGGTCCGTTATGAGGAAACTTGGATTAGACTGGATTCCGTGTATCACTTTGCGTAGTACAAGATTCAGCATCTTTCGTATTTGCAATTCGTTCCTACAGGAATATTTTGCGTGAGAGAGTGGGAAGGGGTCCGATTACTCAGAGACCATCTCCCGAATCCGTACAGTTTTGGAAGGACTTGTTCCTTGAGATATTCTTCTAAAAAGTATTTTTTCTTTCAGCCGGTTCAGTTTGCTCAGTTCTTATTCAAACTTGCAAAAAACGTGGTTAACTTCTGGATGTGAGCGAAGAAACGTAGAAAGACGATTGAGTGCCATAATGGGCCAAAATGACTGTGAAATATATTCATTAAAAAACTATATATATATATATATATATATATATATTATATATATATATATATATATATATATATATATATATATATCTTAACTTCTTGATGTAAACAGTGTCAGACTTCCTCATAGAAAAGTCTGACACAGTCGGTTGTATCATAGACCCAGAGCTTTGGGGGCAACAGCTTTACCAGTGGCCATTTCATTAAATAGAGATATAAGGAAGGCGTATGTTTGCGTAAATGTGCTCACAGTAATAAGGTGTGGAAGGAGAGTAAGATATTTTACCGGTGTACCTGAATGTTTGTGCACACCGAATAATATGTTGAAGGGTTGAAGGAGAGTAAACAAAACGTTGAGTGTTTGTGTGAGTCTGATCATACCGTATGTAAATAAATTCCTGAAGGAAGGTAAAAAAAATACTGAATTTCTTTTCTTACCGAGTTCACAACTGATTTCAGAAAGGTTCTAACATGTCAAGAAGATGCCTGGCTAAAACAATTCAATCATGTTAAATGAACTTATAAAGAAGTCGGTCAAAATATAACATAATTGGAATAAGATAGAAAAACTGTTTTTTTAAGCCAGTTTTCCTTTTTTTATGAAAATTTTTTTTTCATTAGACTATCATAGGTACTGAAGGACATTGCAAGTATCACACACACACACACACACACACACACACACACACACACACACACACACATATATATATATATATATATATATATATATATATATATATATATATATATATATATATATATATATATATATATATATTCAATCGTGAGGGGAGAAAATGCAAAATGTATTTTATTCTTGAATGTCCAAGTTGGATGAGAAATTATTGTCGTGAAACATCCTTACAGGGGATAATGAACGTAGTTGGAAAACCGGTATTCATAATTTCTGACGTACTACATATTTTTAGGCTACCCTAAAATAATACACTCTTCCAAACTGTCTAACATCTGTATTAGTTCTAAGTCATCATGCATCTTCCTTTGTTTATTAATCTTCGTTCGCATTGCACTTTGTGGGATTCTACCAATAAAAATAATCGCATATTATAAATCATGCAAATAAAAAGGAGGCATTGAATGTGAATATTTTCATGAGAATCAGTACTGAAGGACAGGATGTATGGCGATCTTGTGCACAAAGAAAGGTGGAGACGTTAAAAGAAGAAGAAGAAGAAGAAGAAGAAGAAGAAGAAGAAGAAAAGACTAAGCCAGGTATGTAGAATGAGAGCTTCGCGTGATGTTACTTGCTACGTTGTTGCCAACGTCTTCATGATATTTTTCCTCCCGTTATGTGGGGATAACTCCAATTCGAGACAGAAAGGGGTATTTTGCACCTGAACTCATTGTAGGGAGACATTCTACGACAGCTTATATATAAATATGGTTGTATTGCTCTCATTTCCTGACATAGACGACTCTGTAATCCATCCTGCACATAGGGTTGTCTTTTTAAAAATGCTAAGAACTTTAACCAGATTAACTAGACCAGAATTACGGGTAATCAGCGCTGAAAGAAGTTGCTAAGCAAGTTCACGGGTTTTGGATTCGACATAATAATAATAATAATAATAATAATAATAATAATAATAATAATAATAATAATAATAATAATAATAATAAAATAATAATAATAATAATATGCAGGAAACAGACCTTCTTTCAAACATGTTTTATTAAAAATAATGGCAAAGAATTCACAGAATTGATTTTATACAAAATTCTTTCAATTCTCCTTATGATTTGTTTTTCTGACTCGCCGGTATTACAAAGCAGCTGTTCAATATTCATCATAAGGAGAATTGATAGAATTTTGCATGAAATCAATTCTGTGATTTCTGCCATTATTTTTAATAAAATAAAATAATAATAATAATAATAATAATAATAATAATAATAATAATAATAATAATATAAAATGGAAAAGTAAATCCACAATAATATGTCTGTTTGATCTTGTTATTAAAATACAAAGCAGAAAGCTTTCGATGACCTGTACGGTCCTCCTTGACAATGAGATTGACAAGGAGGACCGTGCAGGTCTTCGAAAGCTTTCTGCTTTGTATTTTAAATAACAAGATCAAACAGACATATTATTGTGGATTTACTTTTCCATTTTATTTCATTAACTCATGTGATTATGAAGTTTCTTTGAATAATAATAATAATAATAATAATAATAATAATAATAATAATAATAATAATAATAATAATAAGAAGAAGAAGAAGAAGAAGA
>NC_061101.1:41791709-41796709 GCF_015104395.2 Macrobrachium nipponense
ACAAAGGACATTAACCGTAAGCGACTGAAAGCTACGCGAATGTAATCAGCGACATATAATTTATCGGTATATAATCTATGAACTTCCAAGTTGGGATTCAGTTTGCTTCTGTAAGTAACATATTTAGTTGCTGAAGTGGTCTATTTCTAATTGATGATACGATGTCGTCTAGTGGGTCAATTTGGTCATTAAAGGTTAGGGAATTTTGAATAAATCTACCCCCAGGGGATCTGCATCCTACACATTCCATACACAATATGAAAAGGCTCATCCATATCAGGGTCAGACAACTTTGACATAAGAAAACGTTTCCGTTTTTTGGCCACAATGAATTTCGCTGGGGGTATCCCAGACTCAACCAAACACAATCTGTACAGGTATTTGTACCCCTCACCAGCTAGCAAACCTTGTTTTGACTAAGTGATTGTAATTACTTATTGGTTTTTGTAATACATTTGTTAACCATGTTTCTGACCCATAAAACAAGGATGAAGTCGCCGCTGCTTCAAAAACTTTCTTCTTAAAATAGAATGGCATCTTGGTATTCGTGTTACAAAATATTGAGAACTTGTTTAAGGTTGATTGCCAGTTAGGCTGATGTAAAGAGAGGCAAGTTTTCAACTTCCCGTCATCTGTGAACCAAGTTCCCAGATAGAGATAATGGTCACAGTAACCAAATCACGTTTGACCTTTGAAGCTGTTATTGGCAACTGGTCACCTACATTCTTGTTTATCACGAAAAAATTTGCTCTTCTTACCATTAAGCTGCATGCCATATTCATTACAGTAGTTCATCATAATGTCAAATTTTTAATACACATTTCTCGAGAAGTGGCAACAATCACTGTGTCATCCATCAACAAAAGCACATGTAAACTACCCAAAAAACCATCGACTGGAATTGCATCTTTTAACATCCTAACCATTTTATCCATATAAATGACAAACAGTAAACAACAAGTGGGGGCTCCCTGCCGAACACCGACAGAGCTTTCGATCACAGCTGTTCTTAAACATTTTTAGTGTTACTGTACTCTCTTGAATTGCAGACACATTCTTTTCCCACATCCCTAGTTCCTTCAAATAACTTATCATTTTTCTTCGGGGAACTCGATCATAAGCTTTACTGAAATCTACAAACATTATATACAGTTTTTTCTTCTTGAAGATAGCCAAATCTATTAACAGTCTTAATGACAATATTTGTTCTATACATCCTCTTTTCCTCTGTGCTCCAGCTTGACACTTATCTATACTGAACCATAATTTCAGTCTATTTAATAACAATATGTCATATATCTTACCTACAGTATCCATGATACTTATACCTCTATAATTCCCACAATCCATTCTGTTTCCAGATTTAAAAAGTACAACAAGTTTACTGTATCCCCATGATAATAAATAATTTAAATTCAAGAACAAAGCATTAAACACGGCCAAGAAAACATCAGCCACAAGGCGGGAGGCGAACGAACAATCAGGGCACAGGCCACAGAAGCTCTTATTATATTCACGTCTTTCCGAGCCTCGTCCACTCTTGTGGGGTAAAGGGTCGTCAAGAACAGGGATGTAGGGGGCGTCATCAAGAGCACTTATACCTTCACTTTGATTATCATTATTACCTGGGTTTAAAAGTGATTCGAAATGAGTCTTGAATTTGCCGTCGTCTGGTTGCAATGTATTTGCCTCTAATATCTGTCCCTTCCAGTCTATAGCTCTCCAGATTGCTTTAGAATCGTTAGAACTCAAGTAAATGCTCCCATCTAGGTTTTGTTACATCCCAATCAACACTTCTGCCCTTCACGTTACATTTTTCGGCAACTCTCCTGATCGTCTCTAAGCCTTCACTCATAGTTTCTATGTGGCCCCTGTCTATATTAGTCACATCAGGAGGTTGAATCTGACTCATGCTCTGTACAAATTTATCAATATCAACATTGTTATGTGAAATAGTTTTTTTAATCAACCGATTATTATCATATTTTTTATATAAGATAGTCCTAAATTTTCTGCTCTTTCTAATAAAAATTTAAATGACAGATTTTTGACACCTGTGGCAAGCACCACACTTAAAGGAATTATTGCCGTATGCAGGTGCCAGATTATTTACGTAACAATAAATAACATTTCCTTTCACAGGTGCTATACTTGAAATAAATTACATTAGAATTGAGTAGACTTATTCAGGCGTATAAAGATAATTAATTTGCAAAGTAAGGAAAATATATACCGATGGGTCCACGATTTCTAATTTTATTCTCAACTCTAGCTTCGCGACAGCATACCGGTGATTTTGAAGTTGGCTTTGCTGCCGCTCGAGTCTTTACTCAACGTATCGTACTGCACTGGGGTGTTGTCATTTCGTCTCCTACAGCCGATAAATAATACATCAAGGCGTTAACATTCTTTGAAAACGATGTTTAATTAAACTAATTTTGTTCTTTGATCAATAAAATAATTTGCATGACACATTTAGTGGGCCTAAATTGGACTTCTGATTTTCCCACATGATTAGTCTAGGTCTATACTCTCTCGGATACGTAATTATTAATGAATATTTAAATCGACAATAATATATATATATATATATATATATAAATATATAATATATTTTTATTAATATTGCTTTATTTGACTATTCCCGTTATTCTTGTTTTTATTAGCCATGTTCGCCTTTCTTCTTATCCTTTTCATAATTGCTTAACATAATTAACTCTGACCCAGCTATTCAAAGTCAAAAAATGCAATCATAAAAAAATCAAACGAATTAAATAAATTCGAGTCTTATTTTTTATCGATGTCCTCGCCTTCCTTGGATCCCAGTCGGAGACGTATGTTCGTTCGTTCGTTCGTTCGTTCGTTCGTTCGTTCGGCCTCCTCTCTGTGTGTGTGTCCAGAAGAGCGCCTTCACCTTGGAATTCTTGAGCATTTGAACTTGAAGATCTCTGGAGATGTTGTTATCGTCGACGGAGCCACAGCTCCGTCGAATCCTGCCCCAGAGATCTTCTCCGCTCAAATTGCTACAGAGGAAGAGTGAGAAAAGGACTATTCTACTTACGAGAACAGAGGAGAAAGGCTTCTGCAATCCTCAAGGAAAAGGAATCCCAAAAGGAAATCGCCCTTCAAGACACGAAGGAAGGAAGACGAAGGACGAACGAACACACTGTCTCCGTCTGTCTTCAAGGAAGGAAGGAAGACTTCGAAATCCACAAGAGAAGAATCGAAGCTTCCGTCAGCTTCTCAAAACAACCATCAGCATCAAGCGTCTTTGACTCAGCCTCTCGACAACAGGGTCTGCCGTCAAGGGCTAAGAGAAAGTGGATGAAGATTGCATGAAGGTCTGCAAGGGACGTCACAAGGAGACGAGGACCAAAAGGAGGACTGGATACTGGAACTACTACAGAGGAAGAGTGAGAATAGGACTACTTACGAGAACAGAGGAGAAAGGCTTCCCAAATCCTCAAGAATCCCAAAATGAACTCGCCCTTCAAGACACACGGGGAGGAGGACGAAGGACGAACGAACACACAGTCTCCATCTGCCTCCAAGGAAGGAGAAAGACTTCGAAAGAATCTGAAGCCACTCTTGCAGAGCTGTGGCTCCGTCGAATACAGCCACAGAGATCTTCACTGCTCAAATTGCTAAAGAATCCCAATTGCCTCCGTCTGTCTCCAAGGAAGGAAGAAGACTTCGAAATCCACAAGAAAAGAATCGAAGCTTCCGTCAGCTTCTCAAACCAACCATCAGCACCAAGCGTCTTTGATTCAGCCTCTCGACAACAGAGCCTTCCGCCAAGGACTGAGGCAAAGAGGAGGAAAGAAGCAAGAAGGTCTCCAAAGGACGGCAGAAGAAGACGAGGACCAAAAGGAGGACTGGACACAGGAAGAAGACTGGACACAGGAAGAAGACTGGACGCAGGAAGAAGACTGGACGCAGGAAGAAGACTGGACGCAGAAAGAAGACTGGACGCAGGAAGAAGACTGGACGCAGGAAGAAGACTGGACACAGAAAGAAGACTGGACGCAGGAAGAAGACTGGACGCAGGAAGAAGACTGGACACAGGAAGAAGACTGGACACAGGAAGAAGATTGGACACAGGAAGAAGACTGGACACAGGAAGAAGATTGGACACAGGAAGAAGACTGGACACAGGAAGAAGACTGGAAACAGGAAGAAGATTGGACACAGGAAGAAGACTGGACACAGGAAGAAGACTGGAAACAGGAAGAAGACTGGACACAGGAAGAAGATTGGACACAGAAAGAAGACTGGACACAGGAAGAAGACTGGACACAGGAAGAAGACTGGACACAGGAAGAAGATTGGACACAGGAAGAAGACTGGGCACAGGAAGAAGATTGGAAACGGAAGGAAGACTGGAAACAGGAAGAAGATTGGACACAGGAAGAAGATTGGACACAGGAAGAAGACTGGACGCAGGAAGAAGATTGGACACAGGAAGAAGATTGGACACAGGAAGAAGACTGGACACAGGAAGAAGATTGGACACAGGAAGAAGATTGGACACAGGAAGAAGACTGGACACAGGAAGAAGATTGGACACAGGAAGAAGACTGGACACAGGAAGAAGATTAGACACAGGAAGAAGACTGGACACAGGAAGAAGACTGGACACAGGAAGAAGATTGGACACAGGAAGAAGACGTCCAATCTTCTTCCTGCGTCCAGTCTTCTTCCTGTCCTCCATCTTCTTACCTGTGTTCCAAGTCATCTTCCTGTATCCAGTCTTCTTCCTGTGTCCAATCTTCTTCCTGTGTCCAATCTTCTTCCTGTGTCCAGTCTTCTTCCTGTGTCCAATCTTCTTCCTGCGTCCAATCTTCTTCCTGCGTCCAGTCTTCTTCCTGTGTCCAATCTTCTTCCTGTGTCCAGTCTTCTTCCTGTGTCCAGTCTTCTTCCTGCGTCTAGTCTTCTTCCTGCGTCTAGTCTTCTTCCTGCGTCCAGTCTTCTTCCTGTGTCAAATCTTCTTCCTGTGTCCA
>NC_061101.1:41806709-41831660 GCF_015104395.2 Macrobrachium nipponense
TCCATAATTTATTGACGAGACACGTAGTTTAATCAAGGAGAAAGTGAAAGAGAAAAAGAAGGCAAGTTATAACAACAGAACAACAGAAGGGAGAAGGTGCATGAAAGGGGCAGTGACTGTTGTGTTGCTGTTTCTCTGGAGCCATCCCATGTCGCGAGAACCATTTTAATGTTAAATAGAAAAAAGAAAAACAAATGATAAATATATATACATATGTATAGATATTTATGTATTAAATATACATATATATAATCATAATTTCTTGAATTATTTAATTAATTTATTTTAACGTAAATGTTCATTTTCTTTAAAAGTCCCATAAAGCTGGTGTTGCGCTGTTTTGGGTTTCCCCTCATAAGGTGTTGCTAATAATTTAGTACAGTAGTGTTTCGCCCGTATTTTTTCTTTCATATTGACGAACGGAGTGTGTTATGCGGTCTTTTGCTATTGTTCCCAAAGTATATAGAATACCCTTATTCCACATACCTTGGTTCTCCCTATTGTTCTCCCGCCTCCCCGAGGACCTGCCTGTTCTAGCGAAAAGCTTTTGATTGTTTTTTGGCCTCCCATGGAGGAGATCTGCTTTATCTGCACTCGTTGACCCTTTTGGAAATCTTGTCAGAGTTCTCTGCTTTTCTTCGGGTCGTCACCCAAGTTTCTATTATTATTAGTTTACTACATTGTTTGAAAAGGAATGGGAGTGTTTGGGATCTCTTCAGACTTGTCAATAACCCTGTTCATTATCTCTGTTTTCTGGCTGTTCACTTTGTCACGTACGTTAATTGGTAAATCATTTTTCCGAAAAAAAAAAAAAAAATCATCAAATTCTCCACTTGTTACATTAAAAAAAAAGTGCCACCATTTTGCATATGAGCATTTCGAAAAAAAAAAAAAAATTTTTTTCGACTCCCTACCCTACAACGATCTCCACATCATTGGCCTCCTCGTCCCCGGGCCCCTTACCATTTTTCTGTTGACCCCGGCCCCTTCATTTTTCTGTTGGACGCCCATGCCTGTGCCACGGACATGCTGTGGGACATCCTTCATTACCCACCTGAGAGTGCTTTTGGGTGACATTTCCTGGCGTCGTCAGGAGGTCCTCTGAGGCCGAAGAAGGGTGAGATATAGCTATTAAGCCTTCGCCCTCAATTATGGTTACATTTTAAACATATTTGGACAATCAACCGGTATTGGATTGCGCAAGCATCTGTATGGTTGCCGTCGTCTCATCGCCCCTCAGCCTTGGACGCTTTCCATGAGACTTACGGATGGTCCCGTCTTTAGGACTGCTTTATTTAGCTTTAGAGGATAATTCAGTATTCATATATTTCGAGTTTGAAAATGGCGAAGGTTTCATATTACTTTTGATGTATTAAATATTAGGTTTAGGGACTTTTTCCTCACTTGTATCTTTACTATCGTGTGAGAGTGGAAAATTTCGTTTTAGATTAAGTGTTCTATTTTACGCTTTCTTTGCTCTTGGTCTGCTAATTAAGCCGGGAGAATGAAGTAGTGAATGAGGTTTTTGTATACAGGTGGGTTTTTCTAGGTCCTAGATTTGGATTTTGGGGACATTCTTAATTATCTATAATGTATTATTCAGTGTAAATAAATTAGGTGTCAAGTTTTTGTTCATAGTTTTGTCTACCCTCTCCTGAGTGTTTCACCCTTTGTTTTGAGATCTGTTTCTTTGTCTGGAATCTTTGACTAATTTAGCAACTGACTTCTTTAGAGCGTTCCGACAGAATATAAATTAGGATTTGCTGTGTTTCCTGGCTTTTTTTATCAGGAAGTATAACTATGATATATATATAGGATATAAATACATATCTATTAATCTTATCTATCTTCTATATATATTCTATATTATATATTATTATAATAATATATATGTATATATATATATATAGAATATATAGATAGATATATATATATATAGAGAGAGAGAGAGAGAGAGAGGGGGGGGGAGAGAGAGAGAGAGAGAGAGAGATGAGAGAGAGAGAGAGAGGGGGGGGGTTCTATGTTTATGGATATACAAAACACAATTATGTTTTTTCTTTCTTTAAATGGTTGCAAACCGTAGGATTTTTTATTACTTCATATTTTATGTTAAGGATTAAATTCACAAGTTTCAGTTTTGTAGTCGCGACCATTCTCAATTCTTAATTGATACCTAAATGGTTAGGCTACGTCAAAATCTTCATTTAACAATATCCAAATAACAATAAATACTTGACGCTTATAAAGCAATTCTAATATTTCCTTTTCCTCTTCGTCAAACAAACTTGAAAGAGACTTATCTGAATGGTTTGGATCACCCAGATACGTCATTCGTGACGTATACGCAGATGTGTCGCTCTTTGCCACGCAAAAGGGTTTTAAGTAATTCTCATTGAATGTTTCCATCGATCGTTGCTTCCCATAGTATGTAATTACTGGTTGAAAATGCTATAAAAATCGGAAGTTGTTGGTACAGGCAAAGGACCTTTTATACGCCAAGTGGTTGGAAAGAATTTGAAAGGCCTGTGGGTCCCAGTGAAGCAAGAGAGGATTAAAAAAAAAAAAAAAAAAAAAAACTTTAGTGACTAAAACAGCTTTTTAACGTAAACAAAAGTAAGGAAAATATGATAATAAATGATGATGTAAATTATTTGGGAATAACTGAAAGATTAAGATATAGTATGTGAATTTTTTTTATTATTATTATAATTCTCGCGTCATTCTTTCGTATACGGAGATCTTGCGTATGGGAGACTCATCATAAGTGTTCCATAGACGGAGAGCATGTGTATGAGAGAGAGAGAGAGAGAGAGAGAGAGAGGAGAGAGAGATAGAGAGAGAGAGAGAGGCTGGGGGATTAGATTACCCATAGATAGGGATCAATCAATGACCTGACTACCGATTGAATAACGGTCGGGTAATCTTTCCACATCCGGGAAGGGAGGGGTTTTGCTACACATATACAATCAGACGTTTTTAACCTAATCATGCCCTTCTTACTCAGCTAGACTCTCTCTCTCTCTCTCTCTCTCTCTCTCTCTCTCTCTCTCTCTCTCTCTATATATATATATATATATATATATATATATATATATATATATATATATATATATATATAGATAGATAGATAGATAGATAGAGAGAGAGAGAGAGAGAGAGAGAGAGAGAGAGACTAGCTGAGTAAGAAGGGCATGATTAGGTTAAATACGGCTATTGTTTAAATTTGTAGCATATATATATATATATATATATACATATTATCTATATATATATATATAATATATATATATATATATATATATATTCATTCATTCATTTCAGTACGTTAAATGAAAGTCAATAAAGCTGCCTACGCTTTTACTACTCGATGAGCAAACTGTTTTTTTCCATCAAAAAATTCTCTTTTGGTAAGTAAAAAAAAAAAAATATCTCAGCCGGAATGAGTCCTACCAAATGTTTATAATTCCCCCGTAACTGCATAGCCTAGTTCTATATATGGGTTCTCTTACAAGGAATTCATAAACGCTTTCTAACCTGGTTACAGCTGGTCTTTGGCTACGGTCTCTGTATAGTCTTAATTGAATTGTGCAGTCTGCACTTGACCAGATATGCATTACTGCCAGCGTTGTCTGTTTGCAGATGCTTCATTTAGTGACCGGAAAGAGTTCTATTTATACACACGCATGGTTTAATTCTTTTACCCTTATGGAGTGGTTCCAAAACGTTTTCCTTGTGGTGCTAAGTAAATATTTAGGATAAAATAGGTATCTCCATGCCCTTTCCGCTTTGACACACAGACACACACACGTGTGTGTGTGTGTGTGTGTGTGTGTGTGTGTGTGTGAATGAACAATCCATTAAGGAGAGGACAGTACAGTCTTTATAACAAAAATATTCAAGAACAAGCGTCAAACCATAAGAAGTTAAAAAACCTAAATACAATACTAAACGTTCGTCTTCTCATCGTAAATCGAAGAGGAAAATAAGCAGTTTTTATATTTTTCAGATGTATAAGCTTATATATATATATATATATATATATATATATTATATATATATATATTTATATAATATATATATATATATAGATATATATATGATAGATATTTATATATATATATATATAATATATATATATAGAATATATGTATTTTTTCTCAGTGTATAAGTTTATGATAGATATATATAATATATTATATATATCTATTATATATATATATATATATATATTTATATATATATATCTATAAGTAAATATATATATATATATATATGATAATATAATATATATATATATATATAGTATATATATATATAAATAAATATATATACATACATACATATATATATATATATAATATATATATATATATATATATATATATAAATAAATATATATACATACATACTACTATATATATATACTATATATATATATATATATATATGTATATATATATATATATATTTTATATATATATATATATAATATATATATAAACTTATACATCTGAAAAAAAAATAAAAACTGCTTATTTTCCTCTTCTATTTACGATGAGAAGAGACGAACGTTTAGTATTGTATTTAGGTTTTAACTTCTCATGGTTTTGACGCTTCTTCTTGATATTTTTGTTATAAAGACTGTACTGTCTCTGCTTAATGGAGTGTTCATACACACGCACACAAACACACGCACGCACACATACACACTACACACACACACACACACACACATATATATATATTATATAATATATATATATATATATATATATATATATATATATATATATATATAACTAGTACATCAATCTGTTTATCTAAGGTAATATATCTTATTTATCTATCTATGTGGGCTCGTTCGAAATTATCTCAGATTGAGACGTGGAAATTTAACGTTATGTCCCAAAGACTGTCCTCTCTGCTTTTTGGAAAGACCAAAGCCAGAAGAAGAAGAAGAAGAAGAAGGAGAGGAAGAAGTTTGGAAAAGGAAGAGAGGGTAACCACCTAGAGATTAAACTTGAGGATTCCGTTTTTCAGGGCAGCAGCAGTGTTTCTTCATCTGCCTTCCAGAGACGACAGGTCTCCTCAGAGCGTCTTCAGCCAGGTGACTTGTCCGTGTTCAATATTTTGGAGTTACAAACGTTTTGGTCAGTGGCATTGGAAACGAATGTTAACAATGATTATGGTGTTTGTCAAAATGTTATTTTTTTTGCCATATCTCAAAAACAAAAACAATTTCTGAAAATAAAATACATAAAAGTAGCGGCTTTCTGGAGCTAACCCTATAAGAGGGGAGGGAATTTGAATACAACTTTTATAATTGTCAGTGACCATATTTCTATGCCTTGTTGATTTCAGACTACTTACTTTGGCTACCTAACAATAGTAGTCAAAACAAAAAACTAAAAACTTCAATACGAATGCAATTTAGAAAACAGGACTAAGATGTGTGTGTGTGTGTGTGTGTGAGAGAGAGAGAGAGAGAGAGAGAGAGAGAGAGAGAGAATTATTAGCAATTGTATTTTGTAAATGGTAAAAGAAATTGAAGAATATGGTCATTTGGTTTTCAGTATTTTCACATAGACATGTGACTGGCCAGAAGATTAGCGAAAACTTTTATGACGTAATCAGAGAGAGAGAGAGAGAGAGAGAGAGAGAGAGAGAGAGAGAGAGAGAGAGAGATTCACACACACTTCCTCTTTCATTGATTCCTTACTAATCCAACCAACAAGATAATGCGACCCTCGGAGTTCCCTTAAGCCGAGAGTCTGCTGCGGAGGCGGACAAAAGCGATTCAGCCATAGTCTTAGACCATGGATTCACCCTTGTCTTCTTCTAGGCTGAGCCAACATAGGGAATGTTTTCCATAACAACGGCCCCCAGAAGAATAAAATGACAATGGTTACAGTCATTCTCCACCACCCTTTAACTGCCGAGGGTTGTTGATAAATATTTGTGCACAAAACTTCCAAAACACTAGCGCGGGCTTCAGGTACTGACTTGAAATGGACATCAGCAGCACGTCAAAACATTTTACACTTACAATTCACATCTATTTTGTATATACTCTTGTACTTCCCGGATATTTGAGCCCCTTCCTCTTCAGTACCTCTTTACAGTATTACTTTACACCAAAACTAGGCACTTGCCCGTTTACTTCTAATGTATCCTTCTCTGTCATCGTAAAACTTCGAATCGATTTCAACTATACTTACATTTTATATATATATATATATATATATATATATATATATATATATATATATATATATTATATATATATTATATATATAATATATACATACATACACACACACACACACACACACACACACCACACACATATATATATATATATATATATATATATAATATAATATATATATATATATATATATATATAATCGCAAAATCAACTAAGTTAAGGCTTATTTTATGCTGTCAAATAGATTATTATAGGAAAGAGAAGCAGGAAGGTTAACAAAGACAAAGAATGTAAATTATTTGCCTCAGAGCTGGAAAAAAACGTATATGAAATGATAAGCGTAAGAGAAAACTCTTCTAAAGTCAACCCTCCTGTCTATTCTTTTCCAGATGAGATGCCTAGAAGAATCTAGGTGATAGGAGGGCGTAGGGTTCTGAGTGAGGATAAATTCTATCAGAGGAACTGAGAAAAATCAGTCCTGGATGTTATAAGAATTTCCAGTCTGTCACAAGACAAGTTCATTGCGAACCCTTTCTGGACGATAATTAATCTGATCAATTTACCAATGAGCGACAACACATCCGGCGGAATGCGTTTGGGCACGGCTGTCCAGTTTACGATCATAGCCAATGTGCTGCTTGAGAGCTTATTTATACCTAGTGATCACAAATACCTAAGTAAAATGTCCATTTTTTCACTTTTATTTCTCGTTGTTATTTTTTTCTGGTCTCTCCTGCAGCAAGAAAAGGAGAGAGAGCAAGAGGTTTCCTATCAGTAGCAAGAACACCAGAGAAAAACTAGGCCTACAGTTCGGAGTAGGCATATTCATCTTGGAGAGACTGTTTCCAGCATGGCCGCCACTCTCCTTCAGAGAACATTCCTTGGCACCGTCTTTGGTGAGAGTGGAGCAGTGTGAGGTAAGATTGATTTGACTTTTCGTATCGGCATCAGTGGTGTTCACAAAACAATCTAATTCTTCACTGTGCAAACTGTCATGGTTGATATGTATTAAGAACAAATAGTCTTTTAATTTATTTATTGCGAAAATTCGATTACAGCACTGCATGAGAAATTACTTGTATTTTAGTCAATGTTAGAAAATAATCCTGTAGAAGTTAAGCATTCATTATTTTGTACGCTTTTAAATTTAGGATTGCAGGTCACTGATGAATAACAATAATAAAAAAAATTTTCCTCTCGTGTGATTATATAGTTATTTTCTGTTGAATATTACGCAGTTCATCGTAAACTGTCAATCATTCATTATTAAAATCTTCCGTATATCCTTCAGGAAAATATGAAAAATGTGTTCAACGAATTCCTTCTTTTGTAAAATAAATGAAACGCCTATCTCTTAACATTATTGATGAAAATAGTTATGATGATGACAATGTCAGGTCAGGACACCTTGACACAAAAAATAGACAGTAACCTATCAACAGAGTATTAACATCCTTGATAAAAATAGGATGACAGAGAGAATCATAATAGACGAAAGAACCAGGAAATGGAATAAAGGTAAAGCGTAAAGCTCAAGAGTAATTGGATAAGTGTTACTGTACCCAAGCAGAGCTGAGACCTAGAAATGTATAGATAAAGATGACAGATTTTAATGCTAATAATAGGAGCCATGTGGTTTTTCATAGTTATATAACATAAATATAATTTAGATTTAAAAAAGAATTGAATTATCACTTTGTGTTCTTTCTAAAGTCCCCTGATTAATAATTAATTCGTTATAACTCATAGTAATTTTCATCAGTGAATGATCTTATACTGATATTGTTCTATGCTCAACATTCTAATTATTATCAACTTTGTTATCACTTTTATCAAGGATCTTATTGTTTTCATTATAAATGTATCCTCCCTTCTAAACTAACTCTCTAAGCATCATTACTATCAAAATAATTTTAATCAATTATTGATATTATTATTATTCACATAAATTTTCTTCCTAGTCCACAGAACATAGTCTAGAGCCAGCTCAACGTTTTCCGCTCAGTCGAAAATTCGATGGACGCGGTAGGCGTCAGTGGGCGGGAGTGCCTTCTGCGACTCATCTGTGAACTGAAGAGCCTCCCAAAGCAGACTTCTCGGTGATCGGAGGAATCAATCACAGTTTTGTTCACGCGAGTACAACGGTTCACACTGCCAACTCGTGGTGTGTGTACTAAGTAGTCACCTCAGCAACATCTAATGACTAACGGCTATCATTCTGAAGCCTACGGAAGTGGAACTGGGATATAAGATTTAGGTCAAAGGCCAAGCGATAACCTATGAGGGCTTCAGCGCTGAAAGGGAAAATGAGAGTTAAGAAGGTTTGAGGTCGTAAAAAAAGAAAGAAAAACCTTGCAGTTGCACTAAGAAACAATTGTTTTTAGGAGAGGGCTGGTAAATGGAAGAAAGATAACATAAAAGGAGGACGGTTAAAAGGAACGAAAGGAGTTGCAGCTAGGGGCAGAAGGTATGTTGCAAAGAACCTCAAGTAGTGCCTACAGTGCCCTGTGTGAGGTGCGCTGACGGCAATACTCTCCCCCAGGAGATGAAGCCTTTGAATTTATACCTTGTCAAGATCGAAGTTTTCATGGGGTACCCCACGTATATCGTGAGGTACCCAGTGCCAGGCCTGTACTGTGGGGGTGGTCCCCCGGTAGGTTGGGGGGTCGACTACCGAACACCCCCCCCCCCCACCAAAAAAAAAAAAAATAAAAAAAATCATGGACGTCCATATTTTCTGATAACCAAAGTCAGTATTGAATAATAACTCCTAATCGGGTAGAAGTGCATAGACCACATACCCAATTTTTCTTCTTAATAACTAAAATAACATTTCAAGTATTTCAATCGTTATATTTACCTATATATGCTGTGACATTTATAGAAGAAAAAGGTCCAGTTTTGGGAAAAAACGACAGCCCCCATAAAAAAAAACTGTGGGTACGGGGCCTGCAGTTTTTTTTCTTTTTAGGTGGAACTACCTCCCTTCCAGTGGCAAGATTAATCAAGGCAGTTACTTTTGGGACACTAGTTTTTGCAACGGTTGTATAGCTAAAAACATACATAAATAGGTAAAATCATGTATAAACTAAATATAAATCCAGTTGGTTTAGGTATATGTAAGAGTAAGAACTGATACTTTTTCTTAGCCCTCTGTAACAGAATGAACTCTTCTATGCTTTATCTTACCAAAACAGAGCAGCTGTAATGCCATGGCGGGGTTTTTTGATTGGGGGCGGGGCCTTTAAAAAAAAACTTAAGGTGGGATTGGTTTGTGGTTGTGAAAAAAAGCTACATTAGCACTACCTCAGTAACAGTAAACGTTACGGTATAAGGGAAGGGTTCAACTTGTTCGAGGGGTGAATTAGAGAGTAAATAAAGACACACCTTACGGAAAGTGTAACCATTTTAATTTTCGGTGCCTTGGAAATTAGTTAAAAAGGCAACAGTTTCTTTTTCAGGTGGGAGTGGACGAGGGGATGAGAACTACAGTGTACATTAGTGATTCATTTGTTCATAAAGAATTGTTATAAGTATTGCTTAGAGGAAATAGTAATGTCCACGGACACTAAGCAACCATAAAAAAAAAAAGTTACATAAAAAAAAAAACATATAAAAACAAGAAACATTCGATACCAAATGCCTTTGGTGTCAAATAAAACAAAGAATAAAATAAGAAAAGTTAAGTAAATAAAAATGGAAATGAGAGTGGACAAGAAGCCGTCTTCTGTGATAATTTTAAGTTTTTAAAACTTGACATAGGTACACAGTAGGTCTTGGACTGTGGTGTCCCCCACGTTTGCGTATCGGTCACGACTCTAATTTCCCTGACCTTTGTGGCTTTTGAATACTACCTACAAGTTTTCTTCAATTATCTTAATTATTGTTGCAGCTTGCCTGCACATCTCATCACAGGTACATTTGTTAGAACAACATTTTTGTGAGGGAGGCCCATGCTTTTTCTTCAAAAAGCGAAAAGGAGGCGTTTTCTTTGCACACTATTATGGGATACATTTATAATTCACTTTGCAGCATATCGACGCTTTTTTAATTTTTAATTGTAATTCTTACAGACGTTCTATCGACCACAGTGAGACTGCACCTGGTGCCCTTCCCCACATCACGCCCCTACGGCCTTTTTTTACCCTACACAAAGGATTTACTGTTTCTTCTACACAACTAAGGGTCTTTACTCTAGTTTGTTCAAGGATCCATCGTTCTCTGCCGTCACCCTGAGCTGCTCCTAGCGTCTCTTCCACGGTTCCACACGAAGAGTGAAGAATAGAGTCGTCCTTTACTCCTGGTCAGTTTGTAGTACTAATAACGTGTGCTAAATTGTTGATAACATCATAATACCAACACCGCAGCGATTTTCACTCACGGTTACTCAGACGTCTTATGGTATGTCAACAAATACGTTTGGTTTATTCAAGGGCTATTATAAAAGCAGAACTGGAATTTTTGCGGAATTTTCCATTCAGCCTTAGGTAGGTATGGAATGAATACATTTATCGTATGATTTTATCTATCATAAATAGTTTAAGAAGAAGCAAAAGTCATATTTCTTAACTGAAAAGTTGAAGCAAAGAAAAGCTGAAAAGTTGGACAGTTAGGAAGCAAATGACCGATGAGAAATTACGAAAAAATATGGCAGAAAGAAATGAGGCTGCGGCTGGTGGATGGGGGCGGGAGGGTCGGGTACTGTCGTAGATTTTCGTCAAAGATAAGAATTAATCATATTGCTACACGAATTGCCTGTACTGAACGCGAAAATAAGCAGAATGAAATAACAATTTTCAGTCACGCACTAGTTTTAACGATATCCTGCATGCCAATTCCTCTGTCCATGAACATCGTTCAAAAGAAGTATAAGAAGTTTCTGGAGGTAGAGTATTCGTATGGAAAGACATTTGATAAACACAGAGAGCGATATATATATATATATATATATATATATATATATATATATATATATATATTATACTATACATAACATACATACATATATATATATATATATATATATATATATATATATATATATATACATGTATGTGTGTGTGTGGAAAGATCAATTAACAGGTGAGAACACTGTCAAATTTACCGATGATATGTACCAAACAGTTAATTTTTTTTCTTTTTTAAGAGGGGGGGGGGTGGGGGGGGGGGGGGGGGGGGGGGGGGCGGGAATTCTTCACTTTTATAGGCTATTTTCGACCAAAACGGACGAGAGCCTGAGTTTACCCGACCACTCTTATCAAAACCATGGTTTCGAAACCAACCACATCAGCATTCCAGAAGTTGTCTACCAGTAGGATGACCTGCAACTGTTCTTGATCTCAGCAAGTCTGTACGGGAGAAACTGTGGACAGTTGCCAGGAGAAGAACAGAAGAGGGGGAAGGTGTGATGAATTAATTTAGAACGAAAGTGAAACGTAATGGTTCAAATGAATTTAGAAATATATATTACTAAAAGCTCAGCAAAGAATTTCCTTTTTTCATCTTTGTAATGAGTAACCAGTGGCTCTGAGATCTCGTTCTATGCATCATCATTAAATGTAATGAATGGAGAAACGAATCCACAGTTATGGATCTGTGTGTATATATATATATATATATATATATATATATATATATATATATATATATATATATATAATATAATATATATATATATATATATATATATATATATATATATATATATAGTATATATATATATATATATATATATATATATATATATGTATGTATGTATATATATAAATGAACCTAAACAGAGAACTTTCAATAATCGGTACGATTTAAAAAAGGGTTACAAATTTCTGGAAAAGTACTCTGTCTGACATTATTTTCAAATATATAAGTAGTTGCATAAATGTAGATTTGTTTTTCCATGCTACTGTGAGTATTTTTTTTTTTTACTGTAATGAATGTTTTTGAAGTCTAAAAACAAACAAAAAAGCGCATCACTAGAAGGTGAGGTAACGTAAACATATATTGAATCATTTTTGGAAAAAGTAGGAGTTCCTTGATTCGTTCTTGCAATGTATCATTCATGAGACATGGGTCATTAGGCTTTAAATAAGTGTACATGTATTACTAATATTTAGAAATTATTGTCAAACCATCAACCACTCTAATACTGAAGTTATTATTCATATATGAGTTATTATATATGAAATTAAATTATTGCTTTTCTTTTCTAGTCGTCAATAATAATGATAATAATAATAATAATTAGCTCCTCTTGTATTTTATATGGCTAAGTTATACATGATTTGATATAAATGATTTTGTATTCATAATGATCTTTTTTCAAATGTTTAAACTATTAATACTTTTAACGTATATTTTCCCTGGTGTTTTCCTTCCTGTTTCAGAGTCTAAAAGTTTTCAATAAAAGATCCATACGTAAGTTGCCATCAACTTTGAAAACGTGCCAGAAACTCAAGAATTCGTTGGCATAATATCAGTCTTACTATGTTTAATTACAAACACTGTAATCCTGAGGTCATCCAACGGTTTGGGTTAAAAAGGATGTTTGAAACCGGGTCTTGCAAAGCTACGCATTCAGAGGGACAAGTCATGCACAAGCACATGCCAATGGAATTAGTTTAAACAACAGGAGGCATTTAAAAAAAGGCCAGATTCCTAGCCAACTTGACCGCTGGAGTGGGTTAGTAGCCGTCAGTGAACCTCACGTGCTGCACTGTCGGCATCAGTAAAGGATGTTTGAAGCGTCTCGTTTGAACCATAGCATTTTACTGTGCCTCCATTCCCCCTTTCTTTCTCAGTCACACTGTCCAACTTCACTAACTATTACTTTATGTCCTTCATCTCACAACTTAGAAAGTTACATCCCAGTTCGACCTTCAGATCTTGGTATTCTTGGTTTTCTGGATCTCTTGATCTGGATGTCCAACCACTCCAGTTTCCTAACTTCTTTTTATTCTCTTAAGCACTGAACGGCCGAAAGTGCCCCAGTGCTTGGCTTGACTGGCTAACATTTTTTTTTCAGAACAACATAAATTTCGTAACCAATTGTAAACTTTTGATGGTAGATCTTGAGTTAGTTCCAGGCTTCTGGTTCCCATCTTCGATTGTATAAGTAATACTGATGACACTCAGACATTCCTTAACTAAAGCACGGCAGTGCTTGTTATCTAAAACGCTCATTCATTCACGTCAATCAAAGTGAATCAGCTCTCATAAAAACAGGAGTGCGATGATTATGAGGTATGAGAACCAACCAGACCAGTATCAATTTACGCCTAATTATTTACGACAAATGATAATGTCGTTTCGTGAGTCGATTGTTTACGACTTTTAGGGAACTCCTGTGGCATGATAAGTTTCGGAGAAACTGGGTCATGTCGAGATTGACGATGTTTGTCGATGAAATGCACTTGTTGGTGCGAGTTTTGGGCATCTTTGGCCTCTTCTAGCTTGTGATGATGTATCAAATGCGTGCATATATCCATAAATTCGGTTCGCAAATTTAAATAAATTCATATTTATACACATATACCTGTCAATATACATACATACATACATACATACATACATACATACATATATATATATATATATATATATATATATATATATATATACAATATATATACTATATATATATATATATATATATATATATATATATATATATATATATATATATCTATATATATATATATATATATATATATATATATAATATATATATATATATATATATATATATATATACATATATATAGGTCCTGACCTAAAAGCAGAGACCCATAACTCAATTTGCAGTTCTCTGTTACTCATGATTTTTTGATGATGTGTCAAAAGGATTTTCCAAATGAATAGAGTTGTACGTAGTCCGATGAACCATATATATTATATGGTACTGCAACTGAATAACATTCTGTTGCAATACCAAGGTAGTGAAGAGTTTCCTTCTTCACTACCTTGAGGCTGGAAGATTAATAAACAGTGGCGTAACTAAATGGAGGTGGGCTGTCCGGCCGGGCGGCACTCTGGCATCTTTTGAACAGGTCTAGTCTGGCACAAGGTATATAGAATAAAGGGACTCCCTTATTCTATATACCTTGGTCTGGCCAAAATTCTAGATTTTCTAGCATAATAGCGTTAGGGTCCCGTTGTAAATCTGCTGAGTTGTTTTTGTTTCAGCTTTATGAGTGAAATAAACGATGGAGATGTTAAGGCTTAAAATGTGAGTTTAATTTTCGCCACTTGACTCCTTTTTAGCACGGGAATCGGGTAGCACTTTCAGGCAAGGTCCGCCCGGGCGCCATGGCTAATACTAGTGACGCCGCTGGTAATAAGAGCAAATGAGCGTTAAGGGAGGTGCGTTCACACGGTCGAACAATGCCCGACGGACAAACATTGTTGCCATATCAAAGGCGAAGCAGGATGACGTCAAAAGCGTTGAAACGAGGGAAGTAGATCTGGCAACAAACTGTGGTACCAGTTGAAGTTGTATATCACTGTTCTTACTCTGCTCACAAGGCAAACTCTGGTAAGCAATTGCTAATTGGTAACAATGTTTGTCCGTCGGACGTTGTTCGACCGTGTGAACGCACCCTTAAAGAGCGCATGCGTTTACTGTAGGTTAGGTTACGACTTTGTCAGATTCATAAGTATAGTATTAACTTCCCGTAAACGTCGTTCTCTGTAATCGGTTTTAACTATTTAAAAAGCATTCAAGACTAAAGTAAGACTCAGTGAACACAAATATGACAACAGAAAAAAAAATGTAGACACCATCAAACAAATTATGATTGTTTATCCTATCATCAATGATCATTATGTATCAAATTAATGTGATTTATATTTGGCTTTTAAGAGTAGAGAAAATAATGGATAGTTTACATATTACTATGGCGTAGCGTTTACAATAATGCGAAATGAAGGAAATAGGCTGCGTTTTCATGAAACATTGCCTGTATTAGTATGGGGATTGCGAAGTGATGCTGGTGTAGATTAACTCAAAGGAATCCCCGTGAAACGTTCTACCAGAATAATGTTTTCGTTCTTTCTCTACAACTAATATTAAAGAAGTTAGCACGGCCGGATATTCGGACTCAAAACGGTACCCAGTTAAAAAAAACAAAAAAAACATCCCGTAATGTCATCGTTATTTTTTCATCGCAAGAGAAAAGTAAAAGCTAATCGGAATACTAGTTGAAAAGTTTCCATCAGACCTACTACTTTCATTTTTCCTCCTACGACAATAATAAAGAAATTAGCATGGCCGGAAATCCGGATCAAAACACGAACACCCAGGTAAGACCATATCCCATATATAATCTACGTAGTATATGGTCCGACTTTGGATCAATTTAGTCCAGTAGTTTCGCCGTTTATTAGCGAACAATACACATTCCATACAAAGGCGGACAGCTATTATATATATATATATATATATATATATATATATATATATATATATATATATATATATATATAAAGATAATGCCTACGTGGCATTACCTTTATTTATACATAGCATCACGTTTTATATATTTCGTGATCTAGTTATTCATTCATATATATATATATATATATATATATATATATATATAGATACTATATATATAAATATATATATATATAGATGTATGTAATATATATATATATATATATATATATATTTATATTTATATATATATCTATATATATATTTATATATTATAATATATATATCTAAGCGAATACCACTGGGAAAAATGACAGGCTGAGGTCAGTACTAGCGCCTCTCCTGTTTATTCAGGCATCATCGGGGTACAGTTGAAATAAAGTTGGCAAGAAGGTTCCAAGGTGAACAAAAAGATCAAGAATACCAGATGGTTAATTGTCAAAAGGGTAAAAAATCAAAGTGATAATCCAGGATAATCAGGGATCATGTGTAGTAGTAGGATTAAGTCAGCCTTGCGCTGACACGGGCTCTTGCTTTTCAGCAGCCCGTAGAATTATGCTTTCAAAACGAAAACCTCAATGTGCAAGAGAGAATGCAGTGAAAGAAATGACTGACAAGTGAAAAACAGTGAGCTCCTTCCGACAGAGAAAGAGTCAGTCCTCTGCTAACTACAAATTTTTTCATGTATCTGGCTTGTCTACTTAAAGGAGGCATGGCATAAGTTAAAATAGAAAGGTTCACAATTCCTATCTATGAGTGCATGTTCAAATAGTTACATAAATGCAGGAGCATCAGTCTGACTAGTATTTCAGAGGAATCACCTTAGAAAAAAAAATGTGAATTTTTCTAGTGCAATCTTGAAATTGTCGGTGGTTGTGGTACTCTTCTGATTCTCAGATTGTAGTCAGGTCCAAAATAAGAGACATGTTGACAACATACTACAGTAGATCACATCAACCGTGCATTTGAAGGCCAGTCCCTCACGATGCTCCTGACTTGCTGTTGATAAGTAATTAGTTCACATGGTAGGATCTATGTTCCGCCTCTCCTGAGGGATACGTGTTTCAAAAGTATCCCTCAGGAGAGGTGGAACATAGATCCTGCCTATGTGAACTCTCAAGAGAGACTGAGAGTTTCCAGCCCTGTGATTGGCTTATCAACAGCCAATCAGGAGCGTTGAAAGGGACTGGGCTAGACATCAAATGAACGGCTGATGTGAATCTACTATAGTAGGTACATCAGAGAAGACCCCTTTAAAAATAAAAACAAAAGGATGTAATTGTCGATGGTTGTGGTCTTCCTGTGATTCTCTGATAGTGGTCTGGTCCAAAATTAAGAGACATTTATGTAGCTATTTGAACAAGCGCTCATAGATAGGAGTTGTGAACCTTCTTATTTTCACTTATGCCATACTTCCTTCAAGTAGACAAGCCAGATTAATGAAAATATTGTAGTTAGCAAAGGACAGGCTCTCCTCTGGTGGAGGGAGTTCACTGTTTCACTTGTCAGTCATTTCTTTCACTGCATTCTCTCTTGCACATTGAGGTTTTAGTTTGTGACCGCATGATCCCGGATTATCTCTGATTTTAGCCCTTTTGACAATTAACCATCTGGTATTTTTTATCTTTTGTTTACCTTGTAACCTTCTTTCCAACTGTATTTCAACTGTGTCCCGACGATGCCTGAATAAACAGAAGGCGCTTAGTACTGACCTTGTACCTGTCATTTTCTTGTGGTATTCGCTTACATACATACATACATACATATATATATATATATATATATATATATGTGTGTGTGTGTG
The DNA here is from genome assembly GCF_015104395.2 of Macrobrachium nipponense. NCBI lineage: Eukaryota > Metazoa > Arthropoda > Malacostraca > Decapoda > Palaemonidae > Macrobrachium > Macrobrachium nipponense. The sequence continues at coordinate 41,824,152 of NC_061101.1, forward strand.
TGTGTGTGTGTGTGTGTGTGTGTGTAGATGCATATTTAAGTATTTAGTATCTAATTTTCATCTATAATCTTTGTCCTTAAGAGAAATCGTTTCAGATGAGGTTTCTAGCCTCTACCCCTCTTCCATAGTGGCTGCAACCCCACCACATTCAACTAACCCCAGGTACCCAACTCACTGCGTGGGTTAATTATCTCCAAAATGGTCTCTCAGACAATAGATTCAAACCTCCAGACCTTCTTCCCATATGTATCACTATGTATACATATACATGTGCTTTTGTAAATGCATATCCTTTAAGTGTACACTTACGCATGTGCTTACGTAAATATATATCCCCTACGTAAAAGTGTGCACATTCAAGCGCGTTTATGTAAATGCATTTTCCTATGTAGAAGACTGCAAATACACTTGTGCATATGTGAATACATATCTCCTATGTATAAGTGTGCAAATATACATGTGCTTATGTAAATTTATATCCCCTATGTATGTGTGCTTACGTAAACGCATATCCCCTATGTATAAGTGTGGACATGCACATCTAATGTAAATGAATACGTGTACGCGTAGGCAGTTGTGTGTAGGTATGTATAAACACTCGTGTCAATTAGGCCCTTCAGACTGGCGACGTTATTTTTCATTATTCATCAGGCGTCATTCCTTGTCATTCAGGCCGAATTGGTCATGATGGATCGACTAATGTAATCATTTGTTCTTTCTTCCTTCCTTCTGTGGCTAACTTATAATACGAATTTCAGTAGTTATTTATAATCAAGAAAATAAACTATCCCTTTAAATGGTCCTTTGAATATTATGAAAGACCGCAGTCGTCATTTTGCCAAGGAATCAAGACACAGCCAAGTGAAGGCAACCAGGAATAAGTTTCGAAAGTGACTCACGGTTATATTTGTTTTGGTAAACATACGGGAAAGGCAAGATTTGTACTGATAAATGGATAATAGCTCATTACATCACCATGATACAATTACATTATCGATTAGTCTTTTTCAACCATATTATAAATATACAAATAAGGAATTTAAAGACTCCAAGCCAAATAGGACGTTTATTTGTCGCATGGAAAATTTGTAGACAGATGAAAACGGAAGGGACAACATAATGTCTTAGGGAAAGCGGGTCGTGACGTCACAGCCGAACAGAGGATTGTGGGAGGAGCCTTATAGTGAGGTCACTTTGATGGGTGGAGCTTTGGTCGATAATAGGTCAAGGAAGCTGTCTCGTTTCAGACTAAGTTTAGATCTTGTGCTGTGCTATCCGCGATATTACGAAGGGTCCCGTCACTGTACCTTCAACAGTAGGTAAGGATGCATCATTTGCAGACGGCTCATGTTGACGATGATTTATCACAAGAATGGAGTTCATAGAATGTTTCCACTAAGGTCTTTCAGTATTACCAAAATATCAAAAATTTTCTTTCTTTTAGCGTTGTTCACAAAAATTATGTTGTCAAGACTTTAGGTAAAACTTAGAGTGCTTGTACATCAGAAAAAACTTCAACTCGAATGGCATAAGATTAGAATCTGTGAGATTACAAGTGCCGGGTGAGAGAGAAAAAGAAGAAGAAGAAGAAGAAGAGAAATATATATACACACACACACACACACACACACACACATATATATATATATATATATATATATATATATATATATATATATATATATATATATATATATATATATATATATATATATATATATATATATATATATATTATATATACACTACAACATTCTTTGTCACTTGTATGTCCCCTTTAAAGATAATGACCTGTGCGGACATACGCACACAGACGAATCTACATATTGCATATTACTACTCCTACAGGTTCATAAAAAAGGAGAAAAATGTCCTTCGGAGTGCCAACGGATGCCGTCATCAAGAGGAACTCCTGTGGAGTGACGGGTCTGGTCCACTTCCCGCTAACGGGGATCCTTCCGAACGGGAATTCCCTGGGAATCGCAGGATTCGGCATTCCTTATTTCTTCTTCCAGACGTTCTGTTCACCGCTCTAGGAGCACGAAGACTTTGAGTTCCCAAATTTCCGTGGAGTTTTTTATTTTTTTTTTTCTACTTTTAGATGGAGGTCCGTGTTTGACTGTAAGAGTTTTTCTTCTTGATCTTTAGGCAGTTGTCTTACATACTTTTAAAATCTTTAGACAGGGCTTTCTCGTTTGCATTTGTAAGTTTTTGACAGTTTGTCTCATAGGTTCCAAGAGTTTTAGACGTGGTTCGTTGTTTAATTTCTTAACACTAGTTTTTCCTGTCAGCACGCAAATAGTTTGCTTGTTAGTTATTAAGTGCCTATGCCTATTTTTTGGACGGGTGTTTATACGACAATTTATTTTATGTTTGTCTGTAGTGATGGGTATGCTTATTAGAGTATGGTCATCAAACAGATGCATACAGTTACGTACATTCTTATATTTCATTAGCTGGGCCAGTTTTAGTCCATGAAAGGTAGGTATGATGATGAAACAATTTCCATGCGTTTTACAGTTGTAGGAAATAGGGCCCTATGGAGAATTCTTTGGACTGAATGGCAGGGACATTCGCAACGAAACTACCTCTAAGGGAAACAGCGAGTGGTCCGTCTATAGATGAATGATTAATTACGAACAGGTAGCTTTGGATAAGGCGTGTTCTTCGGTTACACCTTGTAAGAATTGTAAGACAGACAGTTACCTGACTCCTTAGTCTGTGAATGTGCGTTTGTGTGTATAAGTTTCTGCCTGTGTTTCTATACTATAAGACGTGTGTCTTCCTGGTTTGATAGTCTATAAGCGTTCCCGTATGAAATTATAGATAACAGGAGAGGAGATTATAGAAAAATATGTAAATTTGATATTGTAAAAATCTATCATTTTATCACATTTTTTTTTAGTTGAGATTTTTTTTTATTTGTATAAGTGGTGACTGTGGGCTTCAGACATCGTTTTTTGGCATTATTAGATATCTTCTTTTTTATTTAATAGTAACAAAAGGTTAATCTATTTTATTGGGTTAAAGACGAGTCTTAAATGAACAGGTATAACTAAACGAATGGAGTTTTCGTGACCCTTATTGAGTATTTAGAAGCTTTGAGATAATCTATATTGAAGACAATAGGCCTATAAAAGGGGGTCGAGATGGCAAGCCCCGATCCTAGGGACGAAACGTACTTTTCAGAAGTTCGGGCCACGGTACTTTCATTGCTTTCAATCATCAGTGTTAAGAGAGGCATGTATGTAAAAAAATAAATCTTTCAATTGCACAGATTATTTAGAGATATAGCGAAAGTAAAGGATGAAATCTCACGTATTATCTCAACACAGATATAAGAAAAAGTCCGGCGATATCAGCGACGACGAAGATTCGTGGATTTCGTGGGACGACCAACAAACATGGGCGCTAGAGTGGCTTGAACGTAAAGTGCAGGGCTACGGCCTCGGCGGCGGCCGCGCATGCGTCATGAGATTCGTCTGCTGAGATGCAGCATCACCCCATCCACCAGTTCTCTGTCATTTGGAGAGGCTCTCTCCGTTCTGTTCTCGTAAGTTCTGTCTGGTTCGCCCTTCTGATTAGATGATCAGGTGAGTGATCTGAATGATTAGCTGATCAGTTATATGGTATGAATAATTAGCTGATCAGGTAAGTGGTTGATCAGATAACTGGCTTGAATGATTAGCTGATCAGGTATGTGGTTTGAATAATTAGCTGATCAGGTAAGTGGTTGATCAGATAACTGGCTTGAATGATTAGCTGATCAGGTAGTAAGTGGTTTTAATGTCTTGCTGATCAGGTAAGTACTCGTAGTTTGATGGTTAGCTGATCAAGTAAGTGTTTGAATGATTAGCTGATCAGGTAAGTGGTTGGAAATGATTAGTTGATCAGGAAGTGGTTGGAATGATTAGTTGATCATGTAGTGGCTTGAATAATTAGCTGATCAGGTAGTAAGTGGTTGGAATAATTAGCTGATCAGGTAGTAAGTGGTTGGAATAATTAGCTGATCAGGTAACTGGCTTGAATGATCAGCTGATCAGGTAGTAAGTGGTTTGAATGATTTGCTGATCAGGTAAGTGGTTGGAATGATAAGCTGATTGTGAGACTGATTTCTTTTGAATTATTAGGTAAGTGGTTTTAATGAATAGCTGATCAAGTAAGTGGTTTGAATGATTAGTTGATCAATTGAGTTATTTGAATAATTAGCTGATTAGTTAGGTGGTTGAAAGATTAGCTGACCAGGTAGGTGGTTTGAATAGTAAGTTGATCAGGTAAATGGTTTTAATGATAAACTGATCAGGCTGATCAGGTGAGTAGTTTTGAAGGACTAGCTGATCATGTAAGTGATTTGAAGATTTGAATGATTAGCTGATAAGTTGAGTGATTTGAAAGATTAGTTGGTCTAGATGAGAGATTTGAAAGGTTAGCTGATCAGGTGAGTGATTTGAATGATTAGCTGATCAAGTAAGTGGTTTGAATGATTAGCTGATCAGTGAATTGTTTGAATGATTAGCTGATTAGGTAAATGGTCTTAATGATTAGTTGATCAGGTAAGTTATTATAGGAAAATTAAAGCATTAGATGAACCAGGAGAGTGATTGAACGAATAGCTGATCAGGTAATATATTGTTTGAATAATTAGCTGTTCAGGTAACCGTTCAGGAATAGGTTTATCGAGTTACTACCAATCACATCATTCAAAAGATGTGCTAGTTGATCAGGTGGTTTGATTTGAATGATTAGCAGATAGATAATTGATTGCAGCGATTTTTGTATTTGATAAATTATTCGAATGATTAGCATATCAGATGATTCATTTGGGGCATTGGCTGATTAAATAACTGATTTAAGGGGTTAGCTTAAATAATCAATTCAAATAATTTGCTTAAATAATTGATTCAAAGGATATGCTAATCAAGTAATTGATTCAAGGAATTACTTGATTAGGAAATTCATTCAAGAGATTTGCAAATCAGATCATACTATACTCTGTTTTTTTTTTCATCTGTCCATCCGCTGTGGTGTTTTTTTTGTATGGTAAACACTGCGTCCCGGGCTTAGATAGTGTTTTTAATAATTTTACTGTATGCGAATTACACCGTTGATATTCGAAATAAATATTATTATAATCGTTGAATATAAGCTGAATGTAACTATCTAAAGCCCGGGACGCAGTGTTACCATACAAAAAACACCACGGGCGGATGTACAGATGAAAAAAACAGAGTAAGTAACTGATTTCATTGACTGAACTTTTTCGATTGCCATTACTTTTCATCAACTATTCAAGACATCTTAAACACATCATGGAGGTATTGGGTCACAATGAGGCCTAAGGTGGCCTAAATACCCACCACAAACCTTACGTGTCTATTATGATTGGCAGTGAGAAAAGAAGTCCTAGAAAAAATAATCATCAAAGTATTGACCCAGAAAAAAAGAGTTATTATATATATTACAGTATGGTGATTATCTGAATGATGAGTCAATGACTACTGATTAGAGGAAGATCACGTTGACTCAACTGACCGATTAATTGTCGAGGGGACTAGATGACTGATGATGTTGGGCATTAGTCTAGATGACTGTTTAGTTTATATATATATATATATATATATATATATATATATATATATATATATATATATATATATAATATATATATATATATATATATATGTGTGTGTGTGTGTGTGTGTGTGTATATTTGTTCTGTGTGTGTATCTATTCCAAACGTATTGTTTAATTGCTACTTTATAAGAATATTACTCCGATTAAGATTTATATTAGCTGTTTGATAGGATAACTTATGAATTTAATTGAACCGTAATATATTTCATAAATCAGTAAATGAAAAGGGATTGGTTCCTTTTAGAATCCTGTGGCTTTCAGCATCTGCATACTCACGTAACAGAGTCAAGTAAAGTACATTCAGTTGTAATACCTGGTATCTCAGTCCAATGTTGCCTTACCACGTGTACATCTGAAGGTCATCAGATTGTATCAAAACTAAACTTTCAGCGATAAACTGGGACGAGCCTAGTTGCCAAATACCTCCAAATGGAAATGTACTAGTACTTAGTCCTGAATTAAAGCATAAAGGATATTTCGCGTTCATTTTATACTTGCCTTAGTTTTAGTCTTTACTTGTCCTCTGTTTCTTCATTTGCGTATCATTCACTATAGTTTTTCTTAACTCAGTTGTTTATCTACTAGTGGAAGTGAGTACTTTATAAAGTATATTATATCACTTTCAGTAATTCACCATCTGCCGCTCCTTTGCAGCCTCAGTAATCGCAACAGCACCAGCGAAGTTCTTCAGCAGTATGTCGCTGCACAGGACCTTGGAAGGGAATTGCCGAATGGTGAGCCGTGTGGGATATCTTTCCCTTGTCCCGTATCGGTCTTCAAGATGTTTGGTGGAAGTCTAAACAGAACTGTGCACATTTAAGGGACCAATTAGTGGAATGGTACAACCCACCTTTCTACCAAACTGAACATGTAAGCTGAAAGAAAACATGGAGTGTGGAATACTTGTAACAGACGACCGAGGAGATAAACAACCAAAAAGTGGGATTTTTCGAAAGTTAAAAGTGAGAAAAAAATAATCGATAAATTCCTCAACACTGCCGAGAGATGATGTTCAAGAAAACGAAATGCACACGGTGCTTTCTGATACTAATAAAGGTGAAACCTTTGTTAAGTGAATACATACATACATACATACATACATACATGCATGCATACATACATCATATATACATAAATACACATGCGTACACACACACATATACATATATATATATATATATATATATATATATATATATATATATATATATATATATATATATATATATATATATATATATATATATATATATATATATATATATATATATATATATTGAGGCACCTTTTTTTACAGATATAACCCATCAGCATTTGTGTTTACACAACATGGATTGCACAAGGTATATTCATGAGTGCATTATTTATTATTATTTATTTATAGTATAAACGTCATATCGTGCTCATTTTATAATGATCATTGATTGATCATGGTTTTCATTTTATGAATTCCCTATGTAATTTATACGTCTAAAATAATAAAAAGAAAATAATTCTCAAATCTGTATTTTGAACCTGATTTAGGTAATGGATTTTAAAATGAGAAAAGTAGAAATTTCCGTTTGGTAAACGGGAAATATAAAATTAATTCCTTCGAAAATGTTAATCTAGATGAAAGAAGTATTCATATGTTGCTCCTTTCGTGTTGCATCATCATTCACTGAAATGATTTGTCTCGGGTTTTCCATTTCATTCAAATATTCATGTCTTCATTAAGTGATGCAGAGTTGAAAAAATTGTTAACCATAACATCATAAAATAGATGGAGATATGGCCGAAACGAACTTCCGAACACAAAGACAAATCTTTTAAGTGATAACATATGCATGAAATTGAGCTATGATTGCTTTTTCATGACAAATCTTCTCATAAAGT
>NC_061101.1:41832160-41873353 GCF_015104395.2 Macrobrachium nipponense
ACTTTATGAGAAGATTTGTCATGAAAAAGCAATTATAGCTCAATTTCATGCATATATGTTATCACTTAAAGATTTGTGTTCTGGAAGTTCGTTCGGCCATATCTGTCCATCTATTTTAGATGGTTATTTAATTTTTTCAACTCTGCATTACTTAATGAAGACATGAATATTTGAATGAAATGGAAAACCCGAGACAAATCATTTCAGTGAATGATGATGCAACACGAAAGGAGCAACATATGAACTTCTTCCATCTCAGATTAAAACATTTTCGTAGAATTTAATTTATATTTCCCGTTTACCAAAACGGAAATTTCTACTTTTCTTATTTTACATCATACCATAAATAGGTTCAAAAATACAGATTTGAAAATTATTTTCTTTTTATTATTTTAGACGTTTAAATTACATAGGGAATTCATAAAATGAAAACCATGATCAATCAATGATCATAATAAAATGAGCACGATATTACGCTTATACTATAAATAAATAATAATAAATAATGCACTCATGAATATACCTTGTGCATCCATGTTGTGTAAACACAAATGCTGATGGGTTATATCTGTAAAAAAGATGCCTCAATATATATATTATATATATATATATATATATATATATATATATAATATATATATATATATATATATATATATATATATATATATATATATATATATATATATATATATATATATATATATATATATGTGTGTGTACGCATGTGTATTTATGATATATGTATGTATGTATGCATGCATGCATGTATGTATTCACTTAACAAAGGTTTCACCTTTATTAGTATCAGAAAGCACCGTGTGCATTTCGTTTTCTTGAACATCATCTCTCGGCAGTGTAGAGGAATTTATTAATTATTTTTTCTCACTTTTAACTTTCGAAAAATCCCACTTTTTGGTTGTTTATCTCCTCGGTCGTCTGTTAAAAGTATTCCACACTCCATGTTTTCTTTCAGCTTACATGTTCAGTATGGTAGAAAGGCGGGTTGTACCATTCCACTAATTGGTCCCTTAAATGTACACAGTTCTGTTTAGACTTCCACCAAACATCTTGAAGACCGATACGGGACAAGGGAAGATATCCCCACACGGCTCACCATTCGGCAATTCCCTTCCAAGGTCCTGTGCAGCGACATACTGCTGAAGGACTTCGCTGGTGCTGTTGCGATTACTGAGGCTGCAAAGGAAAGGCAGATGGTGAATTACTGAAAGTGATATAATATACTTTATAAAGTACTTCACTTCCACTAGTAGATAAACAACTGAGTTAAGAAAAACTATAGTGAATGATAAGCAAATGAAGAAACAGAGACAAGTAAAGACTAAACTAAGGCAAGTATAAAATGAACGCGAAATATCCTTTATGCTTTAATTCAGGACTAAGTACTAGTACATTTCCATTTGGAGGTATTTAGCTACTAAGCTCGTCCCAGTTTATCGCTGAAAGTTTAGTTTTGATACAATCTAATGACCTTCAGATGTACACGTGGTAAGGCAACATTGGACTGAGATACCAGGTATTACAATTGAATGTACTTCACTTGACTCTGTTACGTGAGTATGCAGATGCTGAAAGGCACAGGATTCTAAAAGGAACCAATCCCTTTTCATTTACTGATTTATGAAATATATTACGGTTCAATTAAATTCATAAGTTATCCTATCAAACAGCTAATATAAATCTTAATCGGAGTAATATTCTTATAAAGTAGCAATTAAACAATACGTTTGGAATAGATACACACACAGAACAAATATACACACACACACACACACACACACACACACACATATATATATATATATAACTAAACAGTCATCTAGACTAATGCCCAATCATCAGTCATCTAGTCCCCTCGACAATTAATCGGTCAGTTGAGTCAACGTGATCTTCCTCTAATCAGTAGGTCATTGATTCATCATTCAGATAATCACTATACTGTAATATATATAATCTCTTTTTTCTGGTCAATACTTTGATGATTATTTTTCTAGGACTTCTCTTCTCACTGCCAATCATAATAGACACGTAAGGTTTGTGGTGGGTATATAGGCCACCTTAGGCCTCATTGTGACCCAATACCTGCATGATGTGTTTAAGATGTCTTGAATAGTTGATGAAAAGTGATGGCAATCGAAAAAGTTCAGTCACTGAATCAGTTACTATACTCTGTTTTTTTCCATCTGTCCATCCGCCTGTGGTGTTTTTGTATGGTAACACTGCGGCCCGGGCTTTAGATAGTTACATTCAGCTTATATTCAACGATTATAATAATATCCTATTTCGAATATTAACGGTGTAATTCGCATACAGTAAATTATTAAAACACTTTTCAGTTGCAAATGTACACCCAATATCCTTTTATTTACCTAAAACTTACACATAGCGTAACTATCTAAAGCCCGGGACGCAGTGTTACCATACAAAAACACCACAGGCGGATGGACAGATGAAAAAAAAACAGAGTATAGTATGATCTGATTTGCAAATCTCTTGAATGAATTTCCTAATCAAGTAATTCCTTGAATCAATTACTTGATTAGCATATCCCTTGAATCAATTATTTAAGCAAATTATTTGAATTGATTATTTAAGCTAACCCCTTAAATCAGTTATTTAATCAGCCAATGCCCCAAATGAATCATCTGATATGCTAATCATTCGAATAATTTATCAAAATACAAAATCGCTGCAATCAATTATCTTATCTGCTAATCATTCAAATCAACCACCTGATCAACTAACACATCTTTGAATGATGTGACTGGGTAGTAACTCGATAAACCTATTACCTGATCAGCTAATTATTCAAATATATTACCTGATCAGCTATTCGTTCAAATCACTCTCCTGTTCAGCTAATCATTTCTATAACTTACCTGATCAACTAATCATTAAGACCATTTACCTAATCAGCTAATCATTCAAACAATTCACTGATCAGCTAATCATTCAAACCATTTACTTGAACAGCTAATCATTCAAATCACTCACCTGATCACCTAACCCTTCAAATCGCTCATCTGACCAGCTAATCGTTCAAATCACTCAACTTATCAGCTAATCATTCAAATCTTCAAATCACTTACATGATCAGCTAATCCTTCAAAACTACTCACCTGATCAGTTTATCATCAAAACCATCTACCTGATCAACTAACTATTCAAACCACCTACCTGGTCAGCTAATCTTTCAAACCACCTAATTAATCAGCTAATTATTCAAATAGCTCAATTGATCAACTAATCATTCAAACCACTTACTTGATCAGCTAATCATTAAAACCACTTACCTAATAATTCAAATCAGTCTCACAATCAGCTTATCATTCCAACCACTTACCTGATCAGCAAATCATTCAAACCACTTACTACCTGATCAGCTGATCATTCAAGCCAGTTACCTGATCAGCTAATTATTCCAACCACTTACTACCTGATCAGCTAATCATTCAAGCCAATTACATGATCAACTAATCATTCCAACCACTTACCTGATCAACTAATCATTCCAACCACTTACCTGATCAGCTAATCATTCCAAACACTTACTTGATCAGCTAACCATTCAAACTACGAGTACTTACCAGATCAGCAAGACATTAAAACCACTTACTACCTGATCAGCTAATCATTCAAGCCAGTTATCTGATCAACCACTTACCTGATCAGCTAATTATTCAAACCACATACCTGATCAGCTAATCATTCAAGCCAGTTATCTGATCAACCACTTACCTGATCAGCTAATTATTCAAACCACATACCTGATCAGCTAATCATTCAAGCCAGTTATCTGATCAACCACTTACCTGATCAGCTAATTATTCATACCACATAACTGATCAGCTAATCATTCAGATCTCTCACCTGGTCAGCTAATCAGAAGGGCGAACCAGACAGAACTTACGAGAACAGAACGGAGAGAGCCTCTCCAATGACCGAAAACTGGTGGATGGGGTGATGCTGCATCTCGCAGACGAATCTCATGACGCATGCGCGGCCGCCGAGGCCGTAGCCCTGCACTTTACGTTCAAGCCACTCTAGCGCCCATGTTTGTTGGTCGTCCCACGAAATCCACGAATCTTCATCGTCGCTGATATCGCCGGACTTTTTCTTATATCTGTGTTGAGATAATACGTGAGATTTCATCCTTTACTCTCGCTATATCTCTAAATAATCTGTGCAATTTAAAGATTTATTTTTCTACATACATGCCTCTCTTAACACTGATGACTGAAAGCAATGAAAGTACCTTGGCCCGAACTTCTGAAAAGTACGTTTCGTCCCTAGGATCGGGGCTTGCCATCTCGACCCCCTTTTATAGGCCTATTGTCTTCAATAGATTATCTCAAAGCTTCTAAATACTCAATAAGGGTCACGAGAACTCCATTCGTTTAGTTATACCTGTTCATTTAAGACTCGCCTTTACCCCAATAAAGTAGATTAACCTTTTGTTACTATTAAAAAAAAGAAAATATTGAATAATGCCAAAAAAACGGTCTGAAGCCCACAGTCACCTCTTAGACAAAATAAAAAAAATCATCAAATAAAAATGACAGATTGTAAAATATCAAATTTACATATTTTTCTATAATCTCCTCTCCTGTTATCTATAATTTCATACGGGAACGCTCATAGACTAACAAACCAAGAAGACACACGTCTGAAACTTATAGTATAGAAACACACGCAGAAACTTATACACACAAACGCACATTCGCAGACTAAGGAGTCAGGTAACTATCTGTCTTACAATTCTTACAAGGTGTAACCGAAGAACACGCCTTATCCAAAGCTACCGGTTAGTAATTAATCATTCATCTATAGACTGACCACTCGTTATATCTCTTAGAGGTAGTTTCGTTGCGAATGTCTCAAGAATTCTCCATAGGGCCCTATTTCCTACACTTGTAAAACTCATGGAAATTGTTTCATCATCATACCGAAATTACCTTTCTGGACTAAAACTGGCCTACTTAATGAAATATAGGAATGTATGTGACTGTATGCATCTGTTTGATGACCATACTCTAATAAGCATACCCATCACTACAGACAAACATAAGATAAATTGTCGTATAAACACCCGTCCAAAAAATAAGCATAGGCACTTAATAACTAACAAGCAAACAATTTGCGTACTGACAGGAAAAACTAGTGTTAAGAAATTAAACAACGAACCACGTCTAAAACTCTTAGAACCTATGAGACAAACTGTCAAAAACTTATAAAAGCAAACGAGAAAGCCCTGTCTAAAGATTTTAAAATATGTAATACAACTGTCTAAAGATCAAGAATAAACAGGAAAGTCGTATCTTGTCGAAAAACTCTTACAGTCAAACACGGACCTCCATCTAAAAGTAGAAAAAAAAATAAAAATAAAAAACTCCTCGGAAATTTGGGAACTCACCCAAAGTCTTCGTGCTCCAGAGCGGTGAACAGAACGTCTAGGAAGAAGAAATAAGGAATGCCGAATCCTGCGATTCCCAGGGAGTTCCCGTTCGGAAGGATCCCCGTTAGCGGGAAGTGGACCAGACCCGTCACTCCACAGGAATTCCTCTTGATGACGGCATCCGTTGGCACTCCGAAGGACATTTTTCTCCTTTTTTATGAACCTATATGTAGATTCGTCTGTGTGCGTATGTTCGCACAGGTCATTATCTCTAAAGGGGGACATACAATTGACAAAGAATGTTGTAGTGTATATATATATATATATATATATATATATATATATATATATATAGGATATATATATATATATTATATATATATAGTATAGATATATAGATATATATATATTATATGTATATATAATATTTATTTATTTATATACATTTATATACGTATATATAAAGGTTTTTTGGCCACGAAGGAAAAAAAATGAAAAATGAGATAGCGAGTACTTTCGGTCCTATTCGGACCCTCAGTAAAGGGTCCGAATAGGACCGAAAGTACTCGGCTATCTCGCTTTTTCATTTTTTCCTTCGTGGCAAAAAAACCTTTATTTTATACATAGCATCACGTTTTATATACTTCGTGATCAAGTTATTCATATATGATGTATATGCATGTATATATTATATATATATATATATATATATATATATATATATATATATATATATTCTTCGCTCTCTCACCCTTCACTTGTAATCCCAACAGATTCCAATCTTATGCCATCCGAGTTGAAGTTTTTCTGATGTACAAGCACTCTAAGTTTTGTCTAAAGTCTTGACAACATAATTTTGTGAACAAAGTAAAAGAAAGAAAAATTTATGACATTTTGGTAATACTGAAAGACCTTAGTGGAAACATTCTATAAACTCCATTCTTGTGATAAATCATCTTCAACATGAGCCGTCTGCAAATGATGCATCCTTACCTACTGTTGAAGGTAGAGTGACGGGGCCCTTCGTAATATCGCGGATAGCACAGCACCAGATCTAAACTAAGTCTGAAACGAGACAGCTTCCTTGACCTATTATCGACCAAAGCTCCACCCATCAAAGTGACCTCACTATAAGGCTCCTCCCACAATCCTCTGTTCGGCTGTGACGTCACGACCCGCTTTCCCTAAGACATTATGTTGTCCCTTCCGTTTTCATCTGTCTACAAATTTTCCATGCGACAAATAAACGTCTGGCTTGGAGTCTTTAAATTTCTTATTTGTATATTTATAATATGGTTGAAAAAAACTAATCGATAATGTAATTGTATCATGGTGATGTAATGACTATTATCCATTTATCAGTACAAATCTTGCCTTTCCCGTATGTTTACCAAAACAAATATAACCGAGAGTCACTTTCGAAACTTATTCCTGGTTCCCTTCACTTGGCTGCGTCTTGATTCCTTGGCAAAATGACGACTGTGGTTTTTCATAATATTCAAGAAACCATTTAAAGGGATAGTAAATTTTCTTGATTATAAATAACTACTGAAATTCGTATTATAAGTTAGCCACAGAAGGAAGGAAGAAAGAACAAATAATTACATTAGTCGATCCATCATGACCAATTCGGCCTGAATGACAAGGAATGACGCCTGATGAATAATGAAAAATAACGTCGCCAGTCTGAAGGGCCTAATTGACACGAGTGTTTATACATACCTACACACAACTGTCCACGCGTACACATATTCATCTACATAGGTACATGTGCATGTCCACACTTATACATAGGAGATATGTATTCACATACGCACAAGTGTATTTGCAGTCTTCTACATAGGAAAATGCATTTACATAAACGCGCTTAAATGTGCACACTTTTACGTAGGGGATATATATTTACGTAAGCACATGCGTATGTGTACACTTAGAGGATATGCATTTACAGAAGCACATGTATGTATACATAGTGATACATATGGGAAGAAGGTCTGGAGGTTTGAATCTATTGTCTGAGAGACCATTTTGGAGATAATTAACCCACGCAGTGAGTTGGGTACCTGGGGTTAGTTGAATGTGGTGGGGTTGCAGCCAGTATGGAAGAGGGTAGAGGCTAGAAACCTCATCTGAAACGATTTCTCTTAAGGACAAAGATTATAGATGAAAATTAGATACTAAATACTTAAATATGCATCTACACACACACACACACACACACACACACACACACACACACACATATATATATATATATATATATATATATATATACTATATAATATATATATATATATATTATATATATATATATATATGTATGTAAGCGAATACCACAAGAAAATGACAGGTAGGTCAGTACTAAGCGCCTTCTGTTTATTCAGGCATCGTCGGGACACAGTTGAAATACAGTTGGAAAGAAGGTTACAAGGTAAACAAAAAGATCAAGAATACCAGATGGTTAATTGTCAAAAGGGTTAAGATCAAAGAGATAATCCGGGATCATGCGGTCACAAACTGAAACCTCAATGTGCAGACCTTACCTTACAGACCTTACAGTTCGTTCGGGTTGCCCCAGGTCCCTCAGTGTGAGGCGCCTCTAATGTCTACCAGAGAGTTGCTAGTACATCTTCCGGTATATTTTTTGCATCTTCCAATCTTGGATGGTCTGGGATGCAGTTTAGATATTTGTCGAGCTTATTCTTAAACACATCTACGCTCACTCCTGATATATTCCTCAGATGAGCTGGCAACGCATTGAAAATAGACGCTGCATTATTTCGATGCCTGGTGAGTAGTGGGATTAATGTTCCTGTGTGATTTCCTTTATTTTTCCTGGTATAAGTTTTGGGCACTATTAATCTACCTCTGCTTGCTCTTTCTGATATTTTTAGTTCCATGATATTTTCTGTTATTTCTTCTATCTGTTTCCATGCCCTGAATTATCATGTAGCGTTCTCTTCTCCTTTCTAGACTATATAATTTTAAGGATTGTAGTCTTTCCCAGTAGTCTAGGTCCTTAACTTCTTCTATTCTAGCTGTAAAGGACCTTTGTACACTCTCTATTTGTGCAATATCCTTTTGATAGTGTGGGTACCATATCATATTGCAATATTCAAGTGGACTACGAACATATTTTATAAAGCATAATCATGTGTTCAGCTTTTCTTGTTTTGAAATGCCGTAACAACATTCCCATTTTTGCTTTACATTTTGCCAACAGAAATGGCTATTTGATCATTGCATAACATGTTCCTATTCATCATCACACCAAGGTCTTTAACTGCTTCCTTATTTGTGATTGTCTCATTATTAGGTCCCCTATATGCATATAGCTTTCCTTCTCTGTCTCCATAATTTATTGATTCAAATTTATCAGAGTTAAATACCATCCTATTTACCTCTGCCCAATCATATACTTTGTTAAGGTCTCTTTGTAGAGGCGTTCCTATCTTCATCACAAGTAATTTCTCATACTTATTCTTGTGTCATCAGCGAAACTACTCACTACCGAATCCTTAACATTACTGTCTATGTCTTCAATCATAATAACAAAGCAATATTGCAGCTAGCACCGTACCTTGTGGCACCGCCGGATATTACCTTGGTTTCATCCGATTTCTCATCGTTTGCAATAACTATCTGTTTTCTGTTGTGTAAAAATTCTTTTAACCATCTTCCTACTTTATCTACGATATTGTGTTTTCTAATTTTCTTTGCTAATATTATGGTCTACTTTGTCAAAGCTTTTGCAAAGTCTAGAGAAACCACATCTGTTTCATTTCCGCTTTTCATATTTTTGAATATGTTCTCACGGTGGACTAACAGTTGGGTTTGTGTACTTTTTCCGGGTACGAAACCGTGTGTCCTATATTAAACAAATTATTTTCTATTAAATGTTTCATAATATTTTTCTTCATTACCCTTTCATACACTTTCATAATATGTGATGTTAGACTCACAGGCCTATAATTACTTGCCTCTAGTCTTGATCCACTTTTGAAAGTAGGGGTGGATATATGCTAATTTGTGCTCATCATAAATCTTGCCTGTATCTACACTTTGTCTTAATAATATTGCAAGTGGCTTTGCGATAGAATGAACTACTTTCTTTAACAAAATAGCAGGGACTCCATCCGGCCCTGCAGCAGCTCCATTTTTAATTTCATTAATTGCCTGCACAATATCAGCTTCATTAATTTCTATGTCAGCTAAATATTCACTATTTTCGTCCCTTACTTCTATATCATTTATCATTCATCTATTCTAGGGGTGAATTCTCTCTTATATCGTTTTGCCAGTATGTTGCAAATTTCCTTTTTTTCATTCGTTAATCTCCCCTTCATTCTCAGAGGGCCTATTTCTATTCTTCTTTTATTCATCTTCTTCGCATATGAGTAAAATAGTTTGGGGGTTTTGCTTGTATTTAATAGGGTTTTTTCTTCCAAGTCCCGTTTTTCATTTTCTTTTGATTGTATAATCTTTTGTTCTGCATTTTCTATCTTACTTTTTAGTTCTATAACTTTCCATGCATTTTTTTCTTTTGCAAGACCTTTTTTCCACTTTCTGATTTTCTGGAACAAGATCCTTCTGTCTCTTGGTATGCATGAATGATGTTTACTTTTCTTCTTCGGTATATATTTATCCACTATTTTCTCCAATATTTTATATAATATCTCCGTATTTACCCTTATGTCATCACTTACGAAAATGTTATCCCAATCTTTGTTTAATTCTTCATTAATTTCTGACCATTTTATATTTTTACTGTAGAAGTTGTATTTTCCATATCCTTCCCACTTTTTCATTTCTTGCTTATCTCTATTTTCACTTGCTTTGGAATGAACTGTTAATTCTATGACATTATGATCTGAAATCATAATGTCATAGAGAGAATGCAGTGAAAGAAATGACTAACAAGTGAAACAGTGAACTCCCTCCAACAGAGGAGAGCCTGTCCTTTGCTAACTACAATATTTTCATTAATCTGGCTTGTCTACCTAAAGGAAGTATGGCATAAGTGAAAATAAGGTTCACAACTCCTATCTATGAGTGCATGTTCAAATAGCTACATAAATGTCTCTCAATTTGGACCAGACCACTATCAGAGAATCACAGGAAGACCACAACCATCGACAATTACATCTTTTTGTTTTTAGTTTTTAAAAGGGTCTTCTCTGATGTACCTACTATTGTAGATTCACATCAACCGTTCATTTGATGTCTAGGCCAGTCCCTTTCAACGCTCCTGATTGGCTGTTGATAAGCCAATCACAGGGCTGGAAACTCTCAGTCTCTCTCGAGCGTTCACATAGGCAGGATCTATGTTCCACCTCTCCTGAGGGATACTTTTGAAACACGTATCCCTCAGGAGAGGCGGAACATAGATCCTACCCATGTGAACTAATTATTATCAACAGCAAGTCAGGAGCATCGAAAGGGACTGGCCTTCAAATGCACGGTTGATGTGATCTACTGTAGTATGTTGTCAACATGTCTCTCATTTTAGACCTGACTACAATCTGAGAATCAGAAGAGTACCACAACCACCGACAACTTCAAGATTGCACTAGAAAAATTCACATTTTTTTTCTAAGGTGATTCCTCTGAAATACTAGTCAGTCTGATGCTCCTGCATTTATGTAACTATTTGAACATGCACTCATAGATAGGAATTGTGAACCTTTCTATTGTAACTTATGCCATGCCTCCTTTAAGTAGACAAGCCAGATACATGAAAAAATTGTAGTTAGCATGTCTTCCACTGCATTCTCTCTTGCACATTGAGGTTTTCGTTTGTGACCGCATGATTTTACGGGCTGCTGAAAACCAAGAGCCCGTGCCAGCGCAAGGTTGGCTTAATCCTACTATTACCGCATGATCCCGGATTATCTTTTTGATTTTTACCCTTTTGACAATTAGCCATCTGGTGTTCTTGATCTTTTTGTTTACCTTGAAACCTTCTTGCCAACTTTATTTCAACTGTACCCCGATGATGCCTGAATAAACAGGAGAAAGCGCTTGGTACTGACCTTCAGCCTGTCATTTTCCTGTGGTATTCGCTTTGATATATATATATATATATATATATATATATATATATATATATATATATCTATATATATATATATATTATATATATTATATATAATACTTGATCACGATATACAACGTAATGCTATGTATAAATAAAGGTAATGCCACGTAGACATTATCTTTATATATTATTATTTAGTTTATATATATATAATATAATATATATTATTTAATATAAATTATATATACTATATACATATATATATATATTTATATATATATATATATATATATATATATATATATATATATATATATATATATATATAAAGCTGGCCGTCTATGTATGTATGTGTGTATGTTCGCTATAGACGGCGAAACTACTGGACTAAATTGAACCAAAGTTGGACCATATACTACGTAGATTATATAGGGGATGGTTTTAGCTGGGTGTCGTTTTGACCCGGATATACGGCCATGCTAATGTCTTTATTATTGTTCGTAGAGGAAAATGAAAGTAGTAGTCTGATAGAACTTTCCACGAGTATTCCAAATAGGCTTTTACTTTTCTTCTGTGATGAAAAATAACGATGACATTACGGGATTTTTTTTTTTCATTGGGTGTCGTTTTGATCCGAATATCCGGCCGTGCTAATTTCTTTAATATTAGTTGAAGAGAAAGAACGAAAACGTTATTCTGGTAGAACGTTTCACGAGGATTCCAAATATGCTCTTACTTTCCTTGTGCGATGAAAAATAACGATGATATTAGGGGTCAAACAATGCCGACGGCCTGTGGTCGCCTGCCGCTAGCCGCTCATATATATATATATATATATATATATATATATATATATATATATATATATATATATATGTGTGTGTGTGTGTGTGTGTGTATATATATATATATATATATGTGTGTGTGTGTGTGTATTTAAGTATCCAGTACCTAATTGCTATACTTAGGTTGAACAGATTTATTTCATTCTTTTTCCCTAAACAAAGTTAATGGTAAAAAAAAAATTCCTCTGTAAATACATTATTCACAGATAGGAAATGACAACCTTTGAGTAATCTACACCAGCATTACTTCGCAATCTCCATACTAATACAGGCAATGTTAATGAAAACGCAGCCTAGTTCCTTCATTTACGCAACTATTGTAACGCCACGTACAGTAATATGTAAACTATTCCTTATTTTCTGTACCCTTAAGAGCCAAATATAAATCACATTAATTTGATACATAATGATCATTGATGATTAGATAAACAATCATAATTTGTTTGATGATGTCTACATTTTTCTGTTGTCATATTTGTGTTCACCGAGAGTCTTAGTTTAGTCTTGAAAGCTTTTTAAATAGTTAAAAGTCGTAACCTAACCTACAGTAACAGCATGCACTCTTTAACGCTCATTTGCTCTTGTTACCAGCGGCGTCACTAGCGTTAGCCATGGCGCCCGGGCGGACCTTGCCTGAAAGTGCCACCCGATTCCCGTGCTAAAAAGTAGTCAAGTGGCGAAAATTAAACGCACATTTTAAGCCTTAACATCTCCATCGTTTATTTTATTTCATAAAGCTGAAACAAAAACAACTCAGCAGATTTACAACGGGAGCCTACGCTATTATGCTAGAAAAACTAGAATTTTGCCAGACCAGGGTATATAGAATAAGAGAGTCCCTTTATTTTATATACTATTATATGTTGGTACTTTAATAACGCATGTATCTTCTCTTTGACTGTATGAAATGTTAGAAAAGAGTTTTGCAACATTTTCAGATTCCTTATTTAGCTTTGAGTAATAGGATGTCTAAAAATGTATGTTCAGATTTTACATAACATAATTTAAAAGAATATGTAGCATAGATTGTGAAAAGAGATAGATTAACTTTGTCCGTTCCAAGCTAGAAATTGTTTCCATAATATGTCAACATCTCAGATTATGAGGCCTCGAAGTCTCCGTTTTGTTTTCATAACCTGTCAACAAGTCTGATAGGGAGTCTGTTTCAGACGAGTATGTCTTTGTTGAGCACACTACGTACAGGACTGGTTTCATACATGTGTCTTTGCTGAAACCACGTGAAGATTTCACGATTTTTCTGTAAAGTTACGTCATATTAGAAGCTTCTAGAAGGATTGCACCATCTTTTGCAAGCCCAAAACGTTTTGTGCAATGAAATCCACTGTTCAGCTTCCGTAAGAAAGAAAGATTCATTACAGACTTTGAAATCCTGGCATCATAGAGAGGTCTCTCTCTCTCCCTCGCCATACTTGATATTTACGTAAAGATTTAATATTTACTGAATGGTCACTCGTGAATTTTAGATTTTGTATTTCTTAGAGTTATTTAGTATTATTTAGTGCGTTTTGTGGAATATGAACAAACATTGTACAAGTGTCTAATGGCGCCTTTTCTTTTGTGAAATATTGTGAATTGGTGAAATTTTTGTTGCTAGCTGCAGCAGAAAGAAACAATTGGTACCAAGGTAAAGTGTTAAAGTTTATTAGTTGCAACTAATAGTTACAGTGGTCTGAAGAACGATTTCAATTTTCACATTGCAATTTTTTGTGTTTTGTGTTTATTTCATTTGAAGTGATTTTTTTTTTGCATTTGTCCATTTTCTTATTGAAGTGATTTTTGTGCATTTATCCATTTTGTTATTGAAGTGTGTATTTTATATTCTTTGTGATTAATGCTTTTAACAATTTTGGTATTTTCCACATTTTTCTGTGATGTATTTTCATTTGCATTCACAATTTAACTAACTTAATTGTTTTCATTGCTTAATCATTGAACATTTAACTGAATTTAAAACTTGTGAATTAATTTGCATTTACTTAGAATTCTTTTCAAGTTTTAGTGTTGTTTAGCAATTGTAAATTAATTTCCAAATTTTAATTATTACCTAACACTTTTGAATTTCGATTGAATTAATTTTCTTGAATTTTGCAATAAATTAATTTTTATTTAATTTTACCTAATTAATTGAAGAATTAATTAAACTTTGCTTTGTTTCAAGTAACAGTTAATTTCCCTGAGATTGTGAATTTCACTTATAAATTTTGAGTTTGAATTTCTATAAGTGTTTTCTTTTTCACCAGTATACGTAAGTGATTTTATTTATTTGTTTAGGTAGAAACATAGAGTGGTAATTGAGCTGTTTTCCTTCAATTTACTTAAAGTGAGTTAGAACCAGGGAAGTACTTAGACTTTTGAAATCATGGAAAGACTTAGACTTTTAAAGTTGTTCATGGAGTGATGCCCGTGAATTAATTTGATTACATAAGATCACCTCACACCTGTTTTAATGAACTTAGTCTGATTTTCTGCAATACTGGTAAGTTGTTTAAGGGATCACTGTTGCCTTTATAGTATTCAGTCGTTTATTACCTGTAATGAAGGTTCAGGTGTCTGGGTGTTGTGAGGTACTCATTTAATGATTGGTAAATGTAGTAACCAGATACTTGGCACTTCGTCACAATACCTTGTGCCAGACCAGACCTGCTCAAAAGATTCTCCACCCGCCCACCTCCATTTAGTTACGCCACTGTTTATTAATCTTCCATCCTCAAGGTAGTGAAGAAGGAAACTCCAGAATGTTATTCAGTTACAATACCATATGTATATGGCTCATCGGATTACGTACAACTCTTTTATTATTCATTTGGAAAATCCTTTTGATACATCATCAAAAATCATGAGTAACAGAGAACTGCAAATTGAGTTATGGGTCTCTGCCTTTAGGTCAGGTAATATATATATATTGACAGGTGTATGTGTATAAATATGAATTTTATAAATTTGCGAACGAATTTATGGATATATGCACGCATTTGATACATCATCACAAGCTGGACGAGACCAAAGATGCCCAAAACTCGCACCAACAATGGCATTTCATCGACAACCATCATCAATCTCGACATGACCCAGTTTCTCCGAAACTTATCATGCCACAGGAGTTCCCTAAAAGTCGTAAACAATCGACTCACGAAACGACATTATCATTTGTCGTAAGTAATTAGGCGTAAATTGATACTGGTCAGGTTGGCTCTCATACCTCATAATCATCGCACTCCTGTTTTTATGAGAGCTGATTCACTTTGATTGACGTGAATGAATGAGCGTTTTGATAACAAGCATTACCGTGCTTTAGTTAAGGAATGTCTGAGTGTCATCAGTATTACTTATACAATCGTAGATGGGAACAGAAACTTGGAACTAACTCAAGATCTACCATCACAAGGTTACATTTGATTACGATTTATGTTGTTCTGAAATTTAGCCAGTCAAGCCAAGCACTGGGGCACTTTCGGCCATTCAGTGCTTAAGAGAATAAAAAGAAGTTAGGAAGCTGGAGTGGTTGGACAGCAAGATCAAGAGATCCAGAAAACACAAGAAGTACCAAGATCTGAAGGTCGAACTGGGATGTAACTCCTAAGCTGTGCGATGAAGACATAAAGTAATAGTTAGTGAAGTTGGACAGCGTGACTGGAGATAGAAAGCGGGAATGGAGGCACAGTAAAATGCTAAAAGTGAACACAGCTATGGTTCAAAGGGACGCTTCAAACATCCTTTACTGATGCCGACAGTGCAGCACGTAAGGTTCACTGACGGCACTAACCCCCTCCAGCGGTCAAGTTGGCCAGGAACCTGGCTTTTTTTTAATGCCTCCTGTTGTTTAAACTAATTCCATTGGCACGTGCTTGTGCATGACTTGTCCCTCTGAATGCGTAGCTTTGCAAGACCCGGTTTCAAACATCCTTTTACCCAAACCGTTGGATGACCTCAGGATTACAGTGTATGTAATTACAATAGTAAGACTGATATTATGCCAATGATTCTTGAGTTCTGGCACGTTTTCAAAGTTGATGGCAACTTACATATGGATCTTTTATTGAAAACTTTTAGACTGAAACAGGAAGGAAAACACCAGGGAAAATATACGTTAAAAGTATTAATAGTTTAAACATTTGAAAAAAGACCATTATGAATACAAAATTCATTTATATCAAATTATGTATAACTTAGCCATATAAAATACAAGAGGAGCTAATTATTATTATTATTAATAATTATTATTGACGACTAGAAAAGCAATAATTTAATTTTCATATATAATAACTCATATATGAATAATAATTTCAGTATTAGAGTGGTTGATGGTTTGACAATAATTTCTAAATATTAGTAATACATGTACACTCATTAAAGCCTAATGACCCATGTCTCATGAATGATACATTGCAAGAACGAATCAAGGAACTCCTACTTTTTCCAAAATGATTCAATATATGTTTACATTACCTCACCTAGTGATACGCTTTTTTGTTTCTTTTTAGAATTAAAAAACATTCATTACAATAAAAAAAAAAATACTCACAGTAGCATGGAAAAACAAATCCACATTTATGTAACTACATATATATTTGAAAATAATGTCAGACAGAGTACTTTCCAGAATTTGTAACATTCCCCTTTTTAAAAGGGGAATCGTACCGATTATTGAAAGTTCTGTTTAGGTTCATTTATATATATATATTATATATATATATATATATATATATATATATATATATATATATAATATACACACACACACACAGATCCATAACTGTGGATTCGTTTCTCCATTCATTACATTAATGATGATGCATGAAACGAGATCTCAGAGCCACTGGTTACTCATTACAAAGATGAAAAAAAGGTAATTCTTTGCTGAGCTTTTAGTAATATATATTTCTAAATTCATTTTGACATGTTTCACTTTCGTTCTAAATTAATTCAATCACACACCTTCCCCCCTCTTCTGTTCTTCTCCTAGCAACTGTCCACAGTTTCTGTACAGACTTACTGAGATCAAGAACAGTTGCAGGTCATCCTACTGGTAGCAACTTCTGAATGCTGATGTGGTTGGTTTCGAAACCATGGTTTTGATAAGAGTGGTCGGGTAAACTCAGGCTCTCGTCGTTGGTCGAAATAGCCTATAAAAGTGAATAATTCCCGCCCCCCCCCCCCCCCCCCCCCCCCTTAAAAAAAAAAAGTAACTGTTTGGTACATATCATCGGTAAATTTGACAGTGTTCTCACCTATTAATTAATCTTTCCATGTATATATATATATATATATTATATATATATATATATATATATATATATATATATATACGTATATCCCTCTATGTTTATCAAATGTCTTTCCTGGATCCCGGTCTTTCCATACGATATACTCTACCTCCAGAAACTTCTTATACTTCTTGAACGATGTTTTCATGACAGAGAATGGGCATGCAGGATATCGTTAAAACAAGTGCGTGACTGAAAATTGTTATTTCGTTCTGCTTCTTTCGCGTTCAATACAGGCAATACTGTAGCAATGATTAATTCTTATCTTTGACGAAAATGTAGATTCGTTAATATACGACAGTACCCGACCCCTCCCGCCCCCTTCCACCAGCCAGCTCATTTCTTTCTGCCATATTTTTTCGTCATTTCTCATCGGTCATTTGCTTCCTAACTGTCCAACTTTTCAGCTTTTCTTTGATTCAACTTTTCAGTTAAGAAATGTGACTTCTGGGTCTTCTTAAACTAATATATGATAGATAAAATCAGTACGATAAATATATTCATTCCTATACCTACCTAAGGCTGAATGGAAAATTCCGCAAAAATTCCAGTTCTGCTTTTATAATTGCCCTCGAATAAACCAAACGTATTATGACATACCATACGCCTGAGTAACCGTGTGTGAAAATCGCTGCGATGTTGGGTATTATGATGTTATCAGCAATTTAGCACACGTTATTAGTACTACAAACTGACCAGGAGTAAAGGACGACTCTATTCTTCACTCTTCGTGTGGAACCGTGGAAGAGACGCTAGGAGCAGCTCAGTGACGGCAGAGAACGATGGATCCTTGAACAAACTAGAGACCCTTAGTTGTGTAGAAGGAACAGTAAATACTCTGTAGGCAAAGCCGAGCGTGATGTGGGGTAGGGCACCAGCTGCAGTCTCACTGTGGTCGATAGAACGTCTTTGTAAGAATTACAATTAAAATCAAAAGCGTCGATATGCTGCAAAGTGAATTATAAATGTATCCCATAATAGTGTGCAAAGAAAACGCCTCTTTTCCGCTTTTTGAAGAAAACGCATGGGCCTCCCTCACAAAAATGTTGTTCTAACAAATATGCCTGTGATGAGATGTGCAGGCAAGCTCCAATAGTAATTAAGATCATTGAAGAAAACTTGTAGGTAGTATTCAATAGCCACAAAGGTCAGGGAAAATTAGAGTCGTGACCGATACGCAAACGTGGGGGACACAGAGTCCAAGACCTACAGTGTATGTCAAAAGTTTTAAAACTTAAAATTATCACCGAAGACCGCTTCTTGTCCACTCTCATTTTCCTTTTTATTTACTTAACTTTCCTTATTTTATTCTTTGTTTTATTTGACACCGAAGGCATTTCGTATCAAATGTTTCTTGTTTTTATATTTTTTATTTTCATGTAACTTTTTATAGTTGCTTAGTGTCCGTGGACATAATTATTTCCTCTAAGCAATACTTATAACAATTCTTTATGAACAAATTAATCACTATTGTACACTGTAGTTCTCATCCCCTCGTCCACTCCCACCTAAAAAAAAAAAAAAAAAAAAAAAAAAAAAAAAAAAAAAAGTGTTGCCTATTTACGTAATTTCCAAGGCACCGAAAATTAAAATGGTTACACTTTCCGTAAAGTGTCTTTATTTACTCTCTAATTCACCCCTCAACAAGTTGAACCCTTCCCTTATACCGTAACGTTTACTGTTACTGGGGTAGTGCTAATGTAGCTTTCACAACCACAAACCAAACCCACCTTAAGTTTTAAATGCCCCCAATCAAACGCATGGCATTACAGCTGCTCTGTTTTGGTAAGATAAAGCATAGAAGAGTTCATTCTGTTACAGAGGGCTAAGAAAAAGTATCAGTTCTTACTCTTACATATACCTAAACCAACTGGATTTATATTTAGTTTATACGTGATTTTACCTATTTATGAATGTTTTTAGTTATACAACCTTGCAGAGACAAGTGTCCCAAAAGTAACTGGCTTGATTTATCTTGCCAGTTGCCACTGGAAGAGGTAGCTCCACCTAAAAGAAAACTGCAGGCCCGTACCCAGAGTTTTTTTATGGGGGCTGTCGCTTTTTCCCAAAACTGGACCTTTTCTTCTATAAATGTCACAGCATATATAGGTATATACAAGATGAAATACTTGAAATGTTATTTTAGTTTTATCAAGAAGTAGGGGTTATTCAAAATACTGACTTTGGTTATCAGAAAATATGGACGTCCATGATTTTTTTTTTTTTTGTGTGGGGTGGGTGTCGGTAGTTCGACCCCCCCCCCCCCCCCAACCAACCCCTTGGTACAGGCCTGGCGCTGGGTACCTCACGATATATCGTGGGGTACCCCATGAAAACTTAGATCTTGACAAGGTATAAATTCCAAAGGCTTCATCCCCTGGGGGAGAGTAGCGCCGTCAGCGCACCTCACACAGGGCACTGTAGGCACTACTTGGGGTTCTTTGCAACATATCTTCTGCCCCTAGCTGCAACTCCTTTCGTTCCTTTAACCGTCCTCCTTTTATATTATCTTCCTTCCATTTTACCAGCCTCTCCTAACAATTGTTTCTTAGTGCAACTGCAAGGTTTTCTTCTTTTTACACCTCTAAAACCTTCTTAACTCTCATTTCCCCTTTCAGCGCTGAAGCCCTCATAGGTTATCGCTTGGCCTTTGGCCTAAATCTTATATCCCAGTTCCACTTCCGCAGGCTTCAGAATGATAGCCGTTAGTCATTAGATGTTGCTGAGGTGACTACTTAGTACAAACACCACGAGATGGCAGTGTGAACCGTTGTACTCGCGTGAACAAAACGGTGATGATTCCTCCGATCACCGAGAAGTCTGCTTTGGGAGGCTCTTCAGTTCACAGATGAGTCGCAGAAGGCACTCCCGCCCATTGACGCCTACCGCGTCCATCGAATTTTCGACTGAGCGGAAAAAGTTGAGCTGGTCTAGACCTATGTTCTGTGGACTGGGAAGAAAATTTATGTGAATAATAATAATACCATAATTGATTAAAATTATTTTGATATTAATGATGCTTAGAGACTTAGTTTAGAAATGGAGGATAAATTTATAATGAAAACAATAAGATTCTTGATAAAAGTGGTAACGAAGTTGATAATAATGAGAATGTTGAGCATAGAATAATAACAGTAATAAGATCATTCGCAGATGAAAATTACTATGATTATAACGAATGAATTATTAACCAGGGGACTTTAGAAAGAACACAAAGTGATATTCAATTCTTTTTAAATCTAAATTATATTTATGTTATATAACTATGAAAAACCACATGGCTCCTATTATTAGCATTAACATTATTGATGAAAATAGTTATCATGATGACAATGTCAGGTCAGGACACCTTGACACAACAAATAAACAGCAACCTATCAGCAGAGTATTAACATCCTTGATAAAAATAGGATGGCAGAGAGAAAACTTTCATTATACCATACATCATAATAGATGAAAGAACCAGGAAATGGAATAAAGGTAAAGCGTAAAGCTCAAGAGTAATTGGATAAGTGTTACTGTACCCAAGCAGAGCTGAAGACCTTGAAATGTATAGATAAAGATGACAGATTTAAGAGATGGGAGTTTCATTTATTTTTACAAAAGAAGGAAATTCGTTGAACACATTTTTCATATTTTCCTGAAGGATATATGGAAGATTTTAATAATGAATGATTGACAGTTTACGATAAACTGCGTAATATTCAACAGAAAATAATTATATAATCACACGAGAGGAAATTTTTTTTATTATTGTTATTCATCAGTGACCTGCAATCCTAAATCAAAAGCGTACAAAATAATGAATGCTTAACTTCTACAGGGTTTATATTTCTAACATTACTAAATGACAAGTAATTATCATGCAGTGATGTAATCGAATTTTTCTCAATAAATAAATAAAAGACTATTTGTTCTTAATACATATCAACCATGACAGTTTGTACAGTGAAGAATTAGATTATTTTGTGAACACCACTGATGCCGATACGAAAAGTCAAATCAGTCTTACCTCACACTTGCTCCACTCTCACCAAAGACGGTGCCAAGGAATGTTCTCTGAAGGAGAGTGGCGGCCATGCTGGAAACAGTCTCTCCAAGATGAATGCCTACCCCGAACTGTAGGCCTAGTTTTTCTCTGGTGTTCTTGCTACTGATAGGAAACCTCTTGCTCTCTCTCCTTTTCTGCTGCAGGAGAGACAGAAAAAATAACAACGAGAAATAAAAGTGTAAAATGGACATTTTACTTAGGTATTTGTGTTCACTAGGTATAAGTAAGCTCTCAAGCAGCACATTGGCTATGATCGTAAACTGGACAGCCGTGCCCAAACGCATTCCGCCGGATGTGTTGTCGCTCATTGGTAAATTGATCAGATTAATTATCGTCCAGAAAGGGTTCGCAATGAACTTGTCTTGTGACAGACTGGAAATTCTTATAACATCCAGGACTGATTTTTCTCAGTTCCTCTGATAGAATTTATCCTCACTCAGAACCCTACGCCCTCCTATCACCTAGATTCTTCTAGGCATCTCATCTGTCATCTGGAAAAGAATAAACAGGAGGGTTGACTTTAGAAGAGTTTTCTCTTACGCTTATCATTTCATATACGGTTTTTTCCAGCTCTGAGGCAAATAATTTACATTCTTTGTCTCTGTTAACCTTCCTGCTTCTCTTTCCTATAATAATCTTTGACTTTGACGCATAAAATAAGCCAAGCCTTAACCTAGTTTGATTTTGCGATTATAAATATATATATATATATATATATATATATATATATATATATAATATATATAATGTAAGTAGATGAAAGCGATTCGAAGTTTTTACGATGAAAGAGAAGGATACATTAGAAGAAGTAAACGGGCAAGTTTGGTGTAAAGTAATACTGTAAAGAGGTACTGAAGAGGAAGGGGCTCAAATATCAGGGAAGTACAAGAGTATATACAAAATAGATGTGAATTGTAAGTGTAAAATGTTTTGACGTGCTGCTGATGCCCATTCAAGTCAGGTACCTGAAGCCGCGCTAGTGTTTTGGAAGTTTTGTGAACAAACGTTTATCAACAACTCTGCAGTTAAAGTGTGGAGATGACAGTAACCATTGTCATTTTATTCTCGGGGGGCCGTTGTTATGGAAAACATCCCTATGTTGGCTCAGCCTAGAAGAAAGACAAGGGTGAATCCATGGTCTAAGACCATGGCTGAATCGCTCTGGTCCGCCTCCGCAGCAGACTCGGATTAAGGAAACGCCGAGGGTCGCATTATCTTGTTGGTTGGATTAGTAAGGAATCAATAAAAGAGGAAGTGTGTGTGAATCTCTCTCTCTCTCTGATTACGTCTTAAAAGTTTTCGCTAATCTTCTGGCCAGTCACATGTCTATGTGAAAATACTGAAAACCAAATGACCATATTCTTCAATTTCTTTTACCATTTACAAAATACAATTGCTAATAATTCTCTCTCTCTCTCTCTCTCTCTCACACACACACACATACACACACACACATCTTAGTCCTGTTTTCTAAATTGCATTCGTATTGAAGTTTTTAGTTTTTTGTTTTGACTACTATTGTTAGGTAGCCAAAGTAAGTAGTCTGAAAATCAACAAGGCATAGAAATATGGTCACTGACAATTATAAAAGTTTTATTCAAATTCCCTCCCCTCTTATAGGGTTAGCTCCAGAAAGCGCTACTTTTATGTATTTTCAGAAATTATTTTTGAGATATGGCAAAAAAAATAACATTTTCACAAACACCATAATCATTGTTAACATTCGTTTCCAATGCCACTGACCAAAACGTTTGTAACTCCAAAATATTGAACACGGACAAGTCACCTGGCTGAAGACGCTCTGAGGAGACCTGTCGTCTCTGGAAGGCAGATGAAGAAACACTGCTGCTGCCCTGAAAAACGGAATCCTCAAGTTTAATCTCTAGGTGGTTACCCTCTCTTCCTTTTCCAAACTTCTTCCTCTCCTTCTTCTTCTGGCTTTGGTCTTTCCAAAAAGCAGAGAGGACAGTCTTTGGGACATAACGTTAAATTTCCACGTCTCATTCTGAAATAATTTCGAACGAGCCCACATAGATAGATAAATAGATATATACATAGATAAATAGATTGATGTACTAGTTATATATATATATATATATATATATATTATATATATATATATATATATTATATATATATATGTGTGTGTGTGTGTGTGTGTATAACAATCCATTAAGCAGAGACAATGCAGTTTTTATAACAAAAATACAAGAACAAGCGTCAAACCATAAGAAGTTAAAACCTAAATACAATACTAAACGTTCGTCTCTTCTCATCGTAAATAGAAGAGGAAAATAAAGCAGTTTTTATTTTTTTCAGATGTATAACGTTTATATATATATATATATATATATATATATAATATATAGATATATATATATATATATATATAATACACCTATATATATATATAGATATATATATATATATATATATATATATATAGTATGTATGATATATATATATCTATACTATACATACATATATATATATATATATATATAATATATATATATATATATAGTATATATATATATAAACTTATACATCTGAAAAAACATATATATATAAATATATATATATATATATATATATATATATATATATATATATAAAATTATACATCTGAGAAAAATACATATATATATAAATAAAATAAATATATATATATATCTATATATATATATATATATATATCTATATATATATATATATATGACTGGTAAAAATGTTCTGTAACAACAGAATTCCATCTAATAAAAGGAGCCCATAAAAACACCAAAATATAGAGAAAAAGTACTATATTTCAAAGACTGCTGTCTCCCTCTTCAGGTAGATGAATGAGAAAAGTTTACAGAAAAGGTGGTATTTATACCAAGAGGTCCGGGATAATAGGTGGGGCAATTTCAATGAATTCCTCTCGAAATTAAACACATTAGTGCCCAGCATCAAATTTAAAGTTGAATGGGAAACAGACAACAAAATTCCTTTTCTTGATGTTTTAATAATCAGAGATACGACAGAATACAAATTTACCATATACAGAAAACCAACGTTCGCACTTTCATACATTCACTACTTTAGCTATCATGACATTACTATCAAGATAGGTGTAGCTAGTAACTTGTTCTTAAGAGCTTACGAATTTGTTCCCCAGAATTCCTGGAAAAAGAATTTGAACTAATTCGCAAGCAACTTTCGTCTTTAAAATATCCTGACCATATAATTGAGAAAGCAATTCACAAAGCAAACGTAATTTTCTACCGACCCCCTAAAGACAAGACCAGAGATACACCCAACAATAAAATAATAATTCCCCACCTGGACACGATTAAGAGAATAAACCAACCAACCTCGGAAAATCGAACCCTTTTGTATTTACTTACCCAACACCTTAGCCAAATCCCTGATTAACGTCCAACAAAAGACATCTCCAAAGGACTCTGGGGTATACGAAATCCCATGCCAGGACTGTGACCAATCTTACATCGATTTACAGGTAAATCCCTTCCCCAGAGATTAATACAACACAAACGGTCAGTTAGGTATGGACAACAGAACTCGGCTATTTTCAACCATATAAATGAACATAACCATAGAATAAACTGGAATTTGTCACATGTAATTTATAGCAGCAACTGCCGGTACGAGAGTCAAATGATGGAATCGGCCTTATTAGAGAGCAGGTAATGACATCTCAAAAGGAGCATGGATTTCGAAACGATCGACAACGTCTTCATTCAACCAACCCTTAAGAAGATTAAAGGAAGATTATTAGCGGGGGTGACTTAAAATGGCTTGTTTGTGGATGGACCTCTTGGTATAAATAAATACCACCTTTTCTGTAAACTTTTCTCATTCTATCTACTGCAGAGGGAGACAGCAGTTCTCCTGAAATAGTAGTACTTTGTTTTCCTTATTAATTTTGGTGTTTTATGAGCTCCTTTTAATTTTAGATATATATATATATATAATAATATATATATATATAATATATTATAGATTATATATTATATAAATATAATATTAAATATATATATATATATATTATATATATAATATAATATATCTATAATATATATAAAAAGCTTATACATCTGAAAATTATAAAAACTGCTTATTTTCCTCTTCGATTTAGGATGAGAAGAGACGAACGTTTAGTATTGTATTTAGGTTTTAACTTCTTATGGTTTGACGCTTGTTCTTGATATTTTTGTTATAAAGACTGTACTGTCTCTCCTTAATGGATTGTTCATACACACACACACACACACACGTGTGTGTGTCTGTGTGCCAAAGCGGAAAGGGCATGGAGATACCTATTTTATCCTAAATATTTACTTAGCACCACAAGGAAAACGTTTTGGAACCACTCCCATAAGGGTAAAAGAATCAAACCATGCGTGTGATATAAATAGACTCTTTTCGGTCAATAAATGGAGGATCTGCAAAAAGACAACGCTAGCAGTAATGCATATCTGGTCAAGTACAGACTGCACATCAATTAGACAGACAGACCGTAGCCAAAACAGCTGTAACCAGGTTAGAAAGCGTTTATGAATTCCTTGTAAGAGAACCCATATATAGAATTAGGCTATGCAGTTACGGGGGAATTATAAACATGTGGTAGGACTCATTCCGGCTGAGATATCGCTTGCTTCTCGGAGAATTTTGTTTTTACTTACCAAAAAGAAAGAGGGAGGGGAAAAAACAGCTTTCTCATCGAGTAGTAAAAGCGTAAGCAGCTTTATTGCCTTTCATTTAACGTACTGAAATGAATGAATTAATATATATATATATATATATATATATGTGTGTGTGTGTGTGTGTGTGTGTGTGTGTGTATGTATATATGTATATATATATATATATATATATATATATATATAGTATTTATATATATATATATATATATATATATATATATATATATATATATATATGCTACACAAATGCAATAGCCGTATTTAACCTAATCATGCCCTTCTTACTCAGCTAGTCTCTCTCTCTCTCTCTCTTTCTATATATATATATATATATATATATATAGAGAGAGAGAGAGAGAGAGAGAGAGAGAGAGAGAGAGAGAGAGAGAGAGAGAGAGACTAGTTGAGTAAGAAGGGCATGATTAGGTTAAAAACGTCTGATTGATATGTTGTAGCAAAACCTCCTCCTCCCCGGATGTGGAAAGATTACCCGACCGTTATTCATCGGTAGTCAGGTCATTGATTGATCCCTATCTATGGGTAATCTAATCCCCCAGCCTCTCTCTCTCTCTCTCTCTCTCTCTCTCTCTCTCTCTCTCTCTCATACACATGCTCTCCGTCTATGGAACTTATGATGAGTCTCCCATACGCAAGATCTCCGTATACGAGAGAATGACGCGAGAATTATAATAATAATAAAAAAAATTCACATACTATATCTTAATCTTTCAGTTATTCCCAAATAATGTACATCATTTATTACATATTTTCCTTACTTTTGTTTACGTTTAAAAGCTGTTTTAGTCACTAAAGTTTTTTTTTTTTTTTTTTTTTTTTTTATCCTCTCTTGCTTACTGGGACCTACGGCCTTTCAAATCCTTTCCAACCACTAGGCGTATAAAAGGTCCTTTGCCTGTACCAACAACTTCCGATTTTTATATTATTTCAACCAGTAATTACATACCATGGGAAGCAACGACCGATGGAAACATTCAATGGGAATTACTTAGAACCCTTTTGCGTGGCAAAGAGCGACACATCTGCGTATACGTCACGAATGACGTATCTGGGTAATCCAAACCCTTCAGATAAGTCTCTTTCAAGTTTGTTTGATGAAGAGAAAAAGGAAATAGAATTGCTTTAATAAGCGTCAAGTATTTATTATTATTTCGGATATTGTTAAATGAAGATTTTGACGTAGCCTAACCATTTTTGTATCAATTAAGAATTGAGAATGGTCGTGACTACAAAACTGAAACTTGTGAATTTAATCCTTAACATAAAATATGAAGTAATAAAAAATCGGTTGCAACCATTTAAAGAAAGAACATAATTGTGTGTATACCATAGACCGTCTCTCTCTCTCTCTCTCTCTCTCAATCTCTCTCTCTCTCTATATATATATATATATATATACTATATATAGTATACCTATATATATATATATATATATATATATATATATATAGTTATGGATTCCTGATATTCCAGCCAGGAAACACAGCAAATCCTAATTTATATTCTGTCGGAACGCTCTAAGGAAGTCAGTTGCTAAATTAGTCAAAGATTCCAGACAAAAAAAAAGATCTCAAACAAAGGGAAACACTCAGGAGAGGGTAGACGAAACTAAGAACAAAAACTTGACACCTAATTTATTTACAACTGTATAAATATATTATAGATAATTAAACATGTCCCCAAAATCCAATCTAGGACCTAGAAAAACCTACTTGTACACAAAACCACAAAAGCGAAAGAGCTAGTGGAAGGTACAATACAACACTTAAACTAAAACGAAATTTTCCACTCTCACACGATAGTAAAAGATACAAGTGAGGAAAAAGTCCCTAAACCTAATATTTAATACATCAAAAGTAATAATGAAACCTTCGCCGTTTTAAACTCGAAATATATGAATACTGAATTAGCCTCTAAAGCTAAATAAAGCAGTCCTAAAGGTTTTTAAGGGCTGCTCTAGGAGCAAGAGCCCGTGCCAGCACAAGGCTGGCTTAATCTTCAGCAACAACAACGGGGCCACGTAAGTCTCATGGAAAGCGTCCAAGGCTGAGGGGCGATGAGACGACGGCAACCCTATACAGATGATGCGCAATCCAACCCGGTGGATTGTCAATATATGATAATAGTAACATATTAGAGCGAAGTCTTAAATAGCTATAATCTCACCCTTCTTCGGCCTCAGAGGACCTCCTGACGGCGCCAGATGTCACCCAAAAGCACTTTCAGGTGGGTAATGAAGGATGTCCCACAGCAGTGTCCGTGGCATAGGCATGGGCGTCCACAGAAAAAAATGAAGGGGCGGGGGAGAGGAGGCCAATGATGTGGAGATCGTTGTAGGGTAGGGGTCGAAAATTTTTTTTTTTTTCCGAAATGCTTATATGCAAAATGGTGGCACTTTTTTTTGATGTAACAAGTGGAGAATTTTGATGATTTTTTTTTTTTTTTCGGAAAAAGGATTTACCAATTAACGTACGTGACAAAGTGAACAGCCAGAAAACAGAGATAATGAGCAGGGTTATTGACAAGTCTGGAAGAGATCCCAAACATTCCCATTCCTTTTCAAACAACGTAGTAAACTAATAATAATAGAAACTTTAATAATAGAAAACTGAATAAACAGGTGAGGAATGTTCATGGCATTTTATTCGTTTTGCATTTTCCATGTAATTTTTCAATCATTTTGCATTTTCCATGTAATTTTTTATTAATTTTTTATTTTCCATGCAATTTTTTCCCCCAAACATTCCAGGGGGAGGGGGCCAAATGCCCGCCCTTGTCCCGCCTGCGGACGCCCATGAGCACAGGATACTGGCCAAAGGCGCGTGCTACTCAATACTCGGGTCACGACCAGAAGAAAAGCAGAGAACGCTGACAAAGATTTCCAAAAGGGTCAACGAGTGCAGATAAAGCAGGGTGGCGATATTTCCTCTAAGTGAGGCCAAAAAACAATCAAAAGCTTTTCGTATGTGGAATAAGGGTATTCTATATACTTTGGGGAGAACTAGCAAAAGACCGAACTCCGTTCGTTCAATATGAAAGGAAAAACAAACGGGCGAAACACTACTGTATGAGGGGAAACCCAAAAGAGCCCAACACCAGCTTTATGGGACTTTTAAAGAAAGTGAACATTTACGTTAAAATAAATTAATTAAATAATTCAAGAAATTATGATTATATATATGTATATTTAATACATAAATATCTATACATATTATATAATTATAATTTGTTTTCTTTTTCTATTTAACATTAAAATGGTTCTCGCGACATGGGATGGCTCCAGAGAAACAGCAACACAACAGTCACTGCCCCTTTCATGCACCTTCTCCCTTCTGTTGTTCTGTTGTTATAACTTGCCTTCTTTTTCTCTTTCACTTTCTCCTTGATTAAACTACGTGTCTCGTCAATAAATTATGGAAGTTCAATACTACTTACATTATCTTAGTTAAGCTATTTCATACAATTTTGTCTCGTCGACTCTAGTGCATAGCGACAAATGTCAAATGTTTCCTTCGTTTGATAAAGGCCATTCGCCTCTTGTCCTTTATTTTCCATAAATCCCACCGCTATTATTCCCATTTGCAGCCCACACATCAGAGCAAATAGAAAGTCTATCAGGTAAAGAGTTTTCCTCTTCATTGCCGTGAGAATCTTTCTTTATTTTCCCATGGCCATTTCTCCATACATAAATTAATGATTGTGCTCATCTCTATCCAGGCCTGTACCGAGTGGGGTGGAGGGGGGAGCGGGCGGAGGGGTCGGGGGGTTTGTTTAAAACGAACCCCCCCCTCACCCCCCCCCCCCCAAAAAAAAAAAAAAAAAATCTGGAAAGTCCATATTTTCTGTTAACAAAGTCAGTACTTTGATTAACATCTAACCGGGTAGAAGTGCATAGACCACATACCCAATTTTCCTTCTTAATATAACTAAAATAACATTTTCAAGTATTTCATCTCATATATACCTATATATGTAAAAGATACGTGTGCACGAACGAACACCTCTTTTTAGGTTAAGCTTATTCATCATAGTTCTCGTGGGAGCAAGAGTAGGTTCCCAGAGCAAGGAGGTTTTCGTTCGTATGTTTGTTATTTTGCTTACCTAGCCTTCGCGCGCATCTTGTGACTAGACTTTTTGGGCAGTTCTTTCCTCCTCGACCTGTGACCTGATTCAGACTTTTGCTTTTACTCTAAGGAATGTATTAAATTTCTTTTAATCATGGAATTGATATACATATCATTACATATCTGCAGAGACATTTATAGAAGAAAAGGTCCAGTTTTGGGAAAAAAGACACCCCCATAATAAAAACTCTGGGTACGGCCCTGCCATCATATTACTGGGCATAGCTTGTAGCATACCTTGTCATGTCTATCACGTGTTAGCTTTTCATATTCCAGCTCTGATAGTATGATGGCTCCATCGAATATTGCTCTCCATGGCATGCACTCAAATCATACCGTTAACAAGGCACTCCTGGCACCTTCACCACCTCTCCTCACCAGCACCAGAGGCCTTTTTATCTCAAATCCTTTGCTTGCAGAGGCTTCATTCCCGGCCATTTTGCACTGCGAAAGATAACAAGTTTTATGAAGTCATTAGAAGTTTCTCCTTAGTTAACTTGTAACTCTCGTCGAATTATATTATCTAAATTTCGTAACATTCCTTTGATGACGGTGGTGAATTTCATACAATTAAACATACGCAGTTGCCTTTGGGCGCATCTCATTATATTTCTTCTGGAACTCTCGCTAATCCAGTGCCATTGCCCGGCGTAGGTGATGGCCGGTGTTACAACGCTAGTTACTCATATCAATAAATCAATTATGTCATCGTTTACACGTCTAGTCTTTCAAGAGGGTCAGCCACGAAGTCCTCTTACCTGACTGACCTGTTCATAGTTCCCTAAAAGACTTTCTTAACTGTACCTGATACTTCACAAGGCCTGGCTCATAACAACCCTATCACCAAAATTATCTTAATGCCGAAGGCCAGTGGAACGGACAACCTATGCAGGCAGTTTCCACCGTCGCTTACCGGTACTGCATCAGTGGCCAAAAGCATGGATAGTATTCGTTCCAAAGCTACCTGAATGTCATTGGCTTTTTAAGGTTTGTACCTATTAAATTTCCATGAAATGAATATATAAGCGATGCTGCTGTTATCCGCATTTTTTTCCCATTTAAGTTGAAGTATATCTTAGTTTTACCAGACCACTGAGTTGATTAACAGCTCTCCTAAGGCTGACCCGAAGGATTAGATATTTCTACGTGGCTAGGAACCAATTGGTCACTTAGCAACGGGACCTACAGCTTATTGTGGGGTCCGAACCACATTATATCGAGAAATGAATTTCTATCACCAGAAATAAATTTCTCTGACTCCGCGTTTGTCAAACGAGGAACTTTTTCCCAGAAAAAGTATAAAATGGTATCAGCATGATTCAAATCAAATTGTTTCCGTAAATGGTAATAAGCATCCTCCTAAATATGTGTTCAGAAAATCGAAAACGGTTTTTACCCTGTTTCATTTTTCTGTGTGATTCACTGACGTGGGTGTGGGTGCATATGTGTATTCAAATGCAGATTCACAGTTGACCAATGCGTCTTCATCCCACTTAGGATATGGTTTATAGGACATGATTCATTATGCTTCATTTGTTTCCAGTATATCGTTTAATGCTTTTAGATGGTTGTTCATGATTGGTTGGACATTTTTATTTCGATCGTAGGGTTGCATTTTGTTATATGTTGATTCGTATCCGCAGAGGTCGCAAGCAAACTCTAACTACTAGCTCATAGGTAATTAAAAGTAGCCATCTCTCCTAAAGCAACTTTGTTATCAAATCATAGAGGAGCAGTAACACGTAGCACTAACTTCTAATAGAAAGAAGGAAAAGGTGTTCGATATAAAGAAACAATATTGTCTAAGCAGGTAGAGTTTTAATTTTCGGTGAAAGAGAACTATTGTGCCGGCTTTGTCTGTCCGTCCGCACTTTATTCTGTCCGCCCTCAGACCTAAAAGGTTACTGATGCTAGAGGACTGCAAATTAGCATGTTGATCATCCACCCTCCAGTCATGAAACATACCAAATTGCAACCCTTTAGCCGCAGTAGTTTTGATTTTATTGAAGGTTAAAGCTAGCCATGGATCTTGGATCTGGCAGCACTTTCCAGAGGCATGGGACGCACCTTCACTCTGTCGGATCTGGTGAACGACCAGTCAAATCTGATGGTTTTGTACAGCATTAAACGTTGTACAGAAAACTCGATTGCGCCGAAGAAATTTCCGGCGAATTTTTTTTTCTTGTTAGTTTCTGTTTCAAATAAAACAGAACTCGGAGAGTATAAAGGAGTCTAATCAAATCAGTTTTAGCACCAGAAGAAGACTTATTTTCTTTCTCCCTTTAACCCAATAGGCCAGCGAACAGATGTTACCTTTCTTGACTTATTTTTGGCAAGATGGGCTATCGCCTGATTATGTAATCATCATTTTACGTTACAAAAAAAGTACAGGGGAAAAAGAAACTTATTGAGCTGTTTTTGGGGAAGCTCTCCACCACTAGGAAATCCCTTAGCTAAGGATACCAAGCATCGCAAGGTGCTACCTCTCTCTCTCTCTCTCTCTCTCTCTCTTGAAACAACGAACCTTAGTCGAATAGGATGACTGTAAATATATATGCTACAATCACACATATATATTATATATGTATATATATATATATATATATATATATATATATATATATATATATATATATATATATGTGTGTGTGTGTGTGTGTGTATGTGAGTGTATATATATATATATATATATATATATATATATATATAATATATATATATATATATATAATATACATATATATATATATATATATATATATATATATATATATAATATATATATAATATATACTATAATATATATATATTATTATTATTATGCAGAGTAGAGAAAGATATCACCGAGGTGCTATAACTTTCCCCAACCTCCTCTCTCTCTCTCTCTCTCTCTCTCTCTCTCTCTCTCTCTCTCTGAGGAGACCTCATTACTGCAGAAGCTAGTTATACCCTTATTTATTGCTATTATCTTTATGATTCGACATGGCGATACGCGGAGGGTAAGTAACCAGGACATCCTCAGAGGACGCCGGCTGACAACTTTTATGGTTTCCTTAAGCTCACTCCTCAACAGAGTCAGTGAAACGTCCTCGGGTAATATTTATGTTACTCCCTTTTGTCAGTTGGGATACCTCCGCCTCTAAGTCATTTCGCCCGTTCGCCTTAATAAAAGTAAATCTCCAGTTGATGAGTTCTACCAGTGTTGAACCTATGGTGGATCATTCCTGAGTCTTTCCTTTTCATTCCTTTTCACAGATAATACAAGAAAACTTTGGAACGTTACAAGATATATGACTACTCCTTTACATTTGAAGATAAAAGTTTCATCATTGCTTATTTGAAGATGAAGTTTCTTCGGTGCTTTCAGCAACGTTTGGCTCATCAACTTGATATTTGCCGCAAAGTTTCTGAGGACCTCTTTTCAACTTGATTCCAGTAACATTTAGCCTGCAAATATTGCGAACTTTTCTTGGTGTTTTGTCCATTGGTGTGCATTCTTTTAAAAGCTGCTGAAATCAGTGTCCAGTTCCCTCCAGTCTTCACTTTTGTGGGCCAAGAAATTCCAGGTCTCTTGAGAAGGTTAGTGAAATGGGTTTTTCTTATTGGCTGTTGCTTTTCCACAACTCAAGCAAGCTTCATCACGGTCTCTTTGCACATTTTCTTGTCATCTCCTCTTGTGTGAGGTGGGTCAGGAACTGCGTCACACAGCATCTATTATAAAACATAAAAACAAAGTTTGAATTTTTTCTTTATATATTACTTTTCTGACAAAACATTTCCTAGAACAAAAAAAAGATTTTTGGAGTGGTTTACATGTTGTGTGAAAATATTAAATCGACTGAGAGAGGAAAAATGAAAAAAAAAGGCTTAATTCATTTTCGGTCGTTTTGATAATAACTTTTCATTAGGGCGTCCAAACGACGGAATTATAAGATAGACTCCGAGCTAAAATTCATCGGAATGATGTCACAAATAAATTCCAAACATAAAAAAAGTCTGTCACGATACAAACGGAATCCTACATTCTGGCTGGACTAAGAGGCAAAGTTCCCTATGTCTCGAAATGATATACCCACCCATAAGTGGGCCTGGTAGCTGCTGATTTCCTAAAGAAAAAAGGCCACCATACAAAAGGTGGGCATAAATCTAGTTTCGATGACAGAGGCAAAGTTGCCTATCTCTCGAGCGGGTATGCCCACACTTGAGTGGGCAAGACAGCTACCGATTTCCTTAAGGAAAAGGCCACCATAAAAACGGTGGGCAGAAATCCAGTTTCGATGACAGAGGCAAAGTTGCCTATGTTTCGAAATGGTATACCTATACGGGTTCTGCCTATGTATAGGATGGTAACCCGTTGAATGTTTATTTCTTGCGACTGTTATACGCAAGCATACTGTTTCTTCTGCCCATTCTCGTCTGAGTGACATCGAGGTAGATATATTTTCTAAGTTCCCATTTGGTTTCTTCTTCAGTACAGGGGAGATGACTCAAACTCCTGGTATCAAACTTAACAGTTTTATTACAACTCCATCACCGGAGTATAGGAAGAGTGAATGCAGAGAACTGCTCTGCTTGAAGAGAAGTAGAGATCTAAAAATTTCAAGTCTTTCACTAAGATACACAGTCGGCTCACAACAACAATGTAACATTGAAGTCTGTAATCATTTGAATACCACTTTAGTAATCCACAAAATCAAACACATCCTGGATGTGGAAAGTTTATAAACATCGCATTCTTACCGTCGCTGAAATCAATCACACTCAATCAGTTGCGGATGAATCCCTTTTGCAATCTTTTAAAAGTAAAATCAATAAAGACATTCAAGAAGAGGAAATTCAGCAGAAATTTCTTGATCTTTGAACTGATATCATGATGTTTTTCCCTCCTCTACGAGGGATCCTTAGGATAAAACGGATGTCATAGTGCACCAAATAAGGTTAAAAGACAGGCATAAAGTTATCTATGTACTTTTCGTACCGACTCCCTATGAAATTCCAGAATGAGATAAATGATGAAGTAGGTAAAATGCTAGAAGAAGGAGTCATTAGGAAATCGAACAGCCCTTATAATTTTCCTTTAATCGTCGTAACGAAAAAAGATCGAACCTGGCGTATCTGCGTAGATTTCCGTCGCTTAAATGAGGAAACGATCCCTGATTGATTCCCAATGCCATGTACTGACGATATTTTATCTTTTTTAGGTCAGAACAAATACTTTACCAGTTTGGACTTACTTAAAGGCTTTCACCAAATACCTTTAGAAGAAGAGAGTATCCCATACACCGCCTTCAGCACAGCCAGGGGACATTATGAATTTTTATATATGCCTTTTGGTTTATGTGCGCCCCAATTTACATTCACTAGAATGATTAATATAGTGTTTGGAGACTTGTTAGGAGATATCCTACATGCCTATATGGACGACCTTGTAATTTTTTCTAATACCTTAGAAGAACATCTACGTAAACTAGAGCTAGTGCTACAGAGACTAAGGCAGCATAATTTAAAAGTAAAGATAACTAAGTGTGAATTTTTCAAAACAGAACTAGTCTATTTAGGTTTTACAGTGTCTAGTCAAGGTCTTAAAGTAGTCCACGATAAGGTGTCGGCTATCCGTAACTTTCCGATACCTACTAATGTCAAGGGGATACATCAATTTTTAGGCTGTAGTGGCTACTACCGTCGATTCATAAGCAATTACTCAATTATAGCCGCTCTCTAAACCGATCTTACGAAGAAGGGCATAGATTTCATATGGTCTGAGAAGCATCAACAGGCGTTTGATACTTTGAAAGACGAATTGTGTAGTTTCTCCTATATTAAAAATTTCCTGACTTTCGGCGCAAGGAATTCTTTATTGCAACAGACGCCTCAGACCTAGATAGGTGGGGTGGGGTATTGCTTCAGCAATATGACAAACAGTTTTTCCCTATAGGGCTTTTTATTCACGTAAAACTGAGACCTTCCGAAAGTAAAATATGCAGTTTAATAGATAAGGAAAGGGCTAGCTATTGTTAACTCACTAGTGCATTTTAAGTTCATAATATACGGTTATCCTGTCAAGGTTCTTACTGACCATAAGCCCTTTACCGACTTCTTTAAAGGCTTTAGTCACAGTCCCAAAAGAACTCGGTGGCATATGATCATTCAAGACTTTGGCGCAAGGATTGGATATCTACCTGGAAAGCAAATATCATTGCTTGACGCATTAACACGCAACCCCGTCATCTTGTACGGAGCCATTAGCTGAACTAGTAGATAATACCAACATCCGTGCCTATTGTTA
The DNA here is from genome assembly GCF_015104395.2 of Macrobrachium nipponense. Classification (NCBI taxonomy): domain Eukaryota; kingdom Metazoa; phylum Arthropoda; class Malacostraca; order Decapoda; family Palaemonidae; genus Macrobrachium; species Macrobrachium nipponense. The sequence goes on from NC_061101.1 coordinate 41,868,929, forward strand.
AAACTGTATCTGAACACAGGTAGACCCGGGTTGGAGCGCTGAAACTAATACAGCTGAACAAAGAAAAGATCAGCAGTTAAAGAAAATTATAGATGCTTTGAACGGAATGGAACCTAAGGAAAAGGAATATATAAAGTATACTCAGCAGAATATATAATTAAGGATGAATATTCTGTGTAGGTCCGTGACAAGGAAAAACCCGCAACACCCCACAGGTGACTAAGGAACAGGTAGTGGTACCAACGTCTTAAACTGGTTGTCATTCCAATCCATTACATGGTCATCCAGGGTTCTCTATCATGTCACAGAAAGCCAAATCATTATTTTTATTGCATACGATGCTTACAGATATATAAAAAAAAAAACACATAGCTAATTGTCGCACTTGTCAGGAAAACAAAGGGCCAACACGAAGACACCTGTCAGCCGCCTAGGGGCCTATCCCGTGCCCAACCAACCCATTGAAAGAGTACACTTGGATTTATTAACAGGGTTTTACGAGTCAGACAGAGGAAATAAGCACCTCTTAGTAATCATAGATGCCTTGACTCGATATACAGAATTGATAGCGCTAAAAACTAAAACAGCAAATTGAATGCGCTAGGAAGTTTTACGAGTACTACATTTGTAAAACATGGAATTCCACACATGATAATCTCTGACTTCAGTGGAGAATTCAATAATCATTTCCTTAACTGGTTGTGTGAATTCCTTTGCATTAAGAAATCAATACCATGATCTACCACCCAGAGTCTAATGGGCTAGTTGAGAGAGTAAATAGGAAAGTTTTAAACGCATTAAGAGTTACGCTCGGGGGAATGGACCCCAACTTGAATATTGCCATACCTGCGGTCCTAAGTACTATCAACCATTCTTATCATGTATCTATTAAAATGTCGCCGCACGAGGCACTGTACGGTACCCCAGCTAGAACACCTTTCCATGTATTTACGCCTACAACACATTTATCAAATCCCCTACGAGATGTTATGGAAGCAAGTGTAAGTCGATATAATATACTTCGTAAGAATTTAGAAGAATCACAAATCATAATGAAAAGAAATCATGATAAGATCGCTAAGCCAACTAAAACATATACCGTGTGTGACAAGGTATACATACAAGTATATGTACACAAGGGACTCAACTACAAACTGACACCTAAGTTTGAAGGCCCGTTTAGCATTTTAGAAATATTAACGGCCAACAGATTTAAAGTTCAAAACATGTCCCAACCCACTGATGTGAGAATAATACCGTTGGCTCACATTCGCAGTTAAGAGAAAGGGTAGAAAGGAAGAGAGGGAAATTTATGTATCTATGAAACTTGTATAAAAAAAGTATGTATATATAATATTTGTATGAAAACATTTTTTTTTTTCTGTTTGAAATTAATTAATTTTAAAACATGAGTAATTACATATATTTCACTCATTGCAGGTTTCCAACATGAAGCTTATATTGTTAGGAGTGGTACTATCCGTTGAGACATCTTTGTCGTGTGGGAAGAACGCTAAAACAAAAAATAAAAAATAACATTTTACACATGCACGATAATTGAAAGAACAGAGGACGTTTTCATTATAGCAAGCAATATAGTTATAGAAGTTGATTTGTGAGCGATTTTCCTGCCAGAGGATGACGTCATTAACCTACAAAGCGACTTGTCGAGGTTTGCTGAATCCTTGAACCAGTTACATCAACGTCATTTCCCCTTTAATCCAGAAGTTTCGTTAGCACAAACTCTAAGCATTGCAGAAATGTTATCACTCAACTTGCAAAACCAAACTGCTGATTTCCTAAAGGAGAAAGGCCACAATACAAAAGGTGGGCAGAAATCCAGGTTCGATAACAGAGGCAAAGTTGCCTATGTCTCGAAATGGTATACCCACCCTTAAGTGGGCCTGACAGCTGCCGATTTCCTTAAGGAGAAAGGCCACAATACAAAAGGTGGGCAGAAATCCAGTTTCGATGACAGAGGCAAAGTTGCCTATGTCTCGAAATGGTATACCTATACGGGTTCTGCCTATGTATAGGATGGCAACACGTTGAATGTTTATTTCTTGCGACTGTTATACGCAAGCATACTGTTTTCTACTTCCCATTCTCGTCTGAGTGACTAGGGTAGAGAGATTTTCTAAGTTCCCATTTGTTTGGTTTCTTCTTCAGTACAGGGAGATGACTCAAACTCCTGGTAAAAAAAAACTTAACAGCTAAATTACAACTCCATCACCCAGAGTATAGAGAGTGAAATGCAGAGAACTGCTCTGCTTGAAGAGAAGTAGAGATCTAAAAATTACAAGTCTTTCACTAAGATAGCAGACAATAGCTATCTCAGCATATACAACATACAGACATACGAACATGTGACTCGGAAGTCACGTATGTCCTCTGCAGGTGATAGGTCACCAGCTTCTCATGGGAAGGTGCTGTGACCTGTTTTGCGAGAAATGATAATGTTGACACAGGCAAATGCAAACCAGGCCACTGCAAGCATAGCACGGCATTGTCTAGCTTACGTCCTGTTATGGATACCTATCACGGTCCTATCTCGCCAATGACCCTTCAGGTCATGGGGGTATTTTCATATATATAAAGTATATATTTATAAGGTAATTTATTACATACCCACTCATAAGTGGGCCTGACAGTTGCTGAGTTCCTTAAGAATAAAAGCCACTATACAAAAGTTGGGCAGAAATCCAGTTTCGATGACAGACGCAAAGTTACCTATATCTTGAAAAGGTATACCCACCCATAAGTGGGCCTGACAGCTGCCGATTTATTTAAGGAGAAGGCCACCATACAAAAGGAAGGCAGAAATCCAGTTTCGATGACAGAGACATAGTTGCCTATGTCTCGAAATGGTATACCCACCCATAAGTGGGCCTGACATCTGCCGATTTCCTTAAGGAGAAAGGCCACCTTAAAAAATGTGGGCAGAAATCCAGTTTCAATGACAGAGGTAAAGTTGCCTTTGTCTCGAGCTGGTATACCCACACTTAAGTGGGCCAGACAGCTCTGATTTCCTTAAGGAGAAAGGCCACCATACAAAAGGTGGGCAGAAATCCAGGTTCGATAACAAAGGCAAAGTTGCCTACGTCTCGAAATGGTATATCCAGTTTTAAGTCGGCCTGACAGCTGCCGATTTCCTTAAGGCGAAAAGCCACCATTCAAAAGGTGGGCAGAAATCCAGTTTCGATGACAGAGGCAAAGTTGCCTATGTCTCGAGCTGGTATACCCAACCGTTAAGTGGGCCTCACAGCTGCTGATTTCCTTATGGGGAAAGGCCACTATATAAAGGGTGGGTAGAAATCCAGTTTCGATGACAGAGGCAAAGTTGCCTATGTCTCAAAATGGTTTACCCACCCATATGTGGGCTTGACAGCTACATATTTCCTTAAGGAGAAAGGCCACCATACAAAAGGTGGGCAAAAATCCAGTTTCGATGACAGAGGCAAAAGTTGCCTATGTCTCGAATACCGACCCAAAATTGGGCCTGAAGCAAGCTGATATCCTTAAAGTAGAAAGGCCATATTTACCAAAAGGTTGGCAGAAATCCAGTTTCCGAGACAGGGGCCAAAGTTGCCTTTATTGTCTCGAAATTGGTTTAATACCCAGTCATAAGTGGGCCTGACAGGTTCTGAGTTCCTTAAGGAGAAAGCCACCATACAAAAAGATGAGCAGAAATCCAGTTTTGATGACAAAGACAAAGTTGCCTATGTCTCCAGCTGGTATACATACCCTTAAGTGGGCCTGATAGGTGCTAATTTCCTTAAGGAGAAAGGCCACCATACAAAAGGTGGGCAGAAATCCAGGTTCGATGACAGAGGCAAAGTTGCCTATGTCTCGAAATGGTATATCCAGTTTTAAGTCGGCCTGACAGCTGCTGATTTCCTTAAGGCGAAAAGCCGCCATTCAAAAGGTGGGCAGAAATCCAGTTTCGATGAGAGACACAAAATTACCTATGTCTCGAAATGGTATACCCACCCACCCATAAGTGGGCCTGACAGCTGTCGATTTCTTTAAGGCAAAAAGCCAAAACCAAACTAGGCACCTCCTCACGGAATCTTTAAAAAAAAAAAAAAAAAAAAAAAAAAAATGCAAAAAGGGGGGGGGGGGGGGGGGGGGCCACCATACAAAAGGTGGGCAGAAATCCAGTTTCTATGACAGAGGCAAAGATGCCTATGCCTCGATCTGGTAAACCCACCCTTAAGTGACCCTGACAGCTGCCGATTTCCTTAAGGAGAAAGACCAGCATACAAAAGATGGGCAGAATTCCAGTTTTGATGACTGGCAAAGTTACCTATGTCTCGAAATGGTAAACCCACCCATAAGTGGGCCTGACAGCTGCCGATTTCCTTAAGGAGAAAGGCCACCTTACAAAAGGTGGGCAGAAATCCTAGTTTCGATGACAGAGGCAAA
>NC_061101.1:41873853-41928853 GCF_015104395.2 Macrobrachium nipponense
CTTCTCATAAAGTGAGTAAAAATATGTTTCATTCCAGCTTTAAATATTTTTCATTCAGCAGACCATTCAGGCATTTGGTCAATCCTGCAGGAAAATAAGAGAAAGGAGAGCAGTCAAAGGCGGTAAGCTGAAATGTCTAGGAAATGGAACAAGGGAACTCAAAGTGACACAAACAAAACACAATAACAGGTTAATAGCGTTCCTGATTCTCCTACGCAATCTGTCATAATATGATAAAGGGGATTAGTACACCATCTCTTTTTTCCATTACAACGGATCAGTGAGTCTACTGTTTGGGACAGGATTCCTTTGTAGCTCCAATATTGCAGACAAGGTTGAACGAAGAGCCAGAATACGTACTGGGTGATTTTAAACGACTTCGAATAATTGCACAAGCACGTGAATATAATATGGAAACATGTCATCTACCGTATCGCTGTAGACTGTATATATATATATATATATATATATATATATATATATATATATATATATATATATATATATATATATATCTTGTAATTCCACAATGGTTCCGTGGATGGAGTACATAAGAGATCCTCACATGAGGAGTGAGCCAGACTTACTTCGGAATAAAAGTTGAAGTCTTGGTACCTACTTCTTTCATTTTCATGTGATGATCACCACAGGCACACACATACACACACACATATATATATAATAATATATATATATATATATATATATATATATATATATATATATATATATATATATATATATATAATATATATATATATAATATTGGGTCCTACCGGGCAAGACCTTTGGATTACCAATTTCTTTTAAGTAATGATAAAAAATTGATTATTGGAAAGGTCTTTCAAGGTTTTTGAAGACCCACCTATCGCGAGGAGGAAATGCTTTTATTCTTTCATTCAGCCATTTTCGATATTGCTGTGATTGGTCTTCAGCAGCTAACTCACATCTTCAATTGCTGGACAAAAACTAAAGTTCCTTAAAATTCTTTATCCAAGATCTAGTATTAATCGGAACTATCGTTCGATTTGTTCATTGTGCGTGTTTAATACATGTCATAATTCTAATCATCCTTGGTATTCAGATCTTTCCAAAGCAGTAGTTGCCGTCGAGTACGTCTGTACCTACATAGAGTCAAATCTAAGTTTTACTGTTTGCGTGAGGATCAGTATCTAAAAGTGGAATAGTCTTTTTATAGCCCTATTCACATTTTTTCCATTTCATAGAAGAATTTCTTTAATCTTAGTTGTACCTCTTTGTTAACCGTCTAATCTATTTTAGTCTTTACTTCTATATTTTCTGATTTTCGTACTGGCTTGCTGTCCGTCTTGAAGACCTTTGGTTCATAGCATTCTGATGTCCCAGCTTGGCTAATGAATGATAAATGAATAAATGTATAGTATACAGGATATACATGAATACACACACACACACACACACACACATAGTGCAGAACTAAGTATCTAGTGGTCAAGTGGTTAGTCGACCTATACTCGTTCGCAGCCTTGATAAAAAAAAAACTAATTTAAAAATACTTACTAGTAACGAAAAGGGTAGCTCCGTCTGGAGTCGCCTCTCGAAGGTAAAATTTCTATACAAAAAGATTTAAACCTAATCTTTGCATAACAGAATCGGCGAGAGTAATTGCCACGTCGCCACTTTACGCGAATCGATCAATTTGACGTATTAATTAAATATGAATCTATCATATTTTAATATACAGTGATAACAAATGTCGATGAATAAACAACAAAAATCAATGTTTTCAGAGCACAGAGGGCCTACTTCCTGTAGTAAACATTTCCTGGGGGCGGCAGGAACTGGAAAATCAACCATACATTAAAAAAAAAAAAACCTTCCATTCATTCTGTCAACTGCATTTTCTTTTTCTTTTCTCCTCTTCTTCTTTTGTGGACCATCACCGGAATTTCTGCTCGAGAGGAAATCGCCGTTTTCCCCTCCTTTGTACTACAAAACGCCACGGAAGTGAATGTTAGGACCCACAAAAACATAAAAGTTATATTTGCAATTGCTCTCTGTTGCATGTATATTTTTATGCATTAGACGAAAGTTACTTCCAGATACGTTGACCTGTTAAATGGCATCAAACGACCTATGACCTATATTCCCTGTCATTTATTTCGATCCCAAAAGTTGCACCCAGGAGTTAAAGTCTGTCTTCTAGTGTTACTTAATCCTTCCCATTTATTTTATAGTTCCTTTCCAGTTACTTGAAAGAATAAGAAACAAACCAAAGTTGTTTATCTTTCCGTCCCTGTGCAAGAAAGACCCTCCTTTATAAATCAACGTTTCCATATCTTCGATATAAAAGAAAGAGAGAACTCTGAAATCTACCCCGCAGGCGCACACAATCATCTACAATATGATGACGACCATCCCTAAACCATTGAATTCTGGCCCATTTTCGGTAAGAAGTTTCTCTCGGCGTCGTGTTTTCTTTCTGGTGGACAACATTCCACATCTGCCGATTGAAATGCTTCCTCTCTTTTGAGTGGGCCTAACGCATCAATTATCTTTTCAAGCGCTATTGGTGATACAATGGACTACTGATCCATTTACTATGAGAGAACGGAAGAGAGGAATTCCAGTTACCTCTAGTGTGGCACTTACATACTTTGTTGATTTGGGTTGCACGAGGACGAATTTTTTGTTTTACGTAGGAGAACTTTTTATTTGACGTAAGATATCTTTTTTTGTTTTACCTACATCTTTTCATTTTACTTAAGGGACCATTTTGTTTCACGTAAGGGATCTTTCTGTTTTGCGTAGATCTTTTTATTGTTTGTAAAGGATCTTTTTGTTTCACGTAAGGGATATTTTTGTTTTACGTACCGAGATCTTTGTGTTTACGAAAGGGAACTTTTGTTTAACGAAAGGGATCTTTTGTTTAACGAAAGGGATCTTTATGTTTTACGTAGGGGATTTTTTCCTTTTACGAAAGGGATTTTTTTTATCTTTGACGCACTTTGAGACATGCTGCGCAAAAGTAAATGAAAAACTAAATGGAAGATGAGTAAAGGGAAATCGTCCAAAGGGACGACGTATGGAAGACTAAGGTCCATTAGCGCAATCACAATCGGTCTCTCGGGCCTGTATGTGACCCAGTGCCGCACTCACCACAACCCTGGAGACAGAAGGAAGTTCCATACATAGCCTTGGTCTCCGGGATGGGGCTGCTGGATACACGTCCGTTCCAGCGACAGTATCAGGGATCTACACCTTGAATCTTATCTGATTCTGTTAATAATCTTTGTTGTTCATATTCATGTTAGGGATTATTATATTAAGTAGAATAGATTTACATATGTATGATAAAATATATAAACATAATAATATTACACATATTATCTATATGTATAGATATATATATATGTATATAATATCTATAATACATTATTATGTATATCTATATATATATAGTAAATGTATTATTCATATTATGTTTATATATATATCTCTCTCTCATATCGTATTTATATCTATCGTAAATATTATACATAGATATGGTATATATTATATCTATATATATCGTATTATATTATATAATATATATAAATATATTATACAGTATGTATTAGTAAAAATATAAACATAAAATATATACCATATATCTGGATATGTCTATATACATATATATTCTATACCTATATATATGTATATTATAATATATATCCTATATATATATATATATATTATATTATATATTACTAATATATATATATATAGATATATATATATATAATTCGTCCCGATGGTGTAGTAGTATTACGCTCACCTGCCATCCATTAGCATGCCCATGTGCGTGAGTGTGAGTGTGTGTGTGTATGATTACGCACAGGCACCTGTATCCTTTAAATCAGATGCTCTGATACCAGGCCAATTTCCATCAATTATTCAATCAACGGCGAGCAGACTTTCATTAGTGTACTAATTACATTATCTACTTAATTACGGTGTATACCTGAGTACCTTGGGGAAGGACAGGAGAAAAGGGACTAACAAGAATGGAGCAAAAATAGATTTTATTTTTATTTTCTTTTATTGTTTAGTTTTATCACTTTATGACAATTCATGGATGGGAGATCAACTCCTGCTGAATGAGACGGAGACTATGATTTTTCCGCGAACGTGGTCCATTTGCTCTGAAACAAAATTATATTTATCTAAATTATAAAATTCTTGTTTTATTCACAACAACCTGAACGATTTTTATTTTTTTTTAACATGAAAAAAAAAAGACAGACAAGTCTGGCCAAATGTAGTTTTTTTGCTCCGGTCTTCCAGAACAGAAAAAATGAGGGGTTGGGGGCGGGGGTTGGCAGACAGGGGTAAGGGTGGGAGATGACGTATGGTGAAGTTGAAACTCTTTCTTAAAAGAAGATAAAATGACAAAAATATGGAAAAAAACAGAAATCTAGAAAGTTTTAAAGCCTGGAAAACCACGTGTTATCAATACTCAGCTTCTTGGGGCCAGCGGAAATAGGTCATAATGGGCCTCAAAAGGCCACTGACACATTTAATGACCTCACACACACACACATAAGTTTACGTGCCCAACTCTTTGATTTTCACATATTGCACATGTACATTCCTGAATCTTGCTGTCAAGAGATGGTGATTTACGTTGTACTACTTCATATACCTAGTATATCTGAAGTTAATAATTTGAATTAAGCGCCTTTTTAAAATTAATCTATCATTATAATATAATCTATATTTACATGTGTATATGTGCATACGTGTGCGTTTGTGTTTGTGGGCGGGATGCACCGAGCCACTTGCTGAATGCACATTTGCATATATCTTTATATACTGGCATCCCAATCACAATTATGTTCGGTACTTCCTTCTGAAATATAATTTGTCATATATCTGTCCTGGGATCTTCAGCCCTTTGCAAAATAATCTCAAAAACACAGCACAAAAACCTGGAGAACGCGTAGAGATACGAACGAAACTCAAAATGACTCTATTGCTCTCAGGGGACTGTGAATGAGAAACGAAACGGAATGAATCATTGCAGGTGCTTCTTATCTACGACGCATCGCGGCCAAGCAGTTACAAGCAACACTTCCCATCGAAGTCTATTTATTCATCAATATTAAGAGATCTGCCTCTCGTCAGCTGAAGGAGAAACGTGATGGAATAACTTAACGGACACATCCGTTACAACTGACCCACATATTATATATCCCTGTACAATACCTTAGGAAGCTGTACAATACTGACAAAATATTCCTCGCGTGTCTCGTTCTAAATATTGGGTTGGACGACACAACACGACGAGACTCACGAGTGGGCGGAGCCAAGGGGAGGCAAGCCACATGTTGAGTAGTGACCTGTCAGTGACGTCACGAGCGGTGGGCGTGGCCAAGGGCACCGCTGGTATTATTAAGGTCTGACACTTGTAGCAAAGGGTCATATACAGTGTATCTACAGGATCAGGAAGTGTGGACGGGGCCTCTGTCGATCTGTTCTTCGTAATTATTCTTTCTCGTTATATTCTGGTGAGCTTACACCTTTTTATCATTTAATATATATGTATATATATATATATATATATATATAGATATATAGATATATATACATATATATATATATCTATATATATATATATATATATATATACCACACATATACATGTATAATGCATACATATATATGTGTGTGTGTGTATGTTTGTGTTTACTTGAGACCACATAGTTTCGTCAGAGATAATCTTCGGCGTTGTACCCATAATTCAGTTGGAACTGAGTAAATATTAGACAGCTATCTAAATGTATATGAGGTGAATTTTTGCAGTTATATTCGATGACCATCATTTGAATAACATGAGACAGTCTGTAGAACGCGAATTCTGATTTGCTGCAAGTGTATTAATTTCATTGGATAAGTGTTTCGTAATAATCATGAAAATTATATAAATGTTCTTTTATCAATCATTAGTGAGGATAAAAAAAATAAATAAAAGAGACGAAAAAAGCAGGATAAGCTTGCATCAAGTCATTCCAGCATTTGCGATTGGATGAAGAATATAATCGCATTATAAATTAAATAATCACTGCACCTCAGTTTTGAATATTATTAGTAAGCAGTTCAGTAAATAATATAGTATTAGATGTTTAATAAACTTGTCAAATACGGCATAACTGCTATTTGATTGCTAAAATAACCTGGAACAGGTATAATTCCTAAATTAACTAGGAAATCTATGTAGTCTTCACCAGAGTACCTAACACATTCGTATATATATATATATATATATATATATATATATATATATATATATATATATATATATATATATATATTGTTACTTATTAATATCTATATGATATATATATATATATATATATATATATATATATATATATATATATATAAACCGAAATCATTTACCTGTACTATTATTCGTGTGCATACACCTGTGCTTGATTGTGTCTGCGGTGAAAATATGTTGCCTCATCCAACAGAAACAGAAACATAATATTACTTATCAAAATCATGGCACCTCTCATGAGAGAAACCTTTATTTACGAAACTGATAACATCATAAGCAATTCACCCGAATTCATGAAGACAACTTACTTAACAACCGACGGAGTAGCTCATATGGACGGAATAATCCCAACCAACAGTTGATAAGTATGGGATGAAGTCACAGTGATCATGATGAAGTCATGATAATCATCAGGCGAGACGAAATGCAAGTACAGGGTAGCGTTCATGAGTGTGAGAAAGCGGCGGGAAGTCGCCGTAGAAGGAGGAAGGAATTCCTGGCCTGGCGGTCGGTTACTCAATTAGTAATGATTTGTTAATGAAAGTGCGTTCATTAGGGATAATGTCGCGTTCATTTGCCTGCTAAATGAAAAGCAGTGATGAGCATAGCCGTTGTGAAATGATGGTGAAAGTAAGATATTTCATTCGGTTATCTCTTTGGGTTTTGTTAGTCGAATGTGATTGCGAAACATATAAGTGTACACGTTTGTTGGATATTCATATCTGTAAGGCTTTCCTTAATCATATTTATAAAAACAACCTCGATCTTTTGAGATTAATCAGTATTCTTATTCTTTGTCAAGATATTAATGTACCTTTATTATTTCCCTTCGCCTAAGTGATCTGCCAATAGAAACGATTCTCGTCATTGATAAAAAGATATATTCTGGAAGTGAATCTAAATCTAACAAAGGTCTTGTATGATAAAATGAGAAAGAAAAGGTGAAAATTTGAATCATTATATTTTTTAGTACCTTTCTCATATAAAAAGCCTTACCATTATCAAGCGCACCAACTTTTTTTTTTTTTATCAAAGCGCGCTAAACATTTATACACTAAACTGCAAAGGAAAAGAATTGCTGAAGCATTACTGAATCTTGGTGAAGAAGAAGAAGAAAAATGATCTTTTCTGACAATCTGAAGTAGTGGTTAAGAAGTCCCAGTATTCGAGACGGCTGTCGAGTTCGAATAGAAAGACTCAATTGTGAAGGGCTGGGCTGCCTTTGAAGTGAATTCTCGGAAGAACCACCTTTGAGGTCAATTTAGTTCTTCAAGTTGTTAGAACGAGTTATTTCCTTGGTTATTTTGGAAACATATAGGACGAGGTACTGCCATACCGAGTTCGGAAGTCAGTAACAAGGTTCATTGGTTATTCAGAATAAGCAACGCAAGGAACTTTTGTTCTTAGGAAGTAAGTAGCACTACCACCTCCTTGGATGGTAAGGAACTTAATAGTAACACGCAATCCGTTTGGCGAAGAGATAAAAAAGGGAGGGCTACTTCCTCCTTGAATGGTTAAGGCATAAATCAGTTCCTTGTTTGGCTGGGATGTCAAGAGCAAGAGATGCTTCACTGAGTGATGAGAAGACGCCATAAAACGAGACACTTTCCTTGTGTAGCGAGTTTAACTCTCATATGTGGTCCGGAGGGAAAATGCACAAGGCAGTTCCTTGTATGATTAAGAAAGAGCATAGGGCAGGTCTTTTGATTCGGTAGGTTAATAAGCAGTATGCGTTCTTGGTGTTAGATGAAAGAGTAGTTCAAGTATTCATTTAATTGGTGATGAAGATACTTGAGGTATTGTAGACACTTATCAGACAACACAAAAGAGTTGCTACAATAGGTAAGGGAAGTTGGTATGAACTATAAGAAAATTATATACAAGTCTAGAAAATAAATGTCATAAATCACAGAATGAACTTGTAGCGTAGACTTTGCCATTTACGTACCTTCTTATTTTGAATCTGTAACATTTGCTGAACTCGACTGACAGCTGACGTTCCCGTGAGCAATCAGAAATAAAGGATTTCCCGTCCTTTGTGGAACTACGAATTTACTCAAGAACTTCCGTACGTAGGTCTATACGATGAACCTATGTATTTGTTAAATTCAGATACCGAATTATGTAAGACAGATTACATAGGAAAACTACATCACTATTAAATATATACATATATATAATTTCCTTTCAAGAAGGGTGGCTCCAGAGAGTGTTCACCCCCCTGGTCTTAGAAAGTCCTTCGGGATGTTGCCCTAGTTGTTACCTCAGTCGACTGACAACAGTCAACCGTATGTCCAATATACTGCATAGGTCATAATGGTATTCCTTGAAAGACAGATACGCTAAAGATTAAACTTCATTGTATAGTATAAGACTCTCATGACTATGGGAATAATGCGATATCGGATTTCCCCAAACCTCCATAGGAAGTAATAATGGTATATTTTTTTCTTTAAAATTGCGATAATACTCATATGTTCCGGTGGGACACGCGTGTTCTTTATACAATTCACGACATTCTTGTTCGTGTAGTGAATTGCTTATTGTTTTCTTTTATTTTTCTTTGTCTGTTTGTACTTGGTTATTACTCTTTCCCTCGTCATTCTTCGTTTGAGATGGCTTTAGATAGGTAGCTGCCATGCCTAAAATACACCCTGCTTACTTCACAGGGCAAACGGGGAGAAGAGGAGGTTGAAAGAAGAAGAAGAAGAAGATTAACAATAAAAAGGAAGAGGCAAAATCAAGAAAGATGTCAATGCCACGAACTTTTGATATAATCTCCGGAGAGAGCATCTCGCTGCACACCGGACAGACTTGGTTCATCGAAAACCAGGTGGGTAAATTCATCAAGAAGATACAATGTTTCTTGTAGCTATAGAGTTAGATAAATTATTCAAAACAAAAGAATAGATAAACATGCCGACATGACGTTTTATGCATATATATATATATCTATATATATATATATATATATATATATATATATATATATATATATATACTATTTATATGTATCCAAAAGAAACTGAAAAGTTGAGACGTCAATTGTGGTCATTACAGCTACATAATTATGTATCTGGCAGAAAGTGACCAGTAGATTATAGAGTAGCGAAAGTCAAGCAGTGTCTCTTTTTCTTTCTCTCTCCCTCTCCTTTGAATTTGCCTGGCAAGGTGTACTACCTCCACATCAATCCTTTCCTGAAACTTCAGCTGTAACGTCAGTTAGCTCTCTTATATATATATATATATATATATATATATATATATATATATATATATATATATATATAATATATATATAGACACACACACACACACACACACACACATATGCTTATGGTGACATTTGCCTTTTCTTTGTTATCTCTAGTCTATACAACAGTTATCCTTATGCTTATCATTTCATAACGATCGTAAATTAGTTTTCTCCTTTTCTTTGAAAAGATCAAATTCTAGACAAAATCAGAATCCATTGGGATATCTGAGGAGGAAGCACACTTTATTTAAATTCATTAACGCTATCGATAATGATGTGGGCTATGAAGATTCATTTTAATATCAACAAAAACTGGCATCCAGGTTTTGCTTTCATGTTTACCGGAGAATTCATTATCATTCTTCCATAGCCATAAAATTTCTCCAACTTGAAGTTTAGCTAAATTGGTTTACCAGGCTTACAACTCTTTGTAGCCATTACCAACAGCTGTTATTGAAAAGGAATTTATATAAAGTTAGGGCATACATATATCATGAATTTTTTTCCAAGTGCAGGTCTAGCTAATCTATTTCACCAGGCTTCCATCTCTTTCCCACCATTACCAACAGTCATTATTGGAAGTAAATTTATATAAAGCTAGGGCATAAATCTACAATACGATGCATATACCAGTTAGGTCAACAGTTAAGAACGATGTTTTTTTTATCTTATCTCTCAGCTTTGAAAATTCTGAAAAGAGCAATTTTGAATGTGAATGAGGTAGTAGTAAAATAAGCTCTTAATGCATCTCAAATGCTATTCTGGCATTGTGCTCTCTCCCCATTTCCAGCTGAACCTTCCGATAGTTGTGAAAAACACTGACATGGCGGAACTGGCAACGACCATCGTCTTTGTCTTCAGAGCAGCCATTGACTTGACCCAAGTCTTTGGGAAAAAGGGCAAACCAGATAAAGCCAGGTAGTTCGTCATGTTTTTGCAAAGCCAGACAGTGTTGATTTCTTCTTTTCCAACAGATCCTGCACTGAGCAGCTGATTCCCTCGGCTAGTGGCATCACTGATCGACAGCAACGTAGACATAAGAATTTTAGACAATAAGAAACTCTATATGAGGTGCTACGATCTATAAATAATCTGGAAAGAGAAGAACATGAAGAAACCCCGTGTTTGTTGTGGGATCAACAAATAGACTGAAAAGAAAGGAGCATAAATATTCTATCTGAAGAAGAAAGAAGAAGTTGAAATTAAAGATATCCACATACAGTATCTGAGTAAGACTTAGACACCAAGATGGCTGCATCAACACGAGGTATTTTCCTCATCGAGGGTTACTGCAACACTCCTATCTTGGGTACGACAGGACGCGTTCTGGGCAACACCGGTTTCTTGTTCAGAACCTTGTTCTTCCTGGACACCCTCTTTGGCGATGTCAATCCAGCAGACTATGAGGATGAGCTACCCTGGAGTGACTATGATAGTGACTATTCGCCTTACGGAAGTTATTACGGACCGCCAGATACTACCGGCGGTGGTTACGGAAGTTACGGATCTCATGACAACGATTACGGAAGTCATTTCGGAGTTTTCCAAACGCACAATGATCATTCTGGAAGTTATGGACCTTATGAGAGCCCATATGGAAGTTATGGCTCATACAGCGATCATACTGGAAGCTCCGGATCATACACTGGTCATTCTGGTGGTTCCTCCTCCTCCTCCTCTAGCGCGCACAGACCTTTCAATAGCTACCACAGTCTCAAAGGTCCCCAGAGAAAACGGTTCGTCATTGGTAATAGCAGGTAGGGTGATTCCCTTTGGTTTAAGTGACTTTCAGTAAGTTTTTACTTGTTGATATAAAAATTTAGTTTTTAATGTTTGTTTTGATGATAATGATAATAGTAGTAGTAGATACTAGATACTTATGAAAACCTAATAAAGCGAAACGCCCAATGTTCCTTAATAATCACAAATATCTAACATTATATTCAATTTTACTGTCACATCTCTCTGAACTTAGTGATACCTGCTTTGATAAGGCGATTTCTGCCGATCGTCTATTATTGAGAAAGCCTTTAGAAAAATCTTGTGCCCGATTTTAGAACTTCACCGTTGCACATAATTTAATCAGTTTCATTTTCTGTGTGTGGGAAGGAGATGCTCAGCTATCTTCATGATGGCACTGACTCATTATCTTTGAGCAACCAGTACTAAGTTAGGATCTCAAGCATGGCCCTACCCGTTCAAAAACCTATTATAATTTTATGTGGTGCTGCTTAAATATTATGAAAAGGTATCACGCTTTCCTGGGAAGATTATATCAAACTTAACGATAACACTGACGCGGGTCATGGCCCATTTCGGTGTCATGAATAGCGACAGTACCTTGGTTCTTAAGTCAAAAGGCAGCAGCAGTAGAAGTACTAACAGTAGCAGTAGCAGTAGGGATGTTCTCAAGGGTGTAGAGTTATTTAACGCTTGTTGGATGGCTATTTTCATCGGGCTGTTAATGAAGTATTTAGATAAACAGATTTGATTTTATCACTGCAGTGAGAAACCAGGGGTACGGGCTCTTCTAACATAAAAGTAAAGTAGTAGTAGTAGTAGTAGTAGTAGCAGTAATAACAGCGTAAAATAATAGTCATTACTTTTTTTCATAGCAGACTCCAAATATTACATTCCTGAAGAAACTGCTCAATAAACTGACAGAAGTCTACTCCTGTTACGACGACCAGAACAGACTCAGCAGTAGTAGTAATAGTAGTATTAGTAGTAGTAGTAGTAATAGTAGCAGCAGCGGAAAAAATGGTCCTTTCGTTTATCATGGCAACCTCCAAAAATTACATTCCTGAGGAAACTTTCCAATAAGCTGGCAGAAGTCCCCATCTGTTAAGACAACCAGAACAGAGATTCATCTAAGTAAACAAACTGAAGACGGGGAAAGGCAGCGTTTGCTGGGTTACCTGTCTTGCCTGTTGTTTACCTTTGGCCCGCTATTTTTATATCGCTGCCTTCGAGAAATTGCTGGTCTGCCTTTTCAGGTAACACGGGGGCCCGGGGCGGGGGCGGGGGTGGGGGGGGGGCCGGTAGGGGGGGAATTATAGGTCATTCTGTTCTTTCGAAAACTTCTACAGAAACTTGACAGCGCAATTTTGCTTATATATTAAATTGAATATTTTTCCTAAGAAAAACAATTTAAAGGTATTATTATTATTTTTGTTGTTGTTGATGTTGTTAATGAATATTTAGATATCGCTTCAAAAACTTTGTATGGTTCTGGAGTACTAAAGGACGAGACTAGACCACAGAATCTCTCTTTCACACACACACACACACACACACACACACACACACACACACACATATATAATATATATATATATATATATATATATATATATATATATATATATATGTGTGTGTGTGTGTGTGTGTATACATACATACACACATATATGTATACATATACGTATATACACGTGTGTGTGCGTACACCGCCTACAAATAGGCCCTGCATGCAGCCACCGGGGTGACCGTCACATCAAAAACGCCCGAAACAGACGCTTAATAACCATAGCTACCCATATGAACCCCCTATTAGTCCCGACAAAAATGAGAGGCAGGGCTTCTTCCATTGAGTTACGTAACGTCAAAGTACAGTAAGATGTGACGTGATGTGACTGATGAATGAAGGTGATGTGCGGGTGGGTAAACATGCACTGGCATTTGCATCGTCTTTTGTCGTTCGTTCCATGAATGATGGAAGCGTTGATCACGTTTTCTCATTAGGGAGGAATGGCAACTGGATGCACACAAGTCATTGTGTGGCGTTATGCTATACCCTTGGGAGGTGGATGCCTTCTTTATTCCAATTAATAATGCTGTGTAGAATTAATCTTAATGAGAAGGACCACATACATACGTATTCACGGGCGCACGCTATATACATACGTATATGTATATATATATATATATATATATATATATATAGATATATATATATATATATATATGTGTGTGTGTGTGTGTGTGTGTGAGCAGATTCTACTGGTCTCTTTTTACCAAATACATATACAACTGTAATAGCCACAATGCCCTCTTAACGTCTCGAATTTTTTTATCAAAGAATTCAAGAAGTAAAGAGGGCACTGTGGCTATTACAATTGCATTATATATATATTCCAAATACACAGATTCAATAATTGATTCCCTATTGTTCCGTAGTTTTCCTAAAAGTTTATTATTTTAATCAATAACCGATTTTCTTTTCATTTGCAGAATTATTCAGTAAGTTTGGAGAGAGAGAGAGAGAGAGAGAGAGAGAGAGAGAGAGAGAGAGAGAGAGAGAGACTGAACATCGTATTACTATATCTGTCTGAATGAGTGTACCGTGATACAATAATGAGACGATGCATGTTCAGTTACTCACGCTTTTTGCAAGGGCTTAATCAAGTAGGGTGTTAAATATGTAACTAATTCAACGTGCTGAATTAAGTAGGTAGTTATAATCGAAACAATAATAAGTTTGGTAGCACCGAAAATGAGTAAAATGGGCCATTTTACTATATTCATGACTGAACGTCAAACTCAGCATTTTTAATGTTTTCAGAGAAATAATGAGCCTGTTTTTCATTGTATATATACATTTATAACTATTATTCCGAGAAGAAAACGTGGTAGGTTTTGGTCTAATTTTAAACTCTAATATTTTGGTTTTTAGAGAGGTAATACTCCTATTTTTCCTTTTACGTAAACGTAACATACTTTTTTGCCGAGAAGCAAACATAGTTGGTTGTGACTGGAAGAGAGTTATGCCAGAATTGAGGCTGTGAGGAACAACAACGGGTCGAGAGGCTTTCTTAAGACGGTGATCACCAGATACAAGTCAATGGAAGACACGAGCAAATGACTCCTAATAACCTTAGGAATATGTTTGGGATTTTAAGCTAAAAATTATAGTAATAGGACCGGTTAGACTTAAAACCTTACTTTAACACTTCCATACAATGCAATAATTCCATTTTTATTCACAATCTCCCCTTCCTTAACGTTCAATTCGTAGGAGCCTTGCGGAAGACCAGAAAGCGATTTACGAGCAGCTGGCTGCTTCCCTCTCAGCGGTTGGCGTCGACGGGCGCATTTGTCTTCTGAGATTCATCTGTGAGGCTCAGCACACCAGGATACAGAAACTCAATCTCCTAGGGAAAATGTTGGCTACTTTCTTGACGTGAGTCTAAATTCTGCGTCACACGAAAGCTAGTCTCTGGAAAATTTTAAGTCTCGTGGCTAAGCTTTGTAACAAGTATTCAGTTGTTTTTACATTTACAATTATTTACAGTGATGTCGCACGAGTATAAAAATAGGCCTACTTGACTTAAGCTTTGCCACTATGCTCCACAAGACATCTAGCTTTCTGGAATCTTCTAAACTTTGTGGCTAAACTTTGCACCAAAAGGCCATTTTTTTTTCTCATAATGAATCCCTTGTTCGTTATTCACAGTGTGACAACATACTGATTCTTGACAGAAAACATGCTCTATGACACCACTGTAAATACGTCTCTTAACGAGCGTGATTGCTTAAATATATTCATTACTTTAATTCTTATCAATAGCTCTTTAATTCAAGAGAAGGCTCGAAAGACGGATTCTAATGTTCAAATGTTCTCTCAAACAGTCCAAAAGAAGACAACTTCTTGGAGGAGTACAACAAGGCATCTGCACTCGGCAAGGCGGGAGAATGTGGCGGGAATTTCGATTCTTGTCCTATCTCCCTCTTCAACATCTTCAACTACTCCAAAAACGGGAAGCTCTCCAAGAACAAAATGGATTTTGAGAAGAAGAAGGTTTACCATAAGAAACCCTAATGGGAAATGATTTCAGGGTGAGCTCTGTTATTGCTTATATTGCACCTGTGATATCTAGAAAGTCGTTTTGTAAATGGTAGCGCGTGAGTTTGACGAAAGATCACCCAAAATAGTCATCTGGTCTTTATCATTTTGAACTGTGAATATTTCTTTTATGCTTTCTTTAACAAAAAATAACAGTTTAAGGTATATCATAGTCACCATCTTCCTTGTTATGTAAAACTATCACTGGACCGATAAATGTCCGTGAAGCCTTTGCTACTTGTTTTCAGAAGACATTTAAAATGACTCACATTTCACAGTGGAAACATCTGGCAACCTTGCAGCTTTGTGGGCGTGGTCTCTTCATCATTATGAGAGAGAGCATAATGAAATAAAGAAGTTTCCAATACCAAGTAAAATGGACAAAATGTGATTATAACGATAATAGCGACAATGACAATTAAAAAGACGATATGACATTAAAACAGTGAAAGTAATAGGTACACATACCCGAACTGACGCAACTTATAACTGACATATGTCCTTAGTGAACACATTCCGACAATGAATTTCGTAAGTGACTATGTGTGGTTAGTGAAAATGAATCCCACCCACAATTGTGACAGTGACTCTCAAATGAGAATAACTGAAAAAGGGACCTGACATGACATGGAAGTGAGTGTTTGAAGTGAAAAGAATAAATATGACGTGAAGTGACTCACAGTGAATATAACTTTAGATTAAAGTAATTCACCGAATAAGCAACTGAAAATACCAGTGAAGGACAGGAAACGATTATATTGATTATGATGAGTTTGATTACAATAAAAAAAATTAATACACATGGTATATATATATATATATATATATATATATATATATATATATATATATATATATATATATATATATATATATATATATATTAAAGACGAGACTGCCAAATGCACTGATCCCTGACCGAATTTACGACCAAAAAAACTATTTTCTTGCGTAATGAGAAAAATCGGCGACTGACTAAAAATCTACGAACATCTTTACGAAAAACAAATGGAGAAAGTATCAAGGACTAATGATGTGACTAGGATGTTACACTTGGATTAATCCGGATATATATAAATATATATAACTAATATCTATATATATATATATATAATATATATATTATATATATTATATATACGGTAAATATATACGTAAATAATTATATCGATATATATATATATATATAAATATATATAGATATATATATATATATATATATATATATATATATAATAAAATATATGTAATATATATATGTGTGTGTGTGTGTGTGTGTGTGTGTGTGTGTGTAAGTTTTTCTATGCCTGTATATATTTGCCTGTGTATCTATGTGCACTTTTGTAATATATACGTATATTAGGCTACTTTGTATTTCTAGTAATTAGACTATTACTTTCATGTCAGATGCTTTTGTTTGCTTCGTTTACTTCGAACTGAATGCCGTTTCAAGGTTTTCAGGTGTAACTTTCCTATTGTAAACAAGTATAGAATGTTAGTAGAACTGCCATAGTTATCATCTAGCTTATGAGCAATGTGTCTGCATTAATATGAAAATAGTCACCTTGCTTGCCTTAAATTCGTAGGGCCCGGCACATACTTCCATAGAAGCCTTTTGCTCACTTCGTTGAGCGTACAATCAAGTAAGTCTTATGATATAAATCTAGTTATTGTTCTTCGGCCGCCGATCCTGGCTATCAAATGAAGCCAGTGCCGCTCCCACCAGACGCCTAAGGTCCAGCCACAAGTTTCAGTGATGGCTTTATTTGAATGAAGCATTGTAGCTAATCTATATGTAAACATTTTCAGTGACGTTACATGCAATTAAAGCATTTTGTCCATGCACGTTTCAACTTTATATTCAATAACAGGCATACAGTCTTTTAGTTGATGTAACATGAAACTGCACTGTTGTACAAACTGTCACATACCTCAGATGGGTTGAATACCAGACAGATGTGTCTAGCTCAGTTCGCAACTGCGACTAGCATGGATAGATTAGACTATCGTTGTAGTAATAACGATGGAATTTATATTAATACAAATAATCATCTTTGTTATACACGATTATAGTGTTATAAAGACATTCCTGGTTAATATCTTTGTGATTAACACTTCTACTTTAAAAGTAATGATTTCTCAGGCCAGTATGATAAACGTATTTGTTAATTTATTTATATTTATTGAATGTATCCTGTTATTTAATTTATTGTTTTTCTTTATTAATTTTCATAGTTTTGTAACATGTTGATATACAATTACTTATCAAATAAATTTACTTGTTTGATACTAGTTTTGATGTTTTCCTCTTGCTTGGTAATTAACTATGAATCTCACTCTCTCTCTCGCGGTAAAATAAGTAAAGATTCATCGAATAAATTAGGTTCCCCGACATTTGTAGGCATATATATTTCATACCTTTCCCCTTGAAATTTACGCACTAAATAAAAACCCATTAACACAAAGGATACAGATGTCAAGAAATATAACATCACGTAATAGAGAAATAAATATATAACAACTTATGAGAATTGGGAAGTGGAAGGCAGCAAACAATTTCGTAATTACCGCTTCTGTTGTAGTACCTAACTTCCTTTAATTAAGAGGTAGGTCTAGAATTTTCTCTTCTGGTTAAACACTACAAATCTCTCTTTAGTTGTCTTTGGGAATTGTCAATAAAAAAAAAAAAAAAAAAAGATGAAGGAGACAAAGGCTGCCTACGTCCATCAAACCAAATACCATATTAAGTTGCTTTGCCATCCCCAAAGCTCAATAAGAAAATATATCGTAATGTTACGCAAGCGATGGAAATGCAACTCCACAAAATAAAGAAGATGAAGAAGAAAAAACATGAAGTTATCAAAGAGTTAAAATAAAAGAGGAAAGAAGGCACT
The DNA here is from genome assembly GCF_015104395.2 of Macrobrachium nipponense. Taxonomy (NCBI): domain Eukaryota; kingdom Metazoa; phylum Arthropoda; class Malacostraca; order Decapoda; family Palaemonidae; genus Macrobrachium; species Macrobrachium nipponense. The sequence continues at coordinate 41,892,150 of NC_061101.1, forward strand.
GAGAGGTGAAAACATCAGAAAGAATATTAAGTGTAACTTCCGTTAGTGCGACTAAGCCCACATGTCGGATGCAAGGGTGCATTCAACTCCTTAACACCAGAAGCCCCGTTTACGCTCTATAATAAATTTTCTTCAAAACGCTATTACTCTCTTTTATGGTAGAAAATTAGTCTCTCTTTCTCTCTCTCTCTCATTTCATCAGGCTCTTCTACTTCTATTTGTCTCCTTCTTTCGCGGTATCTTCTATTGCTTATACTCTCCCCCAGGACCCACTGTCTAAGTGGGTCCTGCTCTCCCCTTTACTTGGGATTCTTATTTGATGCATTTACCATGACTTCTCTCCGTCATCTTTATATTAGTTTTTTTTTATATATATTTTTTTCTCCCATTTTCGATCAGTAATCTACACGCATATATAAATAAATAATTAAAATTCTCCTTTTAAAAGAATAGTGATTACGTCGAATTATCAGTAATCTACAGTTTATACAAGCAAATGAACAATTCTATATATTCACTTTTAATATAAATACACACATTATATATATATATATATATATATTTGCCACTGTGCCCTCATGCTAACAAGCAATAGTTTCTAGGCCTATCTATCGCCAAGCAAGAAATACCCTAGCTGGGAATGTAGTATCGCATTCTTTTAACAAACTGCATTTTCCTAGCACGTTTAGTAACTTGGATATTTCCGGGAGCATTGTTTAGCAAAAGTTTTCAAAACCAGTTTAGCAAAATATGATTTTTCCCGCCAAGCTCTGCGCATTGCCAACAAACTAACGTTAGGGAAGGCTTACAAAGTCATTTCTTTCCATTCTCAAGCAATGGAACGATACTTGGAGAGAACTGTTAATGAGGACTACCATAAGAAAGGAATTTTGACTTATCTGGAATAAAATTGTTCTATAAAAGAACAAAACAAACAAATTAGTTACCGAATGAGCAGACATAGGCCTAGCGTTTGCTTGACCAAGATTCTTTTCATGTTACCATTGTTAAAGGACATTTTTTCCTTTGATATGACGATTCGATAGTTTTACCACAGGGAAATTATTCTTACAAATTCGGCATTTTACGTTGTGCTTTAAATAAGGTTTAACTGGTATAGCATACCAAATTATTTTTGAGGGCACCTGTGTAGCCTAGGCTATATGCTTCCTTTTCTTATTATCACCTATTTATGAGACACATCGTTTAATTAAAACATAAATTAGAGTAGGATTTGTTACATACATAGAAAAATATAACTATTTTTACTTAGAGGCGAATAATATAAACTGTTCTCTATAATTTGTTTGTCGTCCTGAAACACTCACCCAGTGTGACGTCTCGGAATATCGTTGAGAAACCAGGTAAGATTACATGCAGCTTGTCAAATAGCTCTAGCTCTGCCTTTAGGTACATATCTAAAACAGAAAAATTAATGGTGTATGCAATACCCTACAGGCAAAGAATCCTTAATGGACAAAATACAGCGGGTGTCCTTAGGATCATTGCAACGTTTGATAGACGAGACTTGTTGACACAACAACCAGTAACCTATAGGCCTAGGTCTACTACTAAGCATTTTCAATAATGAGCAAAATCATTTACCCTGTTTTATGTGGCATATGTAAGATCGATGATGTTCTGTTTTCAAAATTGAGATCGACACTACCCTTATGTGCAACAGTAATATGCTTAAAACTTGTTAACAGAAAAAGCGTATCTACTGCTAACAAGACATTTGTCTCACTAGCACGAAATTATCGGTAAAAAAATTCATTATGTCGTCCTTACCTTCGAAATGTTACTCCATTTTCCCTTTAAGAATTCCTACGCCCATTTCTGCAATTATAAGCTGCACAACGCACCATCATGAAGATTATGAGCGACAAAATCACAGTTCACACTAACCATTTATTGAATTTCCGCGGTTTTCGGGAGTTTGAAAACGGCAGCAAGACTCCATGTCTGCAAGCAGCGCCACCCTGGTGGCGGTACACAAAACTACATACTAGTATTAATTTGCAGATAACATCTGTTATTAGTTACCCTCTTTGTGTGTTTGTTTAGATGGTATCAAATCTGTCGAAAAAGTTATTGAAAGATTTGGTTTTTGAACTATTGGTGTGACTGAAAGTCACACCAATCACTCTACCTACTGATCGTTGATTCAGGCACCCGAATTGTCCCGACACACACAAATATATATATATATATATATATATATATATATATATATATATATATATATATATATATATATATACTATACTATATATATATAGTATAGTATATATATATATATATATATATATATATATATATATATATATATATATATATATATATATATATATATATATATATATATATATATATATATATATATATATATATATATATATATATATATATATATATATATATATATATATATAACACAAGGAAAAACAAGTCCTCTCCTCTGAGGTACTTCGAATTGATGCATGCTCATGTCAAATTAATAATAATGATACTATAGCATATGAACTTTCTTTTATAATATCAAAACCTTTAGGCAGTGTTGCCAAAGTGCGGAGAAACGACCAAAAGTGCGGAGAAGATTCGAGGGGGAGTCATTGAATGCAGAGCTGAGGTCTGCACTCCTCACGTATGCGGCGCTGTAGGTCCGCATATATATTTATGCTTTTAAAACTTTTTTCCATTAATGAAAAATGATTGAAATTATATGATATTTTTGAAAAATACTAATATTTTTGAAAAATTAACCATTTTCACTAGTCTCGAGTGTTCACGCGCCATTATCAAATACGATCATGCGATTGTCAATTAAGAACTGATTTTGACAACAGCATATGACGTAACCCAAACGTGATGTTTTAAGATGCATTCATTCTTTAGGTCCAGCAATCTTCAATTTGCGTTTGTAATTTTATATATATATATATATATATATAATATATATATATATATATATATATATATATATATTATATATATATATGTATATATATATATATATATATATATATATATATATATAGTATATATATATATATATATACATATAGTTTAGTAAAATTTAATTAATTTGTGAATTAATCTCAGGGTGAAGGCTGACTTACATTATTGTAAAACTTAGTCATGTTTAATGAGTTTTTATTTTATTTATTTATTATTTATTTGAGAAAACAACGGCAAATATGCATTAGGCAATTGCATTAGTTGAAGTGATTTAACTGATTATAACCGAATAAGTTTCGATATAAGTATGCTAGGAAGTGGAAATTAACACTACACATCCCGGTGCGGAGCTATAATTTCTCGGTGATGTGCGGACTTTGCGGTAACCCTGGTCCGGCATCGCATTACAGCCGACAGGCCCCACTGGCCATGTCCGGTGCTGCACCCAGACGCGATTGCAGTTGGCCATTGCCTTCAATACGTGTCTTCACACTATGCGATTGTTTCCTGCATATAAGTGCGACAGCAGTAGACTTCCACAGTTCCACTGCTTCTGGTGATCGGGTGCATTGGGTATTGAAAACATTTGAGGGATATAAATAGTGTTATTCCCGTTGCTGAATAACCACTGGTTCCATGCAACGAAAAAACACCATACAATAATAATAACAATAGTGTTATTCGTAAATAAGAAAGAACTACAGGTATGGATTGCTTAAGTATAAACTACTGAGAAATGATTTACTAAATGATTTGCTGTTTTTTTTTCATTAAGGTTACATTTTACGTTTTTGATACTGAAATTATTAGAAGGTTATCGGCAGATTATTGATATAAAAGAGGACTAAAAGCTTTTGATTTCGATATATATGATTTTTTTAGAAGTTTTTATAGTTAACACTTACGTTTTACTCACATTAATTAATGAAACAGAGATATGGATTTTTTTATATCAAGTAAAAGATTTGTTTTTATAGATATATCAGTTTATACTTTGATAAATAGAGATGTTTCAGCTAACACTAGTTGTTTTCATTTCTCCTTTTTAATTTCTAATATGGAAAAGCAAATTTACAAGGAAAGGTCCATATTATTTCCTCTTACTTGATGGCAACTGCCAGTTGTTGTGCTGGCGAAATATCATCTCTGAATGTCGTATTTCTTTTAACGACTGGTCATACAGATGTGACAAAGAGTTCCTCAAAGGTTTGTTTTAGACATGCTGAAGTAATTGCAAAATTTATCATTATCTCTCTCAGCTCCTCGAAAATTGTGACAAATGCACCGTACAAGTGCCTTTGTGTATTCAAAGGGTGTACCGGAGTGAATTCTAGGTTTTCTCTTCTTTTTTCCTCAAATGGTAATAAATAAAGACAATTTTCTCTTCCTGTATATGTAGTCACCACCACGGCTGAGAGAGACTGCAAGCGCTTGTCAAAAATTGGGTCACTTTGTGCGGCAGTCGGACAAATGTACGATTTGCGCAATTTTGTGTCGCATTTAGATCCGGCACCGCAATCGTATCTTGGTGCGACTAGAATCGCATAGTGTGAAAGGGCCCGATTCAGCAGCAGAGGGAACGAACTATTGTGCGCGACAGTACCATGTATGGCTTATCTAATCCATGGAGATGGGTAGAGATGTTTAGTGCCGGAACTACTAAAAACAATTTTAGCTGCTCCATTTATTGATGAACTGTGCTGATTGCTCGTAAAAATATTCTTGAAAAGTCTGTTGTTATTGTTAGATTGAACGTACGACTGCCTGTACTTTATGCACATTTTCAAAGTAATAAATAAAGTAATTTAGAATTTACACTAAAGACACAAGTTAAAATTTGGTAAAGAGACTTCGTTTCTGGGAAATTGCTTTCTCGTTGTAACAGCCTATTAACGAACGAATAATGAGACCACAGGAGCTCGAAATGATTTTGTTTGAATTAGTATTTCTTATTAGGCTTCCATCATGCAGACGATCTAAAAAGTCACATTTGAAGTTATTTTACATGGTGTTTTGTATACTTCGTTCATTGTTTACCTTGGCGCGTTCGTTTCAACTTTGTGCGTTCATTCTGATTGGGCCATCGCCCGCTCGTCCCGGGACGTCGCCTGCCCGTCCCGGGACGCCAGGCGGGCCGTCGCCCCGCCCGGTCCCGGGACGCCTGGCGGGCCGTCGCCCCGCCCATCCGGACGCTGGCGGGCCGTCGCCCACCCGCTCGTCCCGGGACGTCGGCTGCCCGTCCCGGGACGCCAGGCGGGCCGTCGCCTCCGCCCGTCCCGGGGACGCCTGGCGGGCCGTCGCACGCAAGTCCGGGACGCCTGGCGGGCCGTCGCCCGCCCGTCCCGGGACGCCTGGCGGGCCGTCGCCCGCCCGTCCCGGACGCCTGGCGGGCCGTCGCCCCGCCGTCCCCCGGGACGCCTGGCCGGTCGCCCGGTCGCCCGCCCCTTCCCGGGACGCCTGGCGGGCCGTCGCCCACCGCCCGTCACGACGCAAGCCCGCCCGTCCCGGGACCCGCTTCCGCCGTCCCGGGACGCCTGGCTTGGCCGATCGCCCGCCCGTCCCGACCCGCAAGGCGGCGGGTCCCGTCGCCCGCCCGTCCCGGGACGCTGGCGGGCCGTCGGCCCGCCCGTCCCGACCCATGGACGCCAAGTCGGGCCCTCCCCGCCCGTCCCGGGACGCAAGTGGGCCGCGCCCGGCCCGTCCCAGTGGCGGGACGCCTAGGGTGGGCGGTCGCCCTCCGGGCAGGCGCCCGTCCCGGGTGGGGACGCCTGGCGGGCCGTCGCTCCCCCGCCCGTCCCGGGACGCCTGGGGGGCGGGCCGTCGCCCCAGCCCGTTCCCGGGAACGCCTGGCGGGCCGTCCGCCTCCGCCCGCCCGTCCCGGGTACACCGCCAATGGCGGGCCGTCGCCCCGCCCCGTCCCGACCCGCGCTGGCGGGCCGTCGCCCCCGCCCGTCCGGGACGCCTGGCGGGCCGTCGCCCGCCCGTCCGGGACGCAAGGCGGGCCGTCGCCCGCCCGTCCCGGGGAAGCCTGGCCGGGCACGCCTGTCGCCCGCCCGTCGCCCGCCCGACGGGGACAAGGCGCGTCGTCGCCCGCCCGTCCCGGGACGCCTGGCGGGGCCGTCGCCCCCCACCTCGCCCGTCCCGGGAAGCCCGCAAGGCTGGGGCCGTCGCCCGCAACCGTCCGGGACGCCTGGCGGGGCCGTCGCGCCCACCGTCCCGGACGCACGGCGGGCCGTCGCCCGCCCGTCCCGGGACGCCTGGCGGGCCGCCGGTCGCCCGCCGTCCCGGGACGACTGCCGGGCCGTCGCCCGCCCGTCCCGGGACGCCAAGGCGGGCCCGTCGCCCGCCCGTCCCGGGAACGCCTGGCGGGCCGTCGCCCCGCCCGTCCCGGAGGGAACGCTGGCCCGGGCCGTCCCGACGCCGTCCCGGGACGACCTTGGCGGGCCGTCGCCTCCCGCCCCGTCCCGGTGCCCTTTCGCCGTGGGCTGGCCGCGTCGCCCGCCCGTCCCGGGACGCCTGGCGGGCCGTCGCCCGCCCGTCCCGGGACGCCTGGCCGGGCCGTCGCCCGCCCGTCCCGGGACGCTCGGAGGGCCGTCGCCCCCGCCCGTTCCCGGGACGCCTGGCGGGCCGTCGCCCGCCCGGTCCCGGGAAGTGGGGGCCGAATGGCGGGCCGTCGGGCCCCCCCGCCCGTGTCCCGGGACGCAGGGCGGGGCCGTCGCCCGCCCGTCCGCGGGACGCCTGGCGGGCCGTTCGCCCGCCCGTTCCCGGGAGGGGCGCGCCCGCCCGTGCGGGCCCGTACCGGGGCCTGGGCCCGTCCCGCCCCCGTTCCCGGGACGCCTGGGGGGCCGTCGCCCCGCCCGTCGGGAACGCCTGGGGGCCGTCCCGTCCCGCACGCGCCCGGGAAACCGTCGGCCGGGCCGTCGCCACGCCCGTCACCGAAGCCTGGCCGGGCCGTCGCCCCGCCCCGTCCGGGACGCCTGCTTGGGCCGTCGCCCGACGTCCGGGACGCCTGGCGGGCCGTCCGCCCGCCCGTCCCGGGACGCCTGGCGGGCCGTCGCCGCCCGGTCCCGGGAGGCGCGCCGTCCCGGGCCCGCCCGGTTCCCGGGCCGCCCCAGGCGCCGGCGCCCGTCGCCCGCCGTCCCGGGACGGCCTTGGCGGGCCGTCGCCGCCCGTCCGGGACGCCAATCGACGCCGTCGCCCGCCCGTCCCGGGACGCCTGGCGGGAACGTCGCCCCCCCGCCCGTCCCGGGAGCAAGGCGCCGTCGCCCGCCGTCCCGGGAACGCCTGGCGGGCCGTCGCCCATCGCCGTCCCGGGCGCAGGCGCCCCGTCGCTCCGCCAGCCGTCCCGGGACGCCTGGCGGGCCGTCGGCCCGCCGTCCCGGGAGCCCCTGGCCCGGGCCAGTCGCCCGGCCCGTCCCGGGACGCCAAGGCGGGCCGTCGCCCGCCCGTCCCGGGACGCCTGGCGGGCCGTCGCCCGCCCCGTCCGGGACGCCTGGCGGGCCGTCGCCCGCCCGCCCGTCCCGGGACGCCTGGCGGCCCGCCCGTCCCGCCCGTCCCGTCCCGGGACGCCTGCCCCGTCCCAGGACGCCTTTGCCCGGGCCCTCCCGTCCCCGGGACGCCTGGCGGGCCGTCGCCCGCCCGTCCCAGACGCCTGGCGGGCCGTCGCCCGCCCGTCCCGGGACGCCTGGCGGGCCGTTCCCGCCCGCCCGTCCCGGGACCCGCCGGCGGGCCGTCGCCCGCCCGTCCCAGGACGCCTGGCGGGCCGTCGCCCGCCCAAAGTCCCGGGGACGCCGGAGCCGGCCGTCCAGACCCGTCCGGGGGTCGACGTATGGCGGGCCGTGGCCCCCCCCCGCCCGTCCGGGACGCAAGCGGGCCGTCGCCCTCCCGCCCGTCCCGGGACGCCTGGCGGGCCGTCGCCCGGGCCCGTCCCGGGACGCAAGGCGGGCCGTCCGTCGCCCGTCCCGGGACGGGGCAAGGGGGCCTGGCGGGCCGTCGCCGCCCGTCCCGGGACGCCTGGCGGGCCGTCGCGCCCGTCCCGGGACGCCTGGCGGGGCCGTCGCCCGCCCGTCCCGGGACGCCTCGGCGGGCCGTCGCCTGCCCGTCCCGGGACGCCTGGCGGGCCGTGCCCGCCCCGTCCGGGGACGCCTGGCGGGACGTCGGGCCCGGCCCCCGTTCCCACGCCAGGCGCCGTGCCCGCCGTCCCCCGGGAACGCCTGGCGGGCCGTCGCCCGCACGTCCCAGGGCGGGCCGTCGCCCGCCCGGTCCCGGGACGCCTGGCGGGCCCGTCGTCCCGCCCGTCCCGGGACGCCCGCGGGCCGTCGGCCCGCCGTCCGTTCCCGGGACGCCTGGCGGGACGCCCAAGGGGGGCCGGGTCGCCCGCCCGTCCCGGGACGCCTGGCGGGCCGTCGCCCGCCCGTCCCCGGGCGGACCGCCTGGCGGGCCGTCGCCCGACCGCCCCGTCCGGGACGCCTGGCGGGCCGTCTTTGCCCACCGCCCGTCCCGGGACGCCTGGCGGGGCCGTCGCCCGCCCGTCCATGCGCCAAGGCCGGGCCGGGGGGGCGGGGCCCCGCCCGTCCCATGGGACGCCTGGCGGGCCGTCGCCCGCCCGTCCCGGGACGCCCAAGGCGGGCCGTCGCCCCCGCCCGTCCGGGACGCCTGGCGGAGGGCCGTCGCCCGCCCGGTCCCGGGACGCCTGGCGGGCCGTCGCCCGCCCTTCCCACCGGGACGCCTGCCCCCCGTCCCGGGCCGTACTGCGCCGTCCCGGGACGCCTGGCGGGTGGGCCGTCGCCGCCCGTCCGGGACGCCAGGCGGGCCGTCGCCCGCCCGTCCCGGGACGCAAGGCGGGCCGTCGCCCGCCGTCCCGGGACGCAAGGCGGGCCGTCGCCCGCCCGTCCCGGGACGCTGCGGGACCGTCGCCCCTCGCCCGTCCCGGGACGCGGCCGGGCCGGCGCCCGCCCGTCCCGGGACGCCTGGCGGGCCAGTCGCCCGCCCACGCCGGGACGCAAGGCGGGCCGTCCCGGGCCCGCCGTCCCGGGTGACGCCTGGCCGGGCCGTCGGCCCGGGCCAGTCCCGGGACCCGCCCAAAGGCGGGCCGTCCCGGGCCCGCCCGTACCGGGACCGCCTGGCGGGCCGTCGCCCGCCCGTCCAGGGACGGGCCTGGCGGGCCGTCGCCCGCCCGGTCCCCGGGACGGCCTCCCGGGTGGCGTCGCCGCCCGTCCGGGGACGCCTGGCGGGCCGTCGCCCGCCCCGTCCCGGGGACCGCCTGGCCCGGGCCGTCGCCCGCCGTCCCGGGACGCCTGGCGGGCCGTCGCCCGCCCGTCCCGGGACGCCTGGCGGCCCGTCGCCCGCCCGTCCCGGGACGCCTGGCGGGCCGCGCCCGCCCGTCCGGGTCCCCGCCTGGCGGGCCGTCGCCCGCCCGTCCCGGGACCGCCCTGGCCCGGGACCGTCCGCCCGCCGTCCCGGGACGGCAAGGGCCGGGCCGTCGCCCCACGCCCGTCCCGGGAACCGCCATGGCGGGCCGTCCGCCCGCCCGTCACGGGACCCGCAAGCCGCGCCGTCGGCCCGGGCCCGTCCCCGGGAACGGCCCTGGGCCGGGCCGTCGCTCCGCCCGTTCCCGGGACGCCAAGGCGGGCCGTCGGCCCGGGCCCGTCCGGGACGCACCTGGCGGCGTCGCCCGCCCGTCCCGGGACCGCAAGGCGGCCGTCCCGGGCCTAGCCCGTCAACCGGGACGGGCCATGGCGGGCCGTCGCCCGTCCCCCGTCCCGGGGACGCAGGCGGGCCGTCCCGGGCCCGCCCGTCCCGGGAACGCCTTGGCGGGCCGGCCGTCGCCCGCCCGTCCCGGGAGGCACGCCTGCTGGGCCGTCGGCCGCCCGTCAACGGTACGGACCTGTCCGGCCCGTCCCGCCCGCCTGTCCCTGGGACCGCCTGGCGGGCCCGTCGCCCGCCCGTCCCGGGTCCCGGGCCATGGCGGGACCGTTGGCACGGGCCCGTCAGGGACCCCGCCTTGGCCGGGGCCCCGCGCCCGCCCGTCCCATGGGAGCCTGGCAGGGCCGTCTCGGCCCGGGCCCGTCCCGGGACGCAAGGCCCGGGCCCGTCCCGGGCCCGCCCGTCCGGGACGCCTGGCGGGGTCCCGTCGCCCGCCCCGTCCCGGGACGAAAGGAGGGACCGTCGGCACCCAGGTCCCGGGACGCAAGGCGGGCCGTTCGCCCGGTCCGTCCCGGGACGCATTGGCCCGGGCCGTCGCCCGCCCGTCACGGGACCGCACAGGCGGGCCTGGTCCGGGCCCGCCCGTCAGGGAGCCCCTGGCCCCGGGGCCGTCCCCGGGCCCGTCCCGGGACGCCATGGGCGGGCCGTCGGCCCCCGCCCGTCCCGGGACGCCCTGGCGGGTCCGTCGCCCGCCCGTCCCGGGACGCCTGGCCCGGGCGTCGCCCGCCTCGTACCGGGGAACCGCCTTGGCGGGCCTCGCCCGCCCGTCCCCGGGACGCCCCTGGCGGCCGTTCCCGGGCCCGCCCGTCCGGGACGCCTTGGCGGGACCGTTGGCACCGCCCGTCCCGGGACGCCTGGCCGGGCCGCGCCCGACTCCCAGGGACGCCTGGCGGGCCGTCGCCCCGCCCGTCCCGGGACGCCAGGCGGGCCGTCCCCCGCCCGCCCGTCCGGGACGCTGGCCGGGCCGTCGCCCGGGCCCGTCCGGGAACGGGCCTGGCGGGGCCGTCGCCCGCCCGTCCCGGGACGGCAAGGCGGGCCGTCGGCCAGCCCGTCCCGGGACGACCCCTGGCCCGGGCGTGCCCGGCCCGTCCCGGGACCCGCCTGGCGGGGCCAGCGCCCGCCCGTCCCGGGACCCGCCCTGGCGGGCCGTTCCCCGGCCCGCCCGTCCGGACCGCTGGCGGCCGTGCCTGCCCGTCCTGCGGAACGGCAGGGCCGGCCGTCGCCCGCCCGTCCCCTGGGGACGCAAGGGCCGGGCCGCTCGCCCGCCCGTCCCGGGACGGCCAAGGCGGGCTCGGTCGGGCCCGCCGTCCGGGACCCGCAAGGCCGGGCCGTGCCCCGGGCCGTCCCGGGAACGCAATGGCGGGCCGTTCGCCCCGCCCGTTCCCGAGACGCCTGTCCCGGGCCGTCGCCCGCCGTCCCGGACCGCCTGGCGGGGCCCGTCGCCCGCCCGGTCCCGGGAGACATAGCCCGGGCCGTCGCCCGACGTCCCGGGAACGGCCTGGGCCGGGGCCGTCCGGCCCGCCCGTCCCGGGAAGACCTGGAGGACCGTCGGCCCGGGCCCGTCCAGGGACCCGGCCCTGGCGGGCCGTCCCGGCCCGCCCGGTCCCGGGACAGCCAGGCGGGCCGTCGGCCCGGGCCGTCCCGGGACGCCTGGCCCGGGCCCGGCGCCCGCCCGTCCCGGGCCGCAAGGCGGGCCGTCGGCCGGGCCCGTCCCGGGACCCGCCTGGCCCGGGCGCGCCCGCCATGTCCAGGGACGCAAGGCCGGGCCGTCGGCCCGGCCCGCCCGTCCCGGGACCCGCCCTGGCGGGCCGTCCCGGCCCGCCCAGTCCCGGGACACAAGTGCGGGCCGTTCCGCCCGCCCGCCCGTTCCCCCGGGACACCTGGCCGGGCGTAGGCCCGGGGCCCGTCGGGACGGCCCTGGCCCGGGCCGCGCCCGCCCGCCCGTCCCGGGACCGCCTGGCGGGCCGTCGCCCCCCGCCCGTTCCCGGAACGGCCTGGGGCCGCGGCCGTCGCCCGCCCGGTCCCGGGAACGCCTGGCGGGCCGTCCGCCCGCCCGTCCCGGGAACGCCTGGCCCCGGGGCCGTGCCCGCCGTCCGGGACGCCTGCGGGCCTCTCCCGCCGCCCCGGGAACGGCCTGGGCCGGGCCGTCGCCCGCCCGTGTCCCCGGGGCTCCTGGGGGCCGTCGCCCGCCCGTCCCGGGACGCCTTGGCGGGCCGTCGCCCCGCCCGTCCCGGGACGCCTGGCGGGCCGTCGCCCGCCGTCCCGGGACGCAAGGCGGGCCGTCCCGGGCCCACCCGTCCCGGGACGGCCTGGCCGGCCGTCCCGCCCGCCTGTCCCGGGACCGCAAGGTGGGCCCGGGTCGCCCGGCCAGTCCCGGGACCGGCCTGGCGGGCCGTCGCCCGCCCGTCCTGGGACGCAAGGCGGGCCGTGCCGGGCCCGTCCCGGGACGCCAAGGCGGGCCTCGGCCCCCCGGTCCCGGGACCGCCTGGCGGGCCCGTCCCGCCCGCCCGTCCCCAGGACGCAAGGCGGGCCGTCCCGGCCGGCCGTCCCGGGACGCCTGGCGGGCCGTCGCCCGCCCGGTCCCGAGACCCGGGCAAGGCGGGCCGTCGGCCCGGGCCCGTCCCAGGACCCGCCCATAGGCGGCGTCGCCCGCCCGTCCCGGGAAACGCTGGCGGGAACTTTGTTGCCCCGGGCCAGTCCCGGGACCGCCTAGGCGGGCCGCGCCCGCCCGTCCCAGGACCCGCCCTGGGCGGGCGTCCCGGCCCGCCCGTCCCGGGACGCCAGGCGGGCCGTTCGCCCGGCCCGTCACGCCCGGACCCGCCTGGCCCGGGCCGTCGCCAGGCCGTCCCGGGACGGCAAGGCGGGCCGTCGGCCCGGGCCGTTTCCCGGGACCCGCCTGGCCGGGCCGTCCCGGCCGCCCGCCCGGGACGCCAAGGCGGGCCGTCGCCCGCCCGTCCCGGGAACCGCCGGCGGCGTGCCCGGGCCCGTCCCGGGGACGCCTGGCGGGCCGTCGCCCGCCCATCCCGGGACCCGCCCGGGACCGTCCCGGGCCCGCCCATCGGGACCGACTGGGGCGGTCCCGCCCGCCCACCCGGGAACGCCTGCGGACCCCGTCCGCCCGCCCATCCGGGACGCCTGGCCCGGGTCCGTCGCCCGCCCGTCCGGGACGGCCTGGCGGGCCGTCGCCCGCCGTTACCGGGACGGGCCTCCGGGCGGCCGTCGCCCGCCCGTCCCGGGCGGACGCCCCTCGAGGGCCGGTGCCCGCCCGTCCCGGACGCCTGGCGGGCCCGTCCCGCCAGCCCGTCCCGGGACGCCGGCGGGCCGTCGGCCCGGGCCGTCCCGGGACCCGCCCTGGCGGCCGTTCCCCGGGCCGCCCGTCCCGGGACGCCAGGGGGCCGGGTCCGCCCGCCCGTCCGGGACGCCAGGCGGGCCGTCGCCCCGCGGTCCCGGGACCGCCAGGCGGGCATTCCCGGCCCGCCGTCCCGGGAAGCCCTGGCGGGCTCGGCCCGCCGTTCCGGGACGCCAGGTTTGGGCCCCCCCTCGGCCCGCCCGTTCCCGGACCCGTGGCGAGCTTTGCCCGCACTCCCTATGAGAGTAAACACCTCTGCTTAACCTTAGAACCAGAATATGCCACTGAATCCTTTCAATTCTCCAGGGCCTTCTCTCAATCCTCTGCTTCTCTCTTCGCATGCCAGAATCTTCTCTGAATCCTCTCCTTCTTATCCTTGCACTCCACAAATCTTCTCTAAGTCTCTGCTTCTTCTTCTGACGCTCCCTGAATCTTCTTAAATCCTCTGCTTCTTCCTGGCACTCCCCAATCTTTTCTCAATTTTTTTTTCCCTTCCTCCGCCCCTCCCCCCAATCTTCTCTCTTATCCTCTCTCCTGGCACTCCAACCAATCTTTTCTCAATGTTTCCACTCCTGCCCCTCCCCCAACCTTCTAACTCCTATCCTCTCTTCCATCTTTGCCCACACCAATCCTCTCATTTTCCTTTCCCTTTCACCAATCAATAAAACTCTTACAAAACGTTTTATACTTATTTCCAGATAACTTTCATTTCCTTCATCCATTAATAAACCAAACTTATTACATATAAACATCAAACCTTCTATATAGTACACTTCAAAACTTCATCAAATACAAACCTTTACTTTTCTCAATCATAAAACTCAAGTATTGCACTTCACTCTTAAAATCCATTCCAAACTAAAATCAATTCTAACACATGCATTTATCAAACAAGTCTTTTCAATTCAGTTAAACTCCAATTATTATCTAAATAACAAAATTGCTAAAAAAATTCATTGTGTAAATGAAAATCGTACTTTCTAGATAAAACTTTATTGATTTCAATAAAAAAAAAAAACTTTCCATACAACAAACATCCTCCTCAAATTTTTCACATCTGATCCCTCTGCACAAGGCCAGCTTAGACTTGGTCGCTCCATTCCTTGAACATGGACAGCTGCTCCTTCATTTTCCACTTCTCCTTCTCCACGCATCTCTAATTCCCAGGCAGCTTCTTCACCTGGCAAAACCAATTTCTCCTTCGCTCCTCGCACCTCTCCAACCTCATCTTCCAACTGGTCGTTCCGTTCGCCCTGAACACCGCTCTTCCTATCCAGCCACTTGAAGCCATGATTTCCTTCCTCTAGGAGGCACCTCAGCTCCTTTCTCTTCAGTTTTGCAACCTCAACTTCACAATGGAGTCCACACTTTCCTTCCTAAGGTCTTCCACTTTCTTCTGCAGGAGCTCGAACCTGACCTCGGCGTCTTTCCTGTCCGATTAGCGCTTTTCGGTCGCGTCTTTTCGTTCCTGGACGAGCCTCGCCATCCGCGCCGCTTCTTCGCTCTATATCTGCAGGTCCTTCTCCTTCTGTCGTAGCAGTTTCTCTTGCCTCTCAACCTGCCATTTTGTTTGCCTCTGGCAATTGCACGGTCGGTTCCCTTATCCTCCTCATAGGGCATCTTTGTGTAATCCATCAACTGCTCATTTTCTTCTGTGTCTTGACAATCTTGTCTTCCAGCTGCTGTTTTTCCATCTTCACTTGATCCTTCTCCTTCACAAACAAGTCTCACCTTCGAATAAAGTGGGCCCTTTCTTGCCAGGCCTGTTCTTGCAACACCTCCTCAGTTATCTGCATCACACGAGTGCTTTCTTCCTTTCCGCCGCCGCCTGAATCCCTTCATTGTAGTCAAGCCTCTGTTGCAGCTCAAAAATTATCCTGTCCAAGTTCACCTGCTGCTCTCTCTGGTACTGGATGGTGTCTCGCAAGGCCGAAATTCTCTCCTTCAATTCCATTTCCTTGGGCTCTTCACCTCCATCATCAGGAATTACGAGGACCTCACCAGTCAATAGGCAGCCTATAAACAACATCATATCCTTGCGTCACACTTCTCTCCGTATTTCAAACAACATCTACACAACAATGTCACACAACAGCTGCTGCCAAGGCCAGGTAAGGCCACATTTTTCTTCAAACTGGAATACCCACTTCATATACTCTCCTCTATATCTCTCGCTTTTTCCTTGATTTTCAATATTTTTATAAGAGATATTTCGATTATCGAAATATAGCAAGAAACATTCTGAAAGATTTTTAATCATGCCTTGTAGGTTTTATAAATTGCTGCAATTTTCTCTCTCTCTCTCTCTCTCTCTCTCTCGATCTCTCTCTCTCTCTCTCTCTCTCTCTCTCTCTCTCCTCTCTCTCTCTCTCTCTCGGGATCTTTTTGCAGTAAGTATCTTTTTTGTTTGGTCTCTTATCGTCTTATCTATTAAAATATATAGGGTTTAGATTTTCCTTTATTTACCTTTTTGTCTACATGAACAACAATACTAACTACAGGCGGGCAATTGGGAACTGAGCAAAAAATGACCATTTTTTTAAGCTACGTTTTATTTTTATTGAATTTAACAAATACTAAAAGATATCATTCTAAATGAATTAGCCGAGACATCAAGAGAAATAATATATATTATATATAATAATCAACTTCTCAACCATAATGATTTTTCAAACACTATAGGTAAGTTTTAAGATTTTAAAATTTTATATCATATGGATACAAAGAAAAGGTAAAACGAAATTTAATTATACTCAATTTTGTCCTATATAAAAGTGAAAATCAGATATAAAGGAGTACAATTTTATTAGAGCATAACCTGATTCCTAAATTGAAATCCAATATAGAAATAAAGTAGAAAATCCAAACAACCCTATTTCTATATAAGGCGACGCATTTGGTGTGAATGCATCCTTAGAACACAAATGTAGTTAATACTGTTTAATACGGATCATAATGACAACAACTAAATAATGTGCCTCTCAATGATGTGTAACGAAGAAACTGTTGCAATTTAAAAACAATTACAGAATCAATAATGTCGTCAAATAATAAATACACAATGAAAACGACATGACTTGTAAGGTTAAGAAAAAAAATGAATTGCAGAAGCGTGCTTGATAAAGAAAAAAAATATCTGCGTAAAACACGTTCCAGGGAAATCAAATACATAACCCACACTTCTGTTACATCATATAAACTGTAGATTCCATACCTGATCGTCTGTGTGAGGTCACAGATGCAGATGGAGGTTGGACATCCTACTCATTGTATATTATCATACTAATAATAATGATAAAATATTGACACTAGCTCACGTGTTTTTTGTTATGTTCCTTTTACTTGATTACCAGTTAATGCAAATGTTTTGGAAGACCATGCATATTTCAAAGGTTTAAAGTGAAAAGTTAAATTTATAGTATCTCAAAATTAAATGAAAAAAAAGTTATATTGGTTCAAAGTTATCTGCCAGATTGTCGGAAAAATGTGATGTTTTTTTTAGTTTAACATTTAGTCAAACTGAAATAAGCCTTAAATTTTTGAATATAGAAGGCTTTGTAAATATCACTACTTTTATTTTGTTATTTTGAAATAAAGGGAATTACCAAACGCGCTTCATTCCAAGAAAAGAAGGAAAACAGATAAGGTAATAAAGTTGAGACAGAATAAGAGCACAGCAGTTAAGAAACTAAGCCTGGAATATTAAAAGGGGGTCCAAAAGGTAGAAGAAATAAGCCCTGATAGAATTAGTGGAGCTAAAAGCTGCAGTCTACGAATGGCCATATACTAGGCAACTTAATTCGCCAATGTAAAGGTAGAAGCTAGTGGTTCCTAACCTTCCCTAAGACAGGAAATGGTCAGGGAACGGCAAGGACCACGGCAGTTGACTTCACAGGAGAGAAAAGTTAAATTCCTACAATAACATATTAACTCTTTTACACATTAGAATTAGCTATAACTACATCGGCACTAGAAAACTACTTTGGTTCTTGAAACACACCAGAAATTGAGTTAAGTTATTTCTATTACAATGCATCTTGAAACAAGGATGAAAATATCCTTACGAAAAAAAATATAGTAAAATTGATAATAACTGATATTTTGCAACTGGATCTGGTGCTAGGAAGAAAATAAGAACACGAGGCTCTTCACACCATAATCTAGAAAGAACTTAATAAGTTATCTCTCTCTGTCTTTCTCTCTACTTATCGTTGTCTTGTTATATTCTGTGGTTCTGTCTTTCTCTTTTCCACCAAATATGAACCTGTTATATTGGTGAAAGTATCCTAATATTTCATGTTGTTTTAGTTACTAACATTTAGTAAATAAAGAAAATTATATATAGCCGTAATTTTTTAGTGTTATTGCTCATATCGCCCGCCTTCTTTATGGAGGTTGGCCCAATCATGAATTGTAGTATATAGACATGTATCTGTGTGTATGGTTGCTACCTCAATAAAGTAAGTGAACTGAAAATTTTGCTAATTTGCTGATAGAGATGTTCTTATATATATATATAATATATATATATATATATATATATATATATATATATTATATATATATATGAATAACTTGATCACGAAGTATATAAAACGTGATGCTATGTATAAATAAAGGTTTTTTTTTGCCACGAAGGAAAAATGAAAAAGCGAGATAGCCGAGTACTTTCGGTCCTATTTGGACCCTTTGCTCAGTAAAGGGTCCGAATAGGACCGAAAAGTACTCGGCTATCTCGCTTTTTCATTTTTTCCTTCGTGGCAAAAAAACCTTTATATATATATTATATATATATATATATATATATATATATATATATTATACATATATATATATATATATATATATATATATATATATATATATATAATATAAGAACATCTCTATACATCTCTATCAGCAAATTAGCAAAATTTTCAGTTCACTTACCTTATTGAGGTATATATGTATATATATATATGATATATATATAATATATAATATATATATATATCTATATATATATATATATGTGTGTGTGTGTGTGTGTGTGTGTGTGTGTGTGTATATATATATATATATATATATATATATATATATATATATATATATACATACTATATATACATATATATATATATATATATATATATATATATATATATATATATATATATATATATATATATATAAAGAGGTGACTTGCTGCTTTACAGATCATCACTGTTAACACTGTTAGTGAAAGTTTTGTATCGATCTCGTGGACAGTCATGTCAGTATATAAGATTTAATGATCTATAGGAAATGCTATTTCATAAATACTGAGTTCCTAAGCACTTTTAGTCTCATATTTATTTCGCATATTTCCTTAAATGCACATTTTACACTCAAACCCAGTTTCGTCAACAACAAAATGTTTACGACCACTCTCTTAATTAACGTTAATAGATTATGGATACTTTACTCTATGCTCAAGAAAAATACCTGCTGCCCACTCCTCCTTCCTTGGCCTGACGGCGCAACATCTATTGGATGTTCCGTTAGTTACTTGTTCAACTGCTTCAGGACCTTTCACACTGTCGTACGTAAATGCGACACGATGTCGGACCAACATGCGACTAGCAGTGGACTATTATCTCTAATGTATGTACCTTTTCACACTATGTCGGTCCGGCTGCTTTAGGTAAAAAGACATCACAAAATTGAAGTGACGGAGATACAGGCATACATGCGCTGACCCTCTCTTTCTCCATTTAATTTACGACAGCGCAAAAAAAGGAAAAAAAAAGCTACAGAAACTCCCTTTCACAAACCCTTCGCTGATCATGTAAATTGAATAAAACGCTCCGAATAGATTATATATATAATAGAGAGAGTAGAGAAGTATTACTCGTTTAGAAATACGTTCATTAGAGCAAACTGTTCTTTGTTCTGGAAAATAATGAATCTTTCACCTTGGGCAAAAGGATTTAAACAAAATAAAAACCAATTTCAAAACTTTCAAATGGATGGGATGATACGATAGGAAACTGAATATCGCATGCAAATTGAAAGGAACACAACAATATCTGTTGAGAGCAACAAGATCAAAGCTTGTACTTAAAACATGATAGTGGCAATGGCGCCGTTTTCTTTCGTGCATTCACGCTTTCGTACATATAAACTATTTTTAAATCGATAAAACCATTCGCATTGTGAAACACGACCAAATTAAAAGTGAACATAACGAACTCCAAAGACAAAGCAGATAAATTCCACCTATTGATATCTCTTTGCTTCTCTTTGGCGAAATGGAGAATGAAATTACCAATAACACACGAGTCTTAAATATCGGTGAACGCCTGTGTAGCTCACCCGCTGGGATTAACTCTATTGATCCGACCTTCGGATCTCTAGTTATTTGACGATAGGTTGGATCACGAATCATCCATGTTCATAAAAAACGTTCACGGAATATTTGGATGATATTCTGCTTCGCTACTAAGAGCTAGAAAGCGTAACAGTTCGTAGAAAAGGAACATTTATTCATGAGCGTTCCAATGTGGGTCTACTTTAATGTTTCAAATACGAAGGTAAAAGAATTGGTTCCTTACATGCTTTCTCTATACGTCTAGCCTTAATAGAGATGGCAATTAGCCATAACATGTGAATTACTTACGATTGAAATAATGGTAGTTAAGAGAACAATTATATGTTATGTTCATGAGCGTGCATACGTATAGGTCTATTTAAAATACGAAGGCAAAAGAATCGGTTCTACGTATGTTTCCTCTATACGCCTAGTCTTCCTAATGATGGCACTTAACTGTAACAAATGAACTATTTACGATTTGGATCATTACGGGAATGTTGCCCAATCGGCGACGTGTGAGGGGAAAGAAAACTAAGGTAATGAATGCTAGACGGAACGTCATTACAAGAGATGGCACTGTGGTGATTGCTGATGGGGAGTGTCCGATGTACGTTAATGGTGAACTCATTAATATCGGTTGGTTTTTGGGTAATTCTTCAAATTTACTATATATATATATATATATATATATATAATATATATATATATATATATATATATATATATATATATATTTGTGTGTGTGTGTAATTTTTTCTGTCAGCAAATATACATTTTCTGTTTCACAACACAATTCATAACAATAAAATGATATTGCTGATGGGGAAGCGTCCGATATAAGTTAATGGTCAACTCAAATTATTATTACTGGTTGGTTTTTGGGTGGGTAATTCTTCAAATTTACTTCTGAATACACACACAGATATATATATATATATATATATATATATATATATATATATATATATATATATATATATATATATAGTATATATATATCTGTCAGCACATATACATTTTCTATTTCACAACAAAATTCATAACAATATAAGAAAAAAATCGTTTTGTTCCATTTCTACCCAAGAAGGAACCTACACTGTTTTATTCATGTTTTAGAAACACCGTAATAAAAAGATAGGTGCACAGATATAAAAGGAATGATCAAGTTACCTTAATTTTGTTATGCATTTTCTTGAGATATGTGTAATGGGGTGAAAGGCCTACCCCCCTTCTACATTTTTAAAAAATTCAATCCAATTTTCATAAAGTTAAAGGTACACATCGAAGGTTGGCTTTCGATGTGACTCATCATCAAGATCCTTTCTCATAAACTATGGCTCCCAGAATGCATCCTTCCTTAAGGGGGCTTCTTACCTTACATAGGCCTACACACATACACATGTATATATGTATATGTGTGCTTATTCGTTTCGTAGCTTTCCCTGACACTTTTTTCTGAATCCCTCCCTTCCAGTGGCATTTGTGAGGTCGGCTGTGAGCAGAGGCAAAGGTCTGGTGTGCATTCAGATCAATAACCTGATCTCAGCTGCCAGGATGGTTGCTTGGTCCAACAAGCAATGACCTTGGTCCGACCTTAATGAATGAATGAATGGGGGATCGTTGTTCACATGTCATGGATACCACGTTATTCACATTAAGAGGGATCATGCAACGTTGTTCGCAGCAGAGAGATGCTACTTCATTCATGTTAAAGGAATACCATATTATTATTCACTATTCACATCAAAGGAATACACTATTTTCATTGAAGGGATACCACATTATTCATCTTAGAGGGATATCACATTATTCACAATAAATTGATGCCTCAATATTCACACTAAAGGAATAATAATAATAATAATAATAATAATAATAATAATAATAATAATAATAATAATAATAATAATAATAATAATAATAATAATAATAATAATGTTCTAAAGGGTCCACAGTAATAAAAAAAGTGTTGAGAATCCGTGTATAGTTTTTAAAACTTTACAAAAAGCTTTCGAACCCTTCCCTGGGTTCATCTTCAGTCCAAATGAACAACAGGTTACAACATGTACTGAGGTGAATTTAAAATAATAAACAAGAATCGTTGAAGATCGTTGACACCGGTCGTTAGCTCGTTTATGGACCAGGTGATGAAGAAAGAGGGCAGTTAACTCCAACTAGGTGATTTCCTCTCCCATATAGATCCTTCTGGCTGCAATTCTGTTGGATCTCCGCAATGGTTGTTGCAACGTTGCAGGCAGTCATTTATCCGAGGGCGTAGATTGGGCACCGTAACCAGACTCCCCTGGGGCAGCGGTTAACTGGACAGGGAGAGGCAAGGTGGAAGCAGCATCAGGAGAGGGAAAAACAGAGCCCGTCCTACAGTTAAAATCTTTTAAAAACATAGTAGTAATATAAAAATCAACAAATGGGTCTTCGTTGACAAAAGACGTTTACGAACTACCGTGTATGGATTGTAATAGTAAATATTTTGGCGAAAGTGGACGGGGACTAGATATATGTTTGGGCGAACATAAGCGAGCTTATGAACTACAATAACAAAACAGCACTATAGTAACACATGCACTCAGTAATGATCATAGACCCAACTGGAACGAGGCTAAAATTATTTTTAAAAGCTGCTATAAGTTTAGGAGAATCATTCAAAGGAAACAAGTCTTTTGTCAACGAAGACCCATTTGTTAATTTTTATATTACTACTATGTTTTTAAAAGATTTTAACTGTAGGACAGGCTCTGTTTTTCCCTCTCCTGATGCTGCTTCCACCTTGCCTCTCCCTGTCCAGGTAACTGCTGCCCCAGGGGAGTCTGGTTACGGTGCCCAATCTACGCCCTCGGGTGAAGGACTGCCTGCAGCGTTGCAACAACCATTGCGGAGAACCAACAGAATTGCAGCCAGGGAGAGGAAATCACCTAGTTGGAGTTAACTGCCCTCTTTCTTCATCACCTGGTCCATAAACGAGCTAACGACTGGTGTCAACGATCTTCAACGACTCTCGTTTATTATTTTAAATTCACCTCAGTACATGTTGTAACCTATTGTTCATTTGGACTGAAGATGAACCCAGGGAAGGGTTCGAAAGCTTTTTGTAAAGTTTTAAGAATTATACACGGATTCTCAACACTTTTTATTATTGTGGACCCTTTAGAACATTATTATAAACTCTCGCGATAGAGGGTTTTTCCCAAATAATAATAATAATAATAATAATAATAATAATAATAATAATAATAATAATAATAATAATAATAATAATAATAATAATAATAATACATTTTATTGCGAGCTCAAGGTCATATACATGGAGTATACAAAGTACAGACAGTAACATACACAATCTAGATTCATGAGATAACATGATATAAAAATGAATAATCAGCAATATCCGTACAGTTGCTGAAGTAGTATAAATGATAGTAATCATAATAATGGGAATAACAGTAATAATATCGAGAGTAATTTTTAAAAATCATTAATAGTAATGATTATTGGTGAACAGATTGTATATAATTAAATTGCAACTAGAGACTTTAGGTGGTTACAGTATTAGGTCCACACGGCCATACGAGAATTGAATGTAGAAAATTTCTAAATTGATATTCACAGTAATAATGAAAAAGTAGAATATCGATAATAACAAACCCGCAGAAATATAATAATAATGACAGATTCTGCGGATGGCTCTTTACTAAGACAGAGATTAAGTCGTTTTGGTAGGGAACAAACTCCTCATTTTCCCATCTTCCCCACAATTTAGATCTTCGTCTTGCCGCACTCCTTAGGATGCTTTGTATGAGCGAATTGCTGCTGTTCCGCACTCGAGTGATCAGACTGGACATTGTTCGCCTTACAGTGATTTTTAAGTTGTCCAGGCGGTTTTCTGTGAGGCGTCTCAAAATGTCATTGTGCACAAGTGATACGTCTCATGGTCTCACGGGCATAGTTCATCCAGAGGGAGCACCCATACATTGTAACAATACGAGCGGAAGGGCAGCAGTTTCATGTCTCGGTATTTAATGGCAAACCTCCTTGCAATCATGTTGCCAGTTTAGTTTACGACGCTTATGTTCAATGTCTGTCGTATCTTTGAGGTCGTCCGTGATAATGTGACCCAAATACGGAAATTCATGCACGAATTCCAGCCAATGATTTCCAAGGAAAATTTGTGGTTCTGCAACATCCTTAAGCGATCTCGGGAGCAGCGGCATGCAGTGGGTCTTGGTTTCAAATTCCACTGCATATTGGCGGCAAGTGTCGATGAGTCGTTGGAGACCTTTCACTGATGGGGAAATAGAACCATATCGACGGCGTAACAGAGGTTAATTATAGTTGTTTCATTGACAGTGCACCCGATTGGGAGTGAGTTCAGTTTAACATTCAGGGCATCTCTGTACGTATTAAACAGGTATGGAGAGGGAATCTCCCCTTACCGAAGCCCTTTTAGAGAGCAGAAGGTGTACGGCAATACGTTATCCCATTGGACACAGTATTGATGTGTGGAGAGCCAGCAAAATGAAATGCCAATTAAATATAGCGGTGTGCCTCTTTTCTGCAGCTTCAGGAAAAGCTTCTGGTAGTTTACTCTGTCAAATGCTTTTCTCACGTCTATAAAATATAGGAAAACAGAAGAGCTGATGATAGATAATACTTCAGCAATTCTTTCAGTATATAGATGCAAGTGTCGGTTGAGTGGTTTGCTTTAAATCCGAAGTGGTGTGTAGAAAGGGGAGAAGTCTCATCAGAAGAACCGACTCAAGTACCTTCGAAACGATCGTTGTGATTGCAATCAGGCGGTAGTTGCCAGGGTCAGCTGCATCCTTTAGCTTGTTTTTGATTAATGGTATCAAGTGAACTAGGAGTAGGGAGTCCGGAAGAAACTGGTGAATTATGCATGCATTGAATAGGGCAGGTAGCAAAATGTAAAGATTATCCGGTGGCAGAATTTGAAAGCTTCTGCAGGAAGACTATCGCGACCAGGCGATTTATTAATAAATAGGTTGTTTATGGCGTCGCTGATGTTACCTGGCGTAATGCGATTTGGGAAATGAAATTGAATGTTATCAGTAAGGAGGTTATCTACATCCCTTCGGGAGTCTTGATCGTTTATGCAATTCAGGATATTGCTGAATTGATCGCCCCACATACTTGCGATAGCCTCGTCACCGACTGCTTCTCCTACTCTCTCTGATAGCTTTATAATTTTGGGATTTAGGGATTGAATGTCTTTCCAAAGACGAGGATAATCACCGGATTCTAAATTTCTAGACGTTGCATCGGCTCTTAGTTCCTTTTCATTTAATCTGAATCTGCAGTGCTAAAGAGCAAGTTTGAACTGCGTTCTCGCCTGTCTCATTAGCAATGCAGTGTCCTTCACTCGGGCTGCCATTTTGCCTCCACAGCAAAAACATTTCTCGTGAATATGAATACAGATCTTTGACCAAGTCATTCCAGCCAGGTATATTACGAGAATTACCTTGACGAAATCTAAAGGTAGCCCTGCTGGAAGCAAGCATAGCGGAAATTACTTTCGAATAGAATTCATTCAGTTCTCTCCTGTGGTAGTCATTTTTATATCTTGTGTTTGTACAAATTAAGGCGTCTGCCGGTTGAGCTACCAAATTATTCACATTAAAGAGATGCAGCACCATCCTCGCTAAAGGAATACCACATTATTCATACTAGCTGACCAACCTGGCGTTGCCGGGGAAAAACTCTTAAGAACTCAAAGAAACTTCCTGCGCCACCTTGTGCTGACTATTCCTTTTATCCAGAAATTACTGTACTGACCTGCCTGGGGTAACTCTGAATGGCAACCGATAAATTCTCTCTCTCTCTCTCTCTCTCTCTCTCTCTCCAACCTTCTCGTTTCTTACCCTCTTTCTTTTCCCTAACACCCCTTCTACTCTCCCTCTCTCACTTCCTCTCCCTCTCACTCTCTCTCTGCCACACCATGCCTAACCCCGACCCCCTTGGATGCCATTGATGTCTTACCCCCACAGTATTCGATAGTAAGTCATATTTAGTATGTATACCAAAAGCCGAAAGTCATATTATTTACTACGTATACTGAAAATTAGGTACGATAAATTCGTAACTTTATTAAGTCTACGGGCTTCATGAACCAGCCCTGTTTAGGACAAGGCGCCCCTCCCCTCCGGCGCCTTTGGTGCCTTTTGTTGCTTGAAACCCCATTATAAACCATCTTAGGGGTCCCCACTTTAACCCTGCCAAGTTTCATGCCCATCGGACCAGCCGTTTGGCTGTGATTGAATGACAGACATTATAGTAAGATTAAAGGATATCACATTTTTCATATTGAAGGAATACCACATTATTCACTTTAAGGGATACCATATTATACACATTAAAGGGGTACCATATGATTCCCATTAAATGGATACATTAATCACATTATAGGGATAACACATTGTTCATATTAAAGGGATGCCACGTAATTCACATGTGAGACACCAAAGTCTTCACATTAGAAAAATACCACATTATTCACATGAGAAGGATACCACATTATAGGAAGATCACAATATTTACATTGGGGAGATACCACATTGTTTCACATTAGAGGGATACCATATTATCCTCACTAAAGGAATACCATTTTATTCATACTAAAGTGATACCGAAGGTCCTCTCTTTACCTTGAGGATACCATCCCTGTGGAATCGCTCGTACACTATTCCTTGACTTTCCGTCAGAAATCTTTTTGAATCTATCAAAATGATTGGACTGTCAGCCAGTTGACCTTGACTTGTCTTGACCTGAGATGAAGAGGAAAGACTCACGATTTATACAAACAAAGAGGACTTTTTGCTCCTTGAAACGAGCCTTTTCTAGTCTTGAGATATAGATTGCATTTAGGTATGAATTTTCAGACCATCGGATGAAATGAGAAATATAGCGATTAATACGGAACCAGAAATGACTTCTATTTTTCTTTTTTAATCAAATGATGTATGTTGTAAATACGAACTGTGCAGTTATGTAGGAATGCGTGTACTATATTTGATATAGAAACTGGCTGGCCCATCGATAGATACTAGGCTCCCTATTGCAAGAAACAAGGTTAGATCCCAACCTGATCAGCTCACCCCGCCCCCACCCACCACCTCCAGGTCGACCCATTATCAGCTAAGGTCGTGAAAAGGTCACAGAATTAAACGTCAAATCCCGAAGGCCCTGTAAGGCTTCTAAGACCACGCCCCTCGAAACTGGAAGAGGGTCATTATAAAAAAAAAAAAAACTCTTGTTGATTTTCATACACAAAATTATACCTTTTAAATGGCAACGCGTTCTTTAATTCAATAACTATCATGGCAGCAGCCGAGGTCATTGAATAATCAAATCTAACATTCCGTCAACGGCCGTTGTTCTATTTCTAAGGGATGTCTCGCGTCCGTAATGAAGATGTAGGGCCATGCCTTTCTTTTTCGCTTTTTGTTCTATGCTCTTATGAATGGTCAAAGATATGAGCATCCCTTTACCCTTTACTTTTTTTTCTCTATTCTTTTTCCTTCAATCATGAGAAAGTGTTGAATAACATAACCTCTTCTTCAGGAATTCTATGACGTCATTCACCGAACTTTATCTTCTTCAGCTGACATTGTATAGGAATTCGGTTTAAAAAAGAGTAAAATCGTGGGTCATTTTGTCCTGGTTGAAAAGACACCTATAACCAGCAAATGAGCAATGGAACGGAGCTTAAAAATTCGTAAAACAATGGGAAAAGTCAACAAGAAACAGCGAAAGAAACGGTCACCTCCCAAACAGAAACTAGGCCATTACGCATGCCATGCAGTTAACGACATGGCGGGCTAAAAATATAACGGAGATCAGCATGCGCCGTCACGGCGTTCTTATTACGATCAATACCCGATCATTTCCCTCGTCCCTCCCTCATGACAAAGAGGGAACGATGGCCGTCGTTTGTCGCCATTAATAATGAATGAGTTCGTCTGCTCTACTTCGCCATCTCCCTTCAGATGCTCACAGAGTGACCGACACTGAATGGGGTTAATGAACGTCTAATGGGATGTAATAAGAGTTTTGATATACAGCCCTATTGGCTAATGATCTAATGTGATCATTCCGTATCTATGACTCGAATTCGAGTGTTGCTGCGTCACGGTTCTCTTACGCAAAAGAATTGTCGCTGTTCGTTTCTAAATTGTTGATCTAATCATATCTGTGACTTGGAGCTGCAACTTCAGTGGTCGTTGACGCCGGAAATGAAACAATTTTTACTAAAATATCGACAAAGTATTGTTCATGGACCTTTCTCTTAATACATTTACGTCTTATAAATAATGTCTCACCTGTTATCCATGAAGAAATCCGGAAAGATGTTTTTCAGTTAAAAAAATTTAACATAGAAAGTAACTAAGAATTAACTATCATGAAGAACCCCAGTTTCCATCCATATTTTCGTGTGTGTTTGTTTGTGTGTGTGTGTGTGTTTGTGTGCGAGTGTGTATACAACGGGTCAACAATATACTTCTTTTCTTGCTTAGTAAACTTATCATATTTACCTTCCACTGCGCATGCGTTTAACCTTTCCATTCGGCCTTACTAGGCGCATCTTTCCCTCTCGCGTATAATACATCTTCCCTTGATCCTCAAATACATCTGTGAAATATGTACGGTTTCTTGGTTGTTTCAATGTGTCATAATGCGTCTTGTCCCAGACTACTAAGGTTTGTTACAAGATTTACAGTCTTTGATAAATTGATCCCTCACCTCATATTATGTCTTGGAGACGTAGTGAGGGGAACATGCAAAATTAAGCTTTGTTAGTCTTTATAAATTCTCTCTCTCTCTCTCTCTCTCTCTCTCTCTCTCTCTCTCTCTCTCTTCTCTCTCTATATATATATATATATATATATATATATATATATATATATATATATATATATACATACATATATATATATATATATATATATATATATATATATATATATATATATTTGTGCGTGTGTGTGTTGAAAGAGAGAGAGAAAAAGCAATGCTTCTGCTAGTCCTATGGAAGGGTATTGGTGTCAGCTGATGTCCAGAGAGAGAGAGAGAGAGAGAGAACATTTGATGCCTATGCATGTACTATACATGCAATTATAAAGGCAACTGAGGCAAATGACCGTGTTCCCTCCTTATGTTTCGGGAGGCAACGAAAGAGGCAACCAGCTATTTCACGTACATACTTAATGACAGGCGTAAGTGGCTGAGGATTAGGCTCATAAATGAGATCAACGACTAATAACGGGAAATAATATGATATCTCGAATATAGATCGTTTCTCAAAGAAAGCAGACTGATGGAGCTTAGGGACGAGATTCAGCGGAAGAACTTATGACGCCTCGCATTCGAGTTTTGTTCATTTAAATGAGAATATTTTTCATTTTCTTCTTTAGACGCTGTATGACACATGCCAGTGCTTTGATGAAATACTCGTGTGTGGGTGTGTGTCTGTTTGTATATGTATAAATATACACACACACACATTTATATATATATATTCTTTCTAAACAAAAAGAAAAGTAAACTTGTAAACATAAGATAAAAACCTTTGTTTTGATTGTTAAAGATGTCTCGAAAGAGTCTGTTATCTTATTGCTAAATGACGTCTTGTACAACCTCGTGAGGTTGGGAAATGCGCGTCGTGAAGACAGAAAGGCCGTTTTCAGTTTGCAAAGAAATCCATACGAACGCAACCATTTAACGTGCAAATTTCAAGCCTTTTACGGAGCTGTAATAGATGCTAGCTGTTTACATATAAATGATTAACAGCACTGTAAAGAAACTGTTAAATGAGCACGTCACCATACACGAAATACTAAATTGCAAAATTACTCTCTAATTTTTCACGAAAAAATTATTGTGTCTTAACATCACACAGTCTCATCTAGCCTTCGATCATGTTGCTTCCCCCTGTAATAACCGGTTGAACGAGCCCCCGGGGGCTGGTGTTTCCAGACCCCTGTTACTGAGTGGCTTTCCTAGCCAGGGGCCGAGTCTCGCTTCAGCCGCCTCCCAAATATCTCCCGTTGTTGCTGTTTTAACGAATGAATATTGCCTAAGATCATTTAATTCTTTGTTTTCCTAAAACCCAATGTACTGAGAATCATAGATGTTATTTATGAAAGAGCGTAAAAATTCATGATTAAGTTGGGATGACTGAAACTCCCAAAATTATGAGGGATTTACTCAGATAAACAATGATTTTAAATACAGCACTGAGTGTCGTGGTAGTAATAATAATAATGATAATAATAATAATGTGTTAAAAACCCACAATTATATAATAAACTATATTTCTATGTAAAATATACAGGTAAATACTTTCGAACACCTTTTATATTTTAAATAATAATGGTTTAATACAAAATTGTGGATTTTTATTGCACAGATTGTTTTTCTCGAGATTGTGGTTATTTCTTAGCAATAATAATAAATAATAATAATAATAATAATAATAATAATAATAATAATAATAATAATAATAATAATAAAAATAATAATTATTATTATTATTATTACCTTATTATTATTATTATTATTATTATTATTATTATTATTAATATTATTATTATTATTATTAGTATTATTAGAAAGAGAAAGGGGTGATTGGAGTTTTTCTCGTTTGGCCACACACACACACACACACACACACACACACACATATATATATATATATATATATATATATATATATATATATATATATATATATATTTATTATTTTCATTGTACCTTTCTCTCCTTACGGGTGTTCCGGGGTTTGGGAGGAGGGTCTCCAAATATGTTTTCACCAAAGCTTTTAGCCACAGATTTAGATTCTCTCAAAACAGCCTCTGTCACTCGCATTCTCTTTCACTCATTGGCTACAAAAACATATTTTCACTCCCTTTTCTCATGCTGCACTTAATCATAGCCAAAGACTCTCAGAATGAACACACGATGTGCTCTTTCAACAATCCTGAGAATCTCCCTGACACTGAACGCTATCCCATCCAGCGCCTCAGCGGCGTGGTTGGTATGGTATTAGCGTCCCACATCGGTGGTCGCGGGTTCGATTCTCGGCCATTCCATTGAGGAGTGAGAGATGTGTATTTCTGGTGATAGAAGTTCACTCTCGACGTGGTTCGGAATACACGTAAAGCCGTTGGTCCCGTTGCTGAATAACCACTGGTTCCATGCAACGTAAAAGCACCATACAAACAAACAAACAAACAAGCTATCCCATCCTGGCTGTACAGACGACAGCTACTCCAAACACAGTCACTCTTAGTTCTTCTCCTTTAAACTTTGTGCCAGTTATTCCAGCTTTTTCTCCTGGAACAAATCAATGATCATACATTAATTAACTTTCCGTCTATACTACATGCATGTGCAGTCAAAACCTAGCTCTAAGTGGTTTATACTGTCTGTTTTCACAATGTCAGTATATGGATCGGTCTGGAAACCCTAAGCCCAGCCAGTTTTGAGGATGCCATTAGTATTTTCCCCACGTGCCCCACATGAGTGGAAAACTGTGATTACCATTGGCCTCAGGAGAAGATTCTCCTCTGCTGCCGTTGAAAGGACATCCCTCCAATCAGTGGTCTTGCTAAGTGCTCCTCTCCTTTGTGGTTATCCCTAGGCCATCAATTTCAAAGCCGTACTGTTTACTGATCTGCCTGATGTGGTATACGGTTGCCAGTTGCCTCAGGGGAAAGAAGCTTGACCGCCGATTAAGGAGATTTTCCTCCCCGAAGGTATTTGTGCTTCCCTGACCTGTGATGCACAGTGCTTTAGATTTCCCAGCCACTGCGTCCTCTTAGGACAAGAAAGCCAAGGTAGTAGAACCACTTAATTATTATTATTATTATTATTAGAGGATGGAACCCATTCACATGGAACAAGCCCACAGGGCCCATTGACTTGGAATTCAAGCTTCCAAAGAATATGGTGTTCATTAGCAAGAAGTAAGAGGAGGTAATGCAGAGAGGAGATCACTTATTGAAAAGGAACAAAATATTTAACAAATTAATCAATAAATAGCTAAAAATGTAAGTAAATTATTAAAATTCAAGGATAATCGCATTGAGGTAGAATTGCATTGCATCTTCTCTTGAAATTTTGGAAGTTCCAAACGCACGACATCCTCAGTCCAACGATGTGAAGAATAAAGGACCTTTGCAACTGGGAAGTTCGACAGCGAGTCATTTTCACTGCATATTGGTCCTACTGTTCAGCAAATCTGGTTGCTCTCTCCATTCAGTTATGTATACCTAACGAAAGATATATAGTCATGCAACATTTATGAGCACGAATGTATGTATTCAGTGTAACACACAAAGATAGAGGACAACCAACAAGGAAAAGAACAGGGCGATATGAAAGCCCCACAGAGAAATGCATCAAGCCCATCTTGTGTTCCTCTTTTAACCCAGCGTTTCTTAACCTTTTTCGACCTCAGCACCCCTTTTGGTCACGCCTAAGCAGTCCAGCACCCCCTACCATTGATTAACACCTAGTTACTACAAGAACAAAGTAAAGGCAAGTGCAGTACATCTTCATCATATATTTGGTTCATTCTCCAAAACAGAAACGTGTACACTGTAGGTCTATCGCAAAGCTTGTGATGCTGACTGAATACGAGTGTGGAACGCTCGTACAAATTAAGTGTCTTTTATCACCATGCTGCAACAGCTCTGAAAGTCAGGTTAAAGTTTATTCAATTTTAAAAATGCGTTAAAACTACATTTGTCCAAGTATTCCTTCATTAGAGAAACACTGATATTTTACCGCCACATATGTGTCCTTCCCCAGGTTAAGAAACGCTGTAACAAAAAACGTCCTTCCCTTACTATTTTAAAGTCACATTTGTTGTTTAATGAGATGTGAACATTGATGCAAAGTAAAATTAAATAATTCGGCAACTTGGATGGGAATAAATAAGATGAACTGTTTCCACGCAGGAGAGTTACATTGACATACAAGATGAGCCTGGCTTTTCCCGTTTGCTCTTTCTCAAATAATAACTCTCTCTCTCTCTCTCTCTCTCTCTCTCTCTCTCTCTCTCTCTCTCTCTCTCGTATAGTGCGCACCAAGCAGGGTCGTAATCGCCAAACGTTGTAACAATACGTGACAAATCGAAATAATAATTTGTTTAAACTTTAGAGAACATTTTACTTTGTTCGTCACTGTTTAGCCTTCCTTCCATGAATCGTAATCACTGTGAAAATTCGTAAATAATAAATCTCACTTTCTACCTACCTGTTACAGTCTTGGGAATGTTGAGGTTGCTAGCCCATACCCATATGATACCAAATGAGGACTTTCAGACGTCAGCAGTTTTGAAGGAATTTCTTTGGATGAGCCAAATGTAGTCTTCCCAGAGAGAGAGAGAGAGAGAGAGAGAGAGAGAGATAGTGGAGGTTACTCTCCAAGAAGGTGATAATGAAGTAAGTCATTAATTAATGAGAATAGGGAGTATCTAAATCACTATACAGTACTCCATTTTATTTTCAAAATTTATTATGATAAAGAATCATTCCTTTTTTACGTCATCTGTCAAAATCTTCGACGTCCGAAGAGATATTCCAGATTCCTGGAATAACGACTCATGTTAGTGATGCAAAGAGCAACTGACGTTAGAATAATGAATAGATAACGTACTGATAATTTCATTACAGCAATGGGCTATGCCTGCTCATGAATGGCGAGGCAACTTTTCCCGGGGCAAAGTTACCAGTTAGGGAACAACTTCAATCATTAACTTCTGCAACTTAAAAGGGGCAAATTATCAAGCAAGAATGCAAGTGTGATAAGTCAAGTGTTGATGTTTAAGCATTTGAAGAAAAAGAGATGAACAATCAATGAAAATATGGTTCCTTATGAAAGGCAATCAGATGAACACAGAGAAATAAGGTAGTTGGCAACTCAAGAACGATGTGTTTCTCTAGAGAATGCAAATGCAGGCTACGTGACGCATGTTAGCAATATTTAGGTGAGGGGACAGGCACTTCTGTATTCAACAGACGAACTCCTAATCTACGGGTAATTATACGGGAAATTAAAAAGCAATCAGCACCGTGACATATTATTAAGCAAGTCGGAGTTCTGTGTGAACAGGGACTGCAGAAAAATCTAATTTTTTCCTTCAGGAGTCTTAAAGTGGTGCAGTAATTAAAACTGGGGTAATACCCCTCATTCAAAACCAACTCTTAGATTCCTGCGTGTATATATATATACTACATACATACATATTATATATATATATATATATATATATATATATATATATATATATATATATATATCTATATATATATGTGTGTGTGTGTGTGTGTGTGTGTGTGCGTGTGTACACATACGTGTATATGTATGTATAAATGTTTGTCAGCGTTTGTAGACAAATGTGTATATCATACAAGGATAAATGCCAAATCATGAAAGCCAAACTTCAGTGAATTTCCTCTGTAATTATAAGTTTTCAATTTGACTGTTGATCTTGGATGTTTTTGATAAAGACCTACAACACCATGGTCTATTAGAGCTGATTTTGAGCATTAGACATAACTGAATGATATCAGTCCAGACTGATTCTTATCCGTCAATGGTTCCAGGCTCGCAATTTGTCTTCTCTGTTTACGAGTTGAATCAAAGGCACTGAATAATGAATACAGAATATAAATTTGAAATTCAAATTTCTGGCGTTAACGGAAACCATTCAAATCGAGACCCAGTTCCGTCTTCATTCATACCCCATAGGTACACCAATTACCATCCCATAGAAAACTACGAGAGGTAAATATTAATTCAAGGCGACAAATTTTCGTCATCATGCCGAATTGCAGTCCGCGTGACCTAACGACGAAGTAGCCGCCCACTTCTTCGGAAGCTCCTCCCCCTGAACCGGTAAGTTCACCACAGCGTAGGTAAGCCATTGTCCGAAAGTAATCATAATCCAGCTCTGTTGTATTACTCCGACATTCCCCGAGTTGTAGCTTGACGAAGGAGCCGAAGGAGGGTCAGTGTAAGGATTACGGTGTCTTTATTCAAGGATATTCATCGACGTCCCCCACAGGTGAGTTGAAGGGTTAGGGCATCCTGGATCGTGTAATAGTGACGTTTTTGAGTGACATTAGAAAATAGAAGCTATGAGGTGATTATCAGTTTTCCTAGTTATGCATAGCAGTCCAAGAATGTTGGTGGATAATTGTGTATCTTTTTCTTGGGTTAGGAACGAGTGCCTGAATACAGACCTGTATAAACAAACAGTTTACCGGTTGTTCTACTTAACAGATGCATGTAGTACGTTCGTAAAAGGAGAAACCAACCGTTACATTTTGTGTTTCCTCTTCTAACGTAAAGATATTAGTGGGGCAGAGGAGTGGGGGACTGTGATAAAGGGCAGTGTTTTTCCGAAAAGTGGTGAAACCTTTATCATTGACAATCCGCGATTGATAAACAAAGAGGCGTTTCCACTTCGTCTCATTTGTGCTAAAGTATTTATTGTTTATTATTACCTTGTCCCTGTCTGATACGGAAACTCCCCCTCCCCGACACACGCACACTCCCATTGTGTTCCCCTACAGTCATACTTCTTTTCTTCATGCTCCTCCCCATTACATAACCTAATCGTCCCCACCCCTCCTATAACACCACTGACCTAACCCTCACCTTCCTTAGATTTTTTTCGTCTTAGCCCTCCTGTACGCCTACCCGTTACCCCTCTCTTTTTTACTACCTATTCCCCCTACATTTTTCCACTCCTAACCTTCTCATCTGACCACCTTTAGACCTTTACACCTTTTTTCCTTACCTAACCCGAGAATAATCTTACCTAATAAAACCCTTTCTCTCACCTTCTACAATACTCTATTGCTTGCCCATACAATTTCCCTCCCACCAATTAATTAATTGCCTTCACTGATACCTTACACTTGTTTTATGTTGTTGTTTTATTATTTTCTGTCGTCAACAACACAAAACAACCTTTAAAAAGTTGAGTAATGCAGGGCTTCTCAAAGTGGTCGATATCGACCCCCAAGGGTCAGTCAAGGGGTCGATGAATATTCTGGGAACCAAATGGGGGTCGATGAATGACTAACGGGTAGGAGAATGAAGTTACATAGACTCGTACATCTAAAGTTCTAAACATATTTTCTTATATTGCATGTCAAGTACTAAGCTAATACTACTCAAATTGATTTTGACATTGGCGTTATTTTTTTCTTTAATTATTAAATGGTAGTCTAGGGGGGACGATAGAAAATTTGAAACTTCATTAGCGGGTCGAGGAGTTGAACAATTTGAGAACCCTTGACAGGTTTATAGGAGTTAAGGTTTATGGTAAACCAGTTTGTTTATGAGCAAGTTGCATGGAGCGCTAAGTGAATATATATACATACATATATATATATATATATATATATATATATATATATATATATATATATATATATATATATATATATGCTGTGTAAATAAAGGTAATGCCACTGAGGAAACTGAAAAAGCGAGAACTGCCGAGATCTTTCGGTCTAACGACCCTTTACTTAAGGCAAGAGTCTTGCCTTAAGTAAAGGGTCGTTAAGACCGAAAGATCTCAGCAGTTCTGGCTGTTTAATTTTCCTCCGTAGAATTACCTTTATTTATACATAGCATCACGTTTTATATATTTCGTGATTAAGTTATAAATATATTCTGTGTATATATATAGATCTATATAATAATACACCTATGTATTATTATACATAACCCGTTTCCATAGTATAGATGCCTAAATATATATTTTACAAAATAGTTACCGCCACATACATTTTATCTGATTGTCATCCAGGAACATCTGATACAACCATCGAAGCATTAATTAGCGGAATAAGGTTACAGCCCCGCAACCGCTAATCTATAAATATTGATGTACGTATATAAATATACATATATGTATAAGTAATATATACGGTATGTATATGAATAACTTGATTACGAAATATATAAGACGTGATGCTTTGTATAAATAAAGGTAATGGCACGACGGAGGAAAATGTGAAAACGAGAACGCATGCCTGGTATATATGTATGTATGTATGCTCCTATATACTATGGTATACGTATGTATATAGTATATATATGCTATATGTTGTGTATACTGTGTGTTTCTGAGAGTAATTTTTAAATGAATAAATACAAACCTTCAAACCAAAGAGAAATAACCCGTAAAAGAAAATGTTGATTACCGTATTTTCGCACCGTATTGCTATAGTCAATAACTCTACGGCCTTCGTACGCCATTTTTCATACTTGACGATATTCTATGAAAAACGAATTGAGGGTCTAAGT
>NC_061101.1:41933853-41956353 GCF_015104395.2 Macrobrachium nipponense
GGGAGGGGGGGTGGGTGGTCTTTTTTCCCCAAAAAACTGGACCTTTTTTTCTATAAATGTCATTGCATATACAGGTATGTGCAAAGATAAAATACTTGAAAATATTATTTTAGTTATATTTAGAAGAATGCACTTCTACCCGATTAGATGTTATTCAAAGTACTGACTTTTTGGTTAACAGAAAATATGAACTTCCAGGAACGACCCCCGACCACCCCACCACCGCCCTCCCCACCCCCTTGTAGGTGATGGTTTTATACAGCATTATACGTTGTACAGAAAACTAGATTGCACCGAAGAAACTTGGGCGCATTTTCTACTTGTTTATTATAGCCTATAATTTCTCTTGCCAAAGACAATATATTCTAGATTAAATTTACAAAGATGGTTTCGATTCCTGTTTAAACAGGAACGGTATGGATCAACATTTTTTTTTTTTTTTCATCCATGGGCCGGTAGAATAAATATCAATAAAATATGAAATTTTCTTTTCCGAATATATCCATAAAGACATTGAATCGTAGTTTCATCCGTCTACATTACAATTACACTAGTAGACTGTGGAGATATTACACACTAAACTCGGGATCTTCATAAATGCTGGCTGTTGAGTAACATAAAGTAACTGATAAAAGCTGATTGGCTGGACGAGTCTCTCTTGCTGGTGTTTTTTCTTTTCAGTTATTGGTTTCCTCATCTCTACCAGTTCATCAAATAATTCACTGTCCATCAACAAAAAGCTTATGAAACCCTTTAGCTCACTGAATTGGAATGATTTTATCAGAGTGATATGTAAATAGTTAGGCCTATATATACCAGTCTTTCGCCCAGCTGCCCGACAGAAATACAGGACTACGAACAGATGATAAGTGAGAGTTTTCGTAAAAAGGTGGAGCCGTGTGAAGGAATCAACGTAGGTGACAAGATTTTAACGTTATAAATATTGCTTCCAAAAAGTTTATTGTCAAGGATACGCCAAATTTCGAGCACATTGTGCCCATGTTGATCCACGGATGTGTTGATCTGACCAGTTACTTGGGTACCTAAAAAAATTACGGGCTACTCTAGGAGTAAGAGCCCATGCTGGCATGAGGCCAGCGAAATCTAAAACAACGACAGCCTAATGGATAACCGCCTGTGGAGAGCAACAACCAGGGAGAAGAAAACCACGGGAATAGTACTAAGAACCAAGGTCTATATACTATAGACCTTACTAAGAACCAGAGGGTTAACATTTTAGACCAATATGTGCCTGTATTGGCATAACACCAGCTCAATAAAAAGATAACAACAATTTTAGACCTTCCCCGCTTCTTCAATGTCTCTTTCTGTCTAGGAGCCTAGGCGAGGAGCAGTTTGGGGTGTACGAGAGTATAGAGCGTCGGTTGTCAGCGGAGTATGGTGTCGACGGCCGTTCTTGTATTCTCAGGTTCATCTGCGAGTTGCAGCGTAGGCCTATCAGCCAGTGGACCGTTGCTGGACAGCTGCTAACTGTATTGTTTACGTAAGTTCTATTTACTGATTTTTAAAATGAAACTCGTTATTTCAATCTTGGTTGTTAGAAGTTTCGAAGATCTTATCTTATACCACAATCGGCGTCAATAACCTAGATGTTATGACGCCAACTTTAATAGACAGTTATACCAGATTTGATGATTATATTAATAAATAAAGCTACTTCTTTTTTATATGAAAAAGCAAAATAAACCTCTATAAAAAGTACTAGCATTTCTTCTCAGATCCAGCCAATATGTTGAAGGCTTAATTATTGTAACCTCAGTCAGCCCAGAAGAGAGCAACAAAAATTATGAGTTTTCTTAACCCATTCATATTTTCAGTAATGTGATATCTTTTGATAGATGAAGATGTTAAATATTTAACATTTCAACCCATATTTATCAATATATTGATTGTTATAAAAATATGTATATAAAATTCTCAAATTATACTCAGATCACATTTTGAAAATGAATTGTAGGTATATTACATATAATTTTCTAATGATAAATCGCTCTAAAACATGCAGGTTTAAGAATTAAATTTATCTTTGTGCAAGCCCATATAATACAGTTTGGTCTCTTATTGTTAAGTTATATCAGGAACAAAAGAATACTACATATATTTCTCCCAAGTAATGTTTCTCATTTGCTCCCAATACATATCAGGTTAATGATATTGGACGCCTACTGAATAACTATACAATCCTGAAAATGAAATATACCTTTGCAGGCCAAGTTATGGAGGCAAAAAGGAAGACTTAGAACTCCTGATGAAGTATAGAGCAGCCCAAATGCTAGGCATGAAAGACGAGATCGACTGCAGCGCCATCTACAACAAGTGCCCTTTCAGCGTTTTTTACTATTTTGACGCCGTTCAAAATGTCACTTCTTCTTTCCGCTCGGATGGGAAACAACCAAGTTATCTGTGGGATTACTGAGATATTTCCATTTATGATGGAAACAACGATTAACCATGTAGAATACCAATCTTTTCACGTCTAGTTTAATCATCTTTCACGTATTACCGAATATCCATTCCGTTTTTCATCAAATCATTATTCATTGCATCTAACATATTATTCTTATATTTATTTTACC
The DNA here is from genome assembly GCF_015104395.2 of Macrobrachium nipponense. Lineage (NCBI taxonomy): Eukaryota > Metazoa > Arthropoda > Malacostraca > Decapoda > Palaemonidae > Macrobrachium > Macrobrachium nipponense. Next base: position 41,936,451 of record NC_061101.1, read on the forward strand.
CTCTATTTATCTTCAAACATTTTGCCGTGTCTTCAATCATCATGCAACCGAATTCTGTCAACAAATATACATAATTTTCTTACAATAATTATATTACGTATGAACTTTCCAGTAACGGTAAATTTAAAAGAACTGCAAATGGTGTGCCTCTTGAAGAACACCTGCTTCAAGAGGAACACTTTATTAACTGGGGTCAAACAACTGAAAGGTTATATGACCTTATAAAGTTTATAACATTTAGAAATGCTTGATAGGTTTTAATTTCTGCCTGTCTTGGATTCCATCATCGCCTCCAACGTCGATCAGCGCAAAGGGCCTCTTTGAGATTCCCCCACTTGAACTGACTTACTAAGATTGGTTAAGGGCATGAACGCGCGGGTAGGTCTATTGAGATTCCTCGCTTCTCACGTTACAAACACACGAGTGGACACACCGCACATTTGTTAAGAGGTGCACAATTCAATTATATTGTTGCAGTTGCTTTCTGGATCACTGTTTTCTTATTGTTGCTACACATATTTAGTTTAATTTTTGTTTCTCTAAACCGTTAGTTTGGAGTTCTAAGTCTGGACTGTCCTGATTGCACACTAATAGTTGAGTTTCCTTTTTTTTCTGCAAACTATTAGTTTGGAGTTTAATATTTTGGTACAGCATTAGTTTAGCATTTCCTTTGTTTGTATATCGTTAGTTTTCTTGTTTTTCAAGCCGTCATTCTCATCTGTCAGTCATCACCTTTTTATGACCAAAACTTATATTGGCATATAACTGACTAAAAACTAACAATGGTGCTTTTTACAAAGTCTGGCATTTGCTATAAACTAGAGTAATCTGGATGGTTTCCATAAAATACAGTATTAAGAATTTGTGCATAAAGAACATTTGAAAGCTTGAGAAATGAGAAGCGGAGACTAAATGGCAAATGTCTCTGTAGACCGAACTACAATGGTCATCTTCAGGTACTAATTTTCATCGGCAGAATAGTAAAATTATTATTTCATGACGCAATTCTTTATAAATGAGCAGGAAACCAACGAATGATAGATTTGAAGGGCGAAAATCCAACAAAAACTGGACAAACTCTCCTCGGGGAGAATGAACTCCAAGTAGGCCTACCTGCGGAGGCTGTTTGGTCCGTTATAGATGAACTCTAGGCTCCCCTTTGACAGAAGGGGAACTCCATAGAGGTAAAGATTATTACAAACGATGTTTGGATTATGACTGATCATTGAGTATATACCCCTTTATCAGCTTCAGCTGCTCTTCATTCATGATTTTATATTTTATCGTCGTTAAGGATTTTAACTTCGATAAAAGTTGTTTGGTAACTTTATTCTTATTGTTGTTATGAGTGTCAAAACCATCTCTGGACATCTTAGTTGTCTCCTTCATTATTTCAAGGAACGTAAACAATACGAAGCGCCTCAGTGGCGTGGTCGGTATGGTGTTGGCGAGCCACTTCGTTGGCTGCGAGTTCGATTCTCGGGCATTCCACTGAGGGGATAGAGATGTGTATTTCTGGTGACAGAAGTTCACTCTTGGCAAGGTTTAGAGGTCACGTAAAGTCGTTGGTCTCCTTGCTGAATAACCACTGGTTCCATGCAACGTAAAAACACCATACAATCAAGTAAGCAATACGATCACACCCTGTATGTTAACATGCTCATATTCTTAACTTAAGCGTTCAATGGTTTTATACAAATTATTACTAACTAAGCTTTCGAAGGGTTGTCTAAATGCACATATTGTTTATTTTGAATTTTATGTGGCTTATTACAATCCTTACAAATCATCCAAAGCTAAGATTATAGCTTGAAATAATAATTAATATAATTAAATCTATAACGAACTAAACTTCTTAAATTCTATGTCAATACTTTTATTATTTTATTTCTCATCTTATGTAATAATCCTGTAAACGTTAAATAAAAGACATGATAACCTGCTTATATTTCCTTAACCTACTTGTTCCATAAGTACCAGAGTACGGGAGCCGTTTCAAAGCTAAATCCAATGCACTACTACTACTCAGTAGTAGTGTGATTTCTTTCAAGAAGTCACGTAAAGCCGCTGGCCCTGTTGCAGAATAACCACTGGTTCCATGCGACGTAAAAACACCATAAAAACAAATGAAGTCCTATTCTATACAGGAAACAAAACGATCAATATAACCGCATGAATCGCAGCCGAACTGACTCACCGCCATTGGTTTTCAATCGTCCTCTGAAATATTTAAAAGCACTAGACTTCAGCTACCAACAGAAGCATTGATTCATTGATTTTGTCTGGCAGTTTCGTCGATTTTAGGAACTGGGAGAAATGCACAAGTTTGTATTTTGACAAATGCTTATCTAGAAGCGATGCTAGAGAAGTGTTCACTCACTATCTTAGTCCCTCGAAAATTGAGAGATTATCGTGGACTGGAATCGGTCTCATCCATTTGCAATGGAGCAGCCCTGCCTCTTTAAAGCCGAAAGGCTTCGAGGGAACGCGGAAGAAGGAACTAAGTTCAAAGGTGTGTGTGCGCGTGGGTTTTTGGTGTTTTTTCCCTAGTTCCTTCAGCTCACTCCCTTGGGAGCTAGTGGTTAGCGCACCTCACGCGGTGGTCTGTAAGCATTACTGAAGGTTCTTTGACAGCATCCTTTCGGGTCCTAGCTGCAACCCTTTTCATTCTTTTTACTGTACCTCCGTTCATGTTATCTTTCTTCCATCTTACTTAACGTACTCTCCTAACAATTGCTTCATAATGCAACTGCGAAGTTTTCTTCCTGTTATACCTCTTACCCTCATCTTCATTTTCAGAGCTGAATGACCTCATAGGTCCCAGCGCTTGGCCTTTGGCCTAAATTCTATATTCAGTTCTATCCACCACAACCAGAGAACGTTACTTTTGACGTCAAATTTTTCGAATATGAAATTTCCATGGTAATCTTAAAACTCATTTGTTTTTTTTATTTATTGTATGTTTTCCGGACGCTCTGATCAACATAACTTTAGCTTTATTTAACCAACATAACTTTAGCTTTATTTTCTTCTTTTTACATCATGCTCTTTATGCTGTTGATATATCGTTTTTTTATTATATGATATTCTCAACCTTCTCTTATTCACGTTTGAGAGTTTAAATCCATGAAAGCTCGCTTTGCAAGAATTTGTCTTTAAATAATAATAATAATAATAATAATAATAATAATAATAATAATAATAATAATAATAATAATAATAATAATAATAATCCGCTGGCGAAATAATTATCATCCCCTAGGAAAAAAGTCAATTAATATCTATTACCTCAAATTCAATTGCTGTAGTTAAGGTCTTTTCATGGGCTCAAGCATATATTATATATATATATATATATATATATATATATATATATATATATATATATATATACATCATGGGCTCATGGGAATGAGTGTTCGTGGGTGCATTTGAAATTTTGAATGATAATTCAATATAATGCTTCCAAACCTTCATAAAAATGAACAATGGGGCCAACAATAACAGTTGATAATTCCGATATCCATTAGATCGAAGCCAGTGACGACGAATAAACGAACACTATCTATTCAAAAGTTTCCATTCTTTTAAAATAAAAGTTTAATTGCGACCTCCTCACAAGTATCGCAAGGGGATAGACGGAAGGCGGACTTCGCTGTCCCCACTGGGCGATTAAAAATACTTTCTTACGGTCTTCATCTCGTGGCCGTGCGGTCTATTAATAAATTATATTAGCGGACTGACTATTTGCGTAGTTGCACACGTCCCATTTGCAAAATACGCGTAGCCTATGTATATATATTATATATATTCATAGATAAGTTTGTGTTTACATATACGGAGAGGTGGCGATAGCCTGAAACGCTCGTTATAGGCCTATTCGTACAATAAGCAAGCTGTTTGAGATTGCCGGCATAAGGAATGCCAGTGTGGACATTGTAACGTAAATGCGAAAATGGGTATGAGTGGGGTTATGCGAAACAGAACTGATAGCGGAAGTGAGTCTCAGAACAGGTGAAGAAAGGATGAACGTGTGAAAAAAAAAAAAACTCTGAGGATTTGTATAGTTTACTGAAGACAAGGTGAGAACGTGCAACGCGATTGTTGAACCAAGACTCCTTTATGTATGTGAAGTGTACATGTTGAATGCAAATGAAAGAAAAATAAGAAAAAGGTTGCAGCTATTGGAATGAAATATTTGCATGTTATAAGCCGCGTACGAAGAATTATTAAGCTGAAAAATAGTAAAACGGTTAGCGTAGGTGAAATGCTAGATCAGAGTATTATGAAATGGTTCGGTATGTGGAAAGCACAGACGATAGGTTGGAGAAAGAGTGTACAATTAATATGCGTCATGGGGAAAGAAGAAACGAAGACTTGTAAAGATGTGCATGAATAAATAGACAACATGGAAGAATTCTTAGGAAGGAAAAGGGCCTTCATTAATAAGCAGGAATTGCGAAAGTGTGTGCAATATAGAGGAGAATGGTGCAGTTTGTTCAAGAAATTCGTGCGGTGCTGATGAGTCATCTGATATAGAAGTACGAAGCAACTGTTTTGGCCGTTCTACAGCGCAGGGACTTATCCGCGAATCAGCTACGAAAATATAAATGTGGCAAAGACTGTCATGTTCTTTTTTCTCATATAATTGCTATACAGCTTTTTAAAAACTATTGTATATAGCATCACATCTTGTTCTTTCTATGGCGAGAAGTCATAAGGCATTCTCAAGGTGAATTACGAAAAAAAATTTAAAAAAAGGTGACATTTTGCAAGACATTTCGCTTCTTCCAGTCACATCGATCTTTCCTCCGGTTCCGAAGCTTATCGTTCTTTCTAACTATACTTGATACCAATACCTATCACTCCCAACACAAAGCTATAAACGGTGGAAAATGAAAAAAGCAATAACTACAAATACGGTTACCTCGTTCACGGAGGAAGTAAGGAGAGGCTAGACACTCCGATACCAGAACAGGTTATTTTGCAGACAAACGGCTGCATGACTAAGCCACAACAGAAAGCCGCTTTTACATTTGGAAACACTTTCACCGTATCCCAAAAACGGGAGAGAGAGAGAAGAGGGGGCTCACGTATGAGGAACAGAGAGAGGGAATATTTCAACGAATCTCCTTTGTCTTAAGGGTAAGCGCTAATTAGCTACGTCATGAGAGATTGTGCGTGAGAAGGAGAGAAAGAGAGACACTAATAAATTTTCATCCATTTTTCTTAATATTCAATAAATATCTTAAATCTTACGAGGTGTCCGATGTGAAATCACGGCTGGGCTAGACATAAAACTACTTTAATCTTTAACGCTTCAATGCGCGTGACGTCATGGCTTCGGAATGCTAATGTTAACAAAATCTCCCGGGACCCGCCCATGTTCTAGGTGCATGAACAAAAGAATTTTATGAATCTAACTTTATAACAGCAATAATATGGGCTGTCTTTCGTTAATCGGTCTCGAAATACATTTCTATATGAACCGCACGTGTGGTGCCTATCACAGAGTATTCCGTTCTTTGTCTAAAATGTCTTTCAAACCCGTTTTTCGAAGGCTCCTCGTACAGTCACGATTTTTTTATAGGTCGTACCGCAACGGTCGAGTTGTATCAGCGCCATCTACTTTTAAAATGCTTCTTCCCCTTGAAACACCATCTGTCCTTTTAGCATTAATTCCTCCTTCTCCCACAAGCGCTGATGTAGGCTAAAGAACGTAAGAATAAAAACTTTAGAAACCATGTTCAGCTCACCGCAAGTAACGACGGCTAACGGCTTGCGTGGAAAATGAAAATTCGACAACTCATTGCCACCACCGAGCTGGAGGAGGAGAGGTTGACGACCACCGAGTTTATACAGTAGGGCGCAGAGCGGTTTGAACAACCCCATTCCTTAACGAACGGGTTTGAAGTCGTTTTAGGCAATATGACACGTCATTAAGTCTTCTCTTTGAAGAGAAAAGCAGACTTTGCATATTACACACGAACATTGAAAAAACCTGCTTACCAAGGGATTCGATTTCAGTCATAATGCAGGCCATTACATTTCTTTGTATGCAATTTTACTTAGCAAGAGAAATGCCATTATTCCTTTCTGTAGAGTATACAGAATATCCTGAGGCGCGTAAGAACAGAGAATATGTGCTTTTTCCTCATTACCCAGTTTACTAAAGTCTTATGCGTTTACCTCCTATTTATTTTTCATTTAAAATACAGGAATATCCACCCTCCTGTATCAAAAGTACCTATGTCTTGGGAAATATTAGGCCTACTCTTATACTACAGCGTAGCACAAAGCAATGTTTCCAAAAAGGGTTTCCACGTCGTCTTCAATAACTCCTATCCACTTTTTATCCATGTGAATCTCAGGCCCCGTACTTTAAGAACATCGACCTTCACGTGCATGTACAGTGTACTCTACATGTGCACGTAACAAATTACATAGTCTAAGCAGCCTTGTACATGAAACCACATAAACTTCGAATATACGTAATATGATAATGGTTATGTGTGTTGTAACTTGTATGCCTTAACCAAAAGCGCATTGATTAACATAAACTTACTAGCATATATTATAGTGTTCTTTCGTGAGAGATATATATGTGTCAGTGTTTGACAACTTCCTACCATATTTTTCTTTACATATATAATATATTATATGTGTGTGTGTAGTGTATAAATATAGGCAAATGCCACGAAGGTACGTGAAACAACGGAGTGGTGCTCTTTCGGCACAATGGTCCTTTATTAGCAGACCGTTGTGTCGAAAGGCTTTAGCATCATTTCGTTGTTTCACTCTCCTTCGCAGCATTTGCCTTTATTTATATAATATATTCATCACGTTCCATAATTTCACGATTCGGTTATACATGTATATATACAGTATATATGATGATTATAATCACTTAAGCACGTGATACATTTATCACACATATCCACAGGTGAAAAATAAGTGACAGGGTGTGAGTCCTGGCCGGTTTCAACTTTATTTCTAAGCCATTGACGAAGGACTGATACATATTATTAGAGTCACAAATATATATAGGGCAGATAGTACTGAAGAAACATACAAACAACCGTTTGAGACAGTAGATCCATCCACCCACAGGCGGTTGTCAAGATAGGAGTGGCCTTCAAAACCCATTTGGCTAAAATTCGCAATATACTCTCAAGGGACGATAAACGTACCCACTATACGAGACTACAAATCCACACCTGATGACAGTGTCATGGATGCGGGGTTGGAAATCTCATTAGCATTGCTGGGCCCTTACTGTGTTTACAAATCATACTATAATGGATGTAATGTCTGTCTGTTTGTCTGTCTGTCATTCAATCACGGCCAAACGGCTGGTCAGATGGTCATGAAACTTGGCAGGGTTATGGTGGGGACCCCTAAGATGGTTTGTAATGGGGTTTTATCCAACCTAACCCCCTCCTTTGTAGTGAAATGAGGCTGGTTATTCCCGTAGACTTAGTTACTTTCCGATTTTTCATACATAATTTCTGTACAACTTCCCTGGAGAAAGTCGCGAATATTTCAGCTCGGACACAATAGAAGATGATTATCATCAATATCCGCAAGATTTTTGAATAACTTAAATCCGTCCGGACTGCCAGTGCACAAAATAACGTTGAAGAAGTACTGCCCGATAATGTTGCTTCCGAATTTTGATCCTGCCAATGGACATTGCAACGGAACGAGGTACACCGTTATGGAGCTAAACTCCCACGTCATCGAAGCAGTGATAGCAACGGGCCCTCACACCGGCAAACGTCTGTTCATCCCCCGGATTCCTCTGATGCCTTCGGACAACCAGTTTCCGTTCCAGTTACGGCGCAAGCAGTTTCCCATCAACCTGGCCTTCTCATTCACTGCAAACAAGTCGCAGAGCCAGACTTTGGATCGTGTTGGTGTGTTTCTGCCGTCACCCATGTTCACACATGGCCAACTGTATGTGGTGATGAGCAGAGCAACTGACTAATCGCCCTTATTTTAATATTGCTGAACAAATAGTACATATAAATTTTTCACTTCTGCACCCGTATTTTATCACCCATCGTAGATGGGTAAGTTTGCTAGTATGATATAATCCTATTTCCATACATCACTACTGCCTACCTTAGAATTTAAACAATTTACACATTTGTTTTGATATCATATTATGGTTGTAACTTTCTTTTATAAAGCTAGATTCAATGAAATTCCTTTCCAGTGCATTATAAGAATGCACAATCCTTTTTGCTCCTTCCCAGTCGATAGTTTGATTGTTCTCACTAACATTTACAAAAATACCTCTGTTTCTCTGTACATATCTCATATATTTTTTATGCTGTTCTATTCTCTTTTCCAGTGCTTTACCCGTTTGCCCAATATATAGAAATATATATCATCATCATCATCATGGCTATCACTCGATTCGAGTATGAATGCTCTGGGATCTCGTTACTGATGGGTTCTTATGTGGCTAATGAGACCAATTCTCGAGCCACATACTCTGTCACAATTGGGGCATGTGTTGTTAGGTGGGAGTGGAGGCTGTGGATGGACCTGAGAGCTTGTCTTGCAGCTCTACGGTTCTCCAGATGCTGCTTTCTGTTCTCCTCATAATTTTTAATTCAATCTTTCACTTTAACTCTCCAAGCAGATCGCTCCACTGCATCGGTCTCCCGTGTTTTATAGTTAATGTCACATAGTTTTAAGTTGTCTTTTAAGCTGTCTTTGAATCTCTTCCTTGGTTTGCCAGCATTTTGAGTCCCGTCACTTAGCTCTGAGTAAAAGAGCTGCTTAGGAAGGCGGCTGTCTGCCATTCTGACAACATGCCCTGCCCATCTCAACTGGCTTTTTATTATAACGGCCTCAATACTGAGGCAGTCGGCCTCTTCAAAAACACTTACATTAGTGCGGTGGTCTTCCCAAGATATTCTCAAGATGTTATATATATATATATATATATGTATTATATATCTATTATAATATATATATATATATATCCATACACACATATATATAAATATATATATATATTATATATATATATATATATATGTGTGTGTGTGTGTGTGTGTGTGTGTGTGTGTGTGTGTGTGTAGATCAAAGAATTTTTATAATCCCTTCTGAAACAAACTCGATAGTTAAGATATCGGTTGCATTCCATTTGAGTCCTTGCAAAAGGTAATTTCAAATGGATGAGGCATAAGAATGAGAGAGAGAGAATGCAAGACGTAATGACATGGACATAAAGAGCCAGTCGACCTGGGTTTGCTCATCCACGCCTGTTGAGAACTAATGATTTAGGTTAAGATACAGTTAACAGTAAGCTTGCTGTGGAAATTAGGCTTTAAAACATTGCACCAGCCCTTAGCGGTCTTCTCGGAGCGGCAGGCGTCGCTATGGTATAAGGCTGTGATATCAATCAATGTGGTTTCTATCATGAAGCTGACTTTGATGCTTATGTTACAGAGTGGTCGGTATGGTGTTGGCGTACCACCTTGGTGGCCGCGAGTTCGATTCTCGGGCATTCCACTGAGGGGATAGAGATGTGTATTTCTGGTGATAGAAGTTCACTCTCGACGTGGTTCGGAAGTCACGTAAAGGTGTTGGTCCCGTTGCTGAACATTCAAGACATTTGGGATATGCACGAAATCCTAGAAATACAAAAATCACTGGATTACTTAGAGGCTTTACACATTAACTGACTGAATCAAATTTCACAGTCAAGATCAAACTAGCCTGAACTGTGCATGCGTAATTTTCAAACGCTAAATGTACCAATTACACATTTTAAAATAAAACTGCAATCCTCGATCTGCCTTTCGCTTTCCACTGCGTTTGCGTTGAAATGACAACAATAAAAAATGTGACACACTAATACTATCCAAAGGCAACTTAAAAAAAAAGTTTGTCTCAATGTTTTAATAATTTTTTCCACACACACACACACACACACAGGTAAATGTTCTGACATTATCAGTGCATGGATATTTTTCACTCCTTTGGAACTAATCAAATTATACCTGGCGAGTTACTGCTCACCGTGAATTTCAAAGAAATGAAAGGAGCATATTTTTCGTTACTAGATATACTATATTTCATTACATACACTATCCCTAATAATAGTGATATTTTGTGTATTTCCATATGCGAGGTCAACAATTTTGTGGAAATGAAAAAGGTTAATCTAAAGAACTAGTGGCAGAGTTAAGAGGTGTAGGAGCCCCTCATGGGCGCCCGCACATATGGGCTAAGGGGGCACTTGCCCCCCGGAAATCCTGGAATAATTTACACACACACACACGCATATATATATATATATATATATATATATATATATATATATATATATATATATACATTTAACTACATCACTTTGTTTTCCTTCCATTTTTACGATATATTCTTTCAGTTTGAGTAAATTAAAAGTATCAGTATATATTGCATAATATTTGTATACAGTAAATAACTGCGTTGTTCTTTCCAGAAATATTTGAATTCAGTTAAACAGTATATGGCACTATTGAAAAAAAAAGTCAATGTAACGTTGTACTTATTCTTTATGGCGTCTTGCTTCACTTAAATTATTTGCATCGCAGTTCCACTGCATATAACATAATATATATATATATATATATATATATATATATATATATATATGTGTATATATATATATATATATATATATGTGTGTGTGTGTGTGTGTGTGTGTGTGTGTGTGTGTGTGTATATATATATATATATATATATATATATATATATATATATATATATATGTATATATGTATGTATGTATGTAGTATGTATGTATGTATATTTTGCCGCCTCTTGGAAAATATGCTGCGGGCGCCCATGCTCAGCTCCTGCCACCTTTCAACTGAAAAGAACAGATATCATTTTCAAATCTTCACATTTTTATTTATATTAGTACGAGTTCTAAATATTAAAGCTTAGAGTATTAAAACAGGCAAAGAAATTTCAAACAAGAATAAATGAAACGTGAAATTTAGTTTTACAATAATCAAGGACTGGAGCACGTTCAGACAATGAAAAGCGGGAGTTGGGTTGGTTAGACAGCTTGAAGCAGCTCTGGGAAATAAAAGGGTTTAAGCACAAGAATCTAAAGTTGAGAGTACGAGAATCCGCCTGGCCCCCCTCCCAGTTGCTCTGAAGAGTATTAGTTAGAGAGGATCAGCAGCAAGCGGAAGAAAGGAAACGAGAATGGATGTCAGATGAAAGGCTAAGAAGCGGGTGCAACCATGGACCGCAGGGACGCTGCAAACACCCTACAGTGTTCCTTCTGAAGTGGACTGACGGTGCTAGCCAATTACAAGGTGCACATGTCAGAAGATGAATTCATGTCACCTTTCTTCCCTTGAAGAAACCTGCAATCTTATTAACAAAGCTTACCTTGCACTTGACCGTGCTGGAGGGGCTAAGATGCTAAAACAACTAAACAGTATCACACTTATATAATCAGAATTCAAGGACACACAGTCGTAACTGCGAAAATTTGCTCATTATAATTACGGCGTAATGACGATGTAATTACGACCAAATTGCCAAGAATCATTACCACGTCGCCGAGTTTGGCGACGTGCACCAAGTGATGGCGGATATTCTAGAATTTAAAAATACGCAGTCCAGTCACACCAACTGTCATTTGCCTTCATGTCATTGCGCAATACGCAAGACGCAATAGCGTCGCCATTTGTCGTAATTAGAATGCCAAAGCATAACTCTCAATCGCGACATATGACGTCGTAATTAGCCATATTCCGGCGGTTACGCATCACGTGCCCTTGAATCGAAAATGTGTGACCGAGCCCGCTGACACTTTTATTTGTGTGTGTGAGTGTTTTTTTTTTTTTTTTTTTTTGCGGGCCCAAGCACTTGAATGATCGCGAATATCGCCAAAACCAGCCAAGATGCGACATGTGTCTTTGAATCGCAGATGTGTGAGTGAGCCGTAATATAAAGAGGGCTTATAACAAGACAATTTTATTACAAGATTTCAGTTCTAGAAGACAAATTGACCTTATAGACACGCAAAGTATGGCTTCAGATTGGTTATTATCTAGGAATCATCCACAATTTGTGATTTTGTATTTCGGAATGATGATGAGAAATATGTGTTCGATCGCAATCAGTTGAACGAGATCGTCATGCTAGTGTTTCAAATGTAATAGAACCAGCAGAAAACTGGTAACCAGAAGCAACGGGAATTGTGCTAAGAGGTTTGCAACATTAAGGTTGTTGTGACCGCATAACCAATACTTTCAAATCTCGGCTGTGCCATGAGACTACCAAAGCCTTCTCCAGTGCATTCAGTGTTATAGTATATATGCATCTACAATACTGAAAACTGCAGAGAACAGTATGCTGTATTGTGCAAGCATTCAGTAAAGTGCACAAATACATGAGCCTAGACGGTCACTGTGCATATTATTCCAGAGGCGATCTCAGAATGTTACATGGTCCACAAAACAATGGTATTGTGTGAACAGATGGGGGACCGTTATGCGTTTACTTTGAAAACGTTGCAGCGACCTAAGATCTTTTAATGATGCACAAACATGAAGATAAAAGACCTTACGATTCAATGGGAAAATTTTAAGTGTCAAAATACAACAGCAGCGAGAGAATGTTCCACCTTAAAAAAAATTAAGGAGTAGTCCTAAATTTATCGGTCTAAGGCACTACTGATTCGGCGAATGTGAGATAAAATTGTCTCACGAGTATTGCATCTCCTTACATAACGATATCAATAGAGTATATACTAGAACGAAATGAAAAAAACTACTGAGGTATGGGTGTACGCACATAGGGCCAAGGAGGCCACTTGCCACCACCCCTGAAATCCTGAAAAAGTTATGTACATACCTACATACATACATATATATATAGATATATATATATATATATAATTTATATATATATATATATATATATATATAAAGTGTAACTTTCTGCATTGTTTCCTTTACTGCATTTTGCTTCACTTAAATTACTGGTATCGGAATTCAACTGGATATATATAATATATATATATATATATATATATATATATATATATATATATATTATATATATATATATACATATATCAAGTATCAAAGACCCATTAAAACACTCTGGTTTAAAGCTAAGGACTATGTTTCGGTGGACTAACTTCCACCCTTATCAAGTAGTGAATAACAGGAGTTCCATTGGCGAAATAAATAGTGGGAGATATGCCCTTAGGTGATGCCTGGGGTTACTGCTAAGCCGACGACGTTGGTTCTGTCAATTGTCTTAATCCGCTTCATCGTTGCCTTAAGGAAGATATTGCTTATATGGTCAGAGTCCCATGCTCCATTGAAAAGGTTGTTCCCATTATCTTATTGTTTTATCAGTAAAGATTCTACCATCTGACATTTGTATCGACAGCTGCTTTTGTATAAAATTCGGGATGAGTTCCAATCCATGGTATGGTTCGTGTTATTATATGATGGAAAATTGCCGATGTTGCCCAACACATAGTTCAGCATACTTCGCTAATGTAACTCCTTCTGTCATTCACTACTTGAAAAGAGTGGAAGTTAGTCCACCTTAGCTTTGCACCAGTGTTTTAATGGGCCTTTTATACTTGAGATGTATCTTGTTTTAACAGAAGAATTTATTTACACACACACACACACACACACACTATACTATATATATATATATATATTATATATATATATATATATATATATATATATTTATATATAATATATACATATATATGCATTAAGCAGCATATGTCCTTTAATATACAATCCGCTCTACTTCAGAATTAATATATTTTCATATATGTTAACCGAAGGGGAATTTTCTAGCTGATAATAATTTTGTCCTCTCGTGGATTCGAACCAGCGCACAGTCCTGATTTCTCCTCTGTGCGCAGGTTCGAATCCACAAGAGGACGAAATTATCAACTTAAAGATTCCCCTTCAGTTAACATATGCGCAAGTGTATAAATTCCGAGGTAGAGTGAATTGGATATGAAAGGGCATTTGTAGCTTAATGCATGCACATGTATGAATCACGGTGATGTGATAAAAATTCATGTATATATATAATATATATATATATATATATATATATATATATATATATATATATATATATATATATATATATATATATATATATATATATATATTTCTCACATCACCGTGATTCATATATATGCATTAAGGTACAAATGTCCTTTATAGCTAATTTACTCCACCCCTTAATTCATATATTTTCATATATGTTAACCGAAGGGGAATTTTTTAGTTGATTAGAAATTCGTCGGCTCGTTGGAACAAACCACAAGACCAAGAATTCAGGACGTACAGTACGTCCTAAATTCTTGGTTTCGTGGTTTGCGCCTATGAGCCGACGAATTTCTTATTAACTAAAATATTCTCTTTCGGTTGACATATATGAAAATATATTAATTACGATGTAGAGCGAATGGGATATTAAAGGACATTTGTAGCTTAATGCATATATATATATATATATATATATATATATATATATATATATATATATATATATATATATGAATAACTTGATCACGAAGTATATAAAACGTGATGCTATGTATAAATAAAGTTTTTTTGCCACGAAGGAAAAAATGAAAAAGCGAGCTAGCCAAGTACTTTCGGTCCTGTTCGGACCGAAAGTACTTGGCTATCTCGCTTTTTCATTTTTTCCTTCGTGGCAAAAAACCTTTATATATATATATATATATATATATATATATATATATATATATATATATATATATATATATCAATGTATGCATTAAGATTTGCGCTCCACGCCCCTTGGAAAATATGCTGCGAAGCGCCCATGTACTGAGGTACTCAGAAAAAGCAAAAGAGTACATCATGCCACATGGAATACAGAGCGGCTATTCGCGTCGTATAAAAAGTGCGCCACCTGCGGAAAAACTACGTTGCGTGTTGGAAAGTGAACAAGTTACTTTGTATGCGAAATGAATTTGCTCGTGCAAAACATGTAAAAACTGTCCGTTACCCACCAATCCGTAAAACGGAGCAACACTACATAAATATACAGGTTCTATATTAAGCGATGGACAAACCAGTAGTATACCTCTGACTGTTGACAAATTACAGCATAGTCTGAAGAAGCCATATTAGTGCACCAGCATAGCGGGGATCAACCCTATTCGCTGGGTATTATTAACGTTATTATTATGTATAAGGCACTGTAAGTTTTCTTGACCGAACCTCTGGAAATTAATGTTACAGCTACAAAAGTACTTTTGTATATTGTTAAAACCATTTATATGAATCAGAAATACAACTTACGTGAGCTTTCATTGTGCCAGAACACGGAAAATAGGTACTGAATTGGTAATATATAATAATAATAATATTATTATTATTTATTATTTTATTATTATTTTAATTATTATTTTTATTTATTATTATTAATCTATTATCTTAATTAAGTTATTATGATTATTATTATGATTATTATTATTATTATTATTATTATTATTTATTATTATTATTATTATTATTATTATTATTATGTCCAATCAGAACTTAAGGTAATATAAACTCCTGTTAATCACCTGTACACGATAATAAATAATTCATAATGATAATAATAATAATAACAATATCAACCCGGTAGTTGGTCGACATTAGCAGGACGCATCCTAGGTGGATGAAGACAAGAAGGTAGCTACTTCCTCCCAACAATCCTGCTGCGAACTGGTAGACCTAAGGCCTAACACTCTCTGGAGCCACTCCCTCAGCGAAATGATAAGAATTTATAATTAATAAAACTAAATATCAACGTGTAATCAAATCGACTAGGTCTAGTGTTCCTGAACGCGGTGAGCTCTACCTTGCAAGCAAGCCAGAGTGAGCTCCAACATGACTTGTACTACAGAGGTCAATGACCAACTGAGTAGTGGGTATATAAATCGGACTGCGTTCCATGTGACTGCAGGAATTGTTATTGGAGAGTTCTTTACATAAATGTGAATTCGTTTTCTTCAATACAGCGCTATATATGTTTAAGGGTTATAATTATACGGGCATACACCAGTGATATATATAGTGTACTTATATATATATATATAACTATATGTTTATATATATATATATATATAATATAATATATATATATGATATATAATATATATATATATATATATTATATATACTATATATATATAAACATATATATATATATATATATATATAATATATATATATATATTATATATATATATATAAATATACTATATAAACATATAGATATATATATATATATAATATATATATAGTATTATTATATGTTTATATATATATATATATATATATAATATATCTATATATATAATATATATATAGTATATTTAGGTATATATTCAGGTATACAGAAGATGAACATAAACGCACCCACCCAGGTAATCAATCTCTCTCTCTCTCTCTCTCTCTCTCTCTCTCTCTCTCTCTCTCTCTCTCTCTCTCTCTCAGATATCAGTAATCCTTGAGTTTCTCTGTTCTTTCCCTTTATCCCCAAGCTACGTCATTTTCTTCGTAACCCATACATCCTTAAATTCTTGCCTGTTATGAGAAGCGATTTGTTGTTTCTTTGGGGCGAGACCTCACTATATATCCCATCTCACTTTCCTGATTATTTCTCTTGACCGTCCATACCGACGGTCTCCACACACAAACACACATATCAACTTTGTTACCTCATTCAAAAGAGTTAAGCAAGCTTCCTCACGTATATATCTGGAACCTTCATTTCTGGCTTCTAAACGGTCGAATCCAGAGGTCCACGACAAGCCTCATGGTCACCTTCCCGTCACCGCTACGGGAGCAACAATCCGACCAAGCATAAGGCCAACTTAATCAGCATACAAAACATTTCAGACCCATTTTCATATGCTGCACTCCCTGGAACTCTCTCCTTAGTGCTATCAGTAGTTTCTACAGCCTCTTGTCAGGAACCACACACCTCTTTCTTTCTCAAGATGGCCGGCAGTTATCTAAAGAAACTGTTTCATCATACTCTGCACTTTTTCCTTTCGTGTTGGCTTAGAACTACTGTCTATCTTCCAGTGATCCTTCACACCAACATCACCCTCTCTGTTTTTAGGCTGATCCACGATTCATCTCTTCATTCAGTCTACCATTGTTCGCCTTCTTTACTCCCAAACACTCGGCGACTTCCACCCACTATCATTTCATGCAAGGTCTATTCAGTTACCTACTGTTCGCCTCTTGGAACCTCACTCTTGCTAGAACCCAATCTCAGCTTTCTTTTACAGATGCACCCTCTGAAATCTGTGCTTCCTCATTCTATTTTTATCTTTATGCACGTTAACTATATCATCCTTCCATATTCTGTCAACCATGGTTCTCAATTGTTTTGTTATGCATTCAGTTTGCAAAATCTTTTCCATACCACTTATTTACAGGCCCATTAGACATTTGATATGTACGCCATGAATCTGACATGAATACAGATCTGTCAGAAGTGATGACTAACTCATCATAAAATAGTACTTTCATGGACATGATCATCTCGCTGAAATAACAATGGTCTGACTAATACAACATAATCCACCAAACTCAATGCATCTATATACATATATAAAAACACGCACAACAAATATATTAGCAGATTAAAAAGATATTTTTTCCCCAGCCATCTACGTAGCTCATTGAAACGCTCCATTGGGTTCGAAAAATCATAGCTCTGGAACCTCCGATTTCCACTCTCTTCTCTCTATTACATTACACGTATATCATCTATCCTTCCTTTATGTTCCTTCGCTCAATCCATAATCCTATTACGTTGCCATGGAAACGTGAGCTACAAATGAGCATATAGACGCACCCACATGTGCGTGCGTATGTCTGCCCACATACTTTTTATTTTCTGTGTTTATTTGCACAATGTTTGCCCTGCGCAGATGTATATACAAAGATTAAATACCCTTATAAGCCACTTTTCAGTTCTTGCCAATTTTAGTCGGCTGTAATTTGTCTTCAAAAGCCAAGTCACAAAGATTAATCTCTAAATAAAGACACGGAGATCAATAACAAACAGTATATTCACGAAAATCAATACGAAGCAACGTGTCTCCAGCTGCTACAAATGAGAATTAATGTCCTGTTCCTTTGCAATTTTTACACTTTTTTTTCTGTCTCCCCAAGTCTGGATAAATAGGGAGGGTTCGAGTCAAGAAGGGCACCTTTCTATGGAACTACTGCCAAGACGGATTATGAAAAAGTACTGCTGGAAAAGGCACTTTAAAAACAGCAACCCAGACCAGGAATTAAGTTGAGAAGAAGAAGAAGATGAAGAAATAGAATAAATATCTTTCTGGGGCCCTTTCCTTGTCGCCCAGTATCAGGCACCGCTGGTTTCTGGTACCTGATAACTGTTGGAAATTACGCTGGAGGAGTGATAAGAAAACTAATTATTTCACAAATTCATTTTTCTTCTTCTGTGATAAGTGATATCTTCGTGGCAATCACAACTGTAAGTGATTACTGCACTTTTTTGGTTCTCGTTATTATTATTATTTTAAAAGCTCCACTAGAGATATAATCTATTATGAATATCGTGATATGAATGGCATCCTGTTCTTTAATTTTCCATAGCTTCTGCGAAACCATGTAAAATGAGATACGACGATATAATGCCCATTTATTTACGGTATTACAGTTTACTGTTATTTTCAAGAAGATCTAAAAATCAAATCGATATTGGGAGGACTATAATTTCTAGGTCGATATTTTGGTCAATGAGAGAACTTTTGGGCTACTATGAAAACGATACACAAATTTGGCTGACAACATTAGTTGAATTAAAAATTCCAGTTCTTTATCATATATAGAGCATAATTATATTTGGAATTGAAATAAAACTGGCCTAAACCCTTTTTTCACTCACATACGGAGACCTCCTCCCTCATTCACTGTCCTCATCAAAATAACCTAATAAATAAATGAACAAAACAATATATATATATATATATATATATATATATATATATATATATATATATGCGTGTGTGTATAGATTTTGTGTGCATGACATGTATATATATATATATATATATATATATATATATATATATATTATATATATATATATATACATACATACATACATAGTACAATATATGATTTATGTAAACTGTTTTGTTCCCTAACGAACCAGAACTATTTCCATGTGATCCTCCAACACTCATTCTCTTCTATTGACATAAACAATGAACCACTTAACTAATAGCGTTATTCAACTCTAGTGGGTTGCATTTAGGATGAAGAGGTAAATTAAGTAAAGGTGTAGAGTTGAAATAATTTAATCAATTAAAATTCTGGTTAAAACGGAAAGCTAGGCTAAAACTTGAATTGTATTAACCTCTCCATTCCTGATCTTGATACCAATCTCTGGCACCGTCATTCATTTAGTACATTGTGCATTCCGTGTAAAATTTTCACACTTCTGGTCACCCCTTGCATTACCATCTTCCCAGAACACACCAACCACCTCCCAGCACGAGGTATGCAAGTTAATCCAGGTTAATGCTAGCAGCCTTTGCTTTTTCTTCTGTGGAGTTCAATTCTGTACAATTTTTCCAGTTTCAGTCCTGCTGTGACCAAAATGTGGAATGATCTTCCGACACATGTGGTTTCAATCGTTGGAACTTCAGAGTTCAAACTTGTGGGCTGGGGCCACTTCTTTTCTGTTGAGCAGACTGACAAGAATTATTTCATAGTTTATATGTTATTCATCTTATTTCTGTTAAATTATTTTTTATCTACTTTGTTTTCTTAGTTATTTATCTTTCATAGTTTATCATTTACCGCTCGGTTTCTTA
>NC_061101.1:41961353-42018853 GCF_015104395.2 Macrobrachium nipponense
CTCTCTCTCGGCACCATTAGGACTTGCGCAGCCACTCATACCATGGAAACCATTACTAAAGCTTCTATCTCCATGAATTTCCATTGACAGGTAAGTGCCATTGAAAAAATTATCTCGCACGTCCTTCCGTGAAGGATCGATCGTCATCGTGGAAGCGAAAGAACTGATTTTTAGGCCTGAAAATGGGTGAAAAGGAAAAATTTTCATGTAAAGTCTGGGAAAAATTCATGGGGGACTCGGTAGTGGCATATTGATTAACCGAGTAGGAGGAGGAGGACTCACAGAACTCGTCGATGCACACGCGAGAAAGATATTTATGTAATTAAGTCGCTTTGATCGGTTCGCTGCCTCCGTTTCGAACCTGCGAATGATTTATTTGAAAATGTCGGAGAAATCGCCGGTGCAAACAGTTTTATGCATAAATTTATATATACATTTAGCGGGGGTAATATACACAAAACGAGATCATGTTTTGCTGTTGCCGTACCAACTCCTCCGATTTGGCATCTTCTAAGGTAAATTACAAAAGTGAAATGCATCCTAATTTTAGTTGATCAATTTCTGTCTAGCATTATCAGAATATATATTTAACATTTCTACATATATTTGTATGCTAAATACCCCCGAAAACTTGTGAGATTAGCTTAATTAGCTTAATTTATTTACATTTACAGATGTTGGCAGCCCTGGGATCAGCGAGCGTTTGTACACCAAAATGACCTTAGTCGAAACCACACCATTTGAAGGTTGACTTTTTGAGTTATTTTTTCTTACTTTATGAATTGCAGTTGATATCATGATTCACAATTCTTAGCAGGAGGTATTTAAATTTCACGTTAAGACGTACGTTTACCTTTTCATTGGGTCTAAAGTAAATAAACGATAATGCCAAAAATGATTTGTAATTAAGCAATTTGACACCTGTCCCATTTTCTCAAAAAAATATTTGTAATTAAGCAATTTGACCAGACCTGTCCCCACATCCCTTTTCTCAATAAAAAAAAATTATTTGTAATTAACCCATGTGTCACTTCTCACCTTTACTCATAAAAATATTTGTAATTAGGCATTGTAACCAAACCTGCCCTATTTTCTCCTCCCCCCAAAGAAAGAAAAAAATATCAAAGCCGATGCTGCTGAGAAACGAAGAAGGATATTAATTGTGATGAGACCACCTAGTCTGTGCCTGTGCATGAATGTGTCATTGTATTTCTATTTTTATTTTCCTTTTGCATGAGGTAATGGGAATACAATTGGTGATTTTGCTATGCGGATGGGTAATGGACGATCTTCCTTGTCATGATAGATCATACCTTTGTGACAATACACTAGGCAAGGAGTCGGTTAATTATATTCCATTATTATGACTTTCATGGTGAAATGTCTTAGAATCTCTTGCATTCAGTGCTAGGCCACTTATAATTGATGCCGGCACTTATGCTATAGGTAGACACGATTGACTTGCTACCCATACTACTAGGTAGCCCCATACGTTGCTAGCGTAGGCCTGTGATAGGGTTCAGTTAAACATTACTTTGAAAACCAGTCCAGTCCAGTATAAATTTTATATTTATGACCTGAAATCCCAATTTTACGAGTAAGATTTGCTAAAGTCATTGACGTTACTAGGCTAAGCCAAGTTGTGTAGGTCTAAGTGACTGGACTAAGAAATGGTAGCCTTGTTTAGAATAGGCTGTGCTCATTGTCAGAACATAGGCTATAATGGATTTGCCAGAATTACCCAAGTTGTTTACTCTAGCAAATGGAATTTCTCTAATTTTAGACTTTACCAAGGCCTAGGCTAAAGAAGTGTTTTAACGGGTAGCCTAATATACTACATTGCAAATAGTGAATGCGGCATCACCTAGGCTCCTGGATTTTTCACATTTGGAATGAACTGTGTGTTTTATGTTGATGATGGTTTGAGAGCATATCTATGCAATGTTTATTTTGAAAAATTAAGGAAATATGCATTGTCATCCACCACACTGTTACGTAGGCATCAGAAGTATGTGTACCGAATATTTAGTGTGTTTTTTGCTATCTTTGAGATTATTTCACCCATGCAATTAATGACTTGAAGATATAGGCCAATGTTTATAGATGAAGCAGTTCTGGGGTATACATTTACAAACTGCCTTGCTAAAAATTATATTAGTATGTACCACAACAGAACTTTTTAGCTTGGCTAGGTTAAACTTTTGCATTTAGAATTTTTTTTTTATTGTAGCTTATTGGGGTTAAGCTTATGTATGTAGTGCCTAATGATATAAGGGCTAAAGTATGATTTTCAGGCTAGGCTGTAATCAAATGACCATAGGTAATCTTTGCTTCCAATGTATAGAGTTATTGACCAGTTGTCAGTAACCTGCGTACACCATCAGTTACTAGCCTATGTGTGGAGCATTTGCTACAACTTAAACGTAATATGAGGCTTTAGTATTTCTTTTTTGAAGGTTTTATTGTGTAACTATATTAATAGAGAGGTATTTTAGCCTTAAGGGACTGGATATTAATGCGGCATTAAGTCTTTTTCTGTGGCAACCAGCTAAAGAGATTTTTCTAGAAAAGAAAAAGAATTTTATTATCTGGAATTTATGTGAGCTTGCAAGAGTATTTTGAATTAGGAAATGAGATCACCAAGTCATGTTTAAAGACTCATTGGTCTTGGCCGAAAGATTGGCTTGAAAATTAGAATGGAAAACAAGAGCAGAACACTTTCTAAGAAGTTGGACAGTGAGGTTGGGAGAGAAGCCATATTGTAGGTAGTAACCTACCATGGGGAGAGCTTGCAAGAATACAAATACTAAATGGCTGATTGGATTTGTAGTTGTTGTGCTGAGGTGTATCCAGCTCTTGAAGGCTTATGTCAACAATTTGAATTTTGATAGTTCGTTGAGATTTTAAGTGTGTTTTATTTGGAATAAAAAATGCTCTCATTTTACTTGCAGCTTGTCATGATGCTTAACAGGAGCAGGAGAGCTTTTCAAAGTTTCTGCATAGAGAGACATTGATCCACTTTTCAGAATGATTTTAATTTACTCATCTTGAACTGCTTGCATCAAACTAACTTTCATAGTTTCAAAGGTCACTGATTTCAAAATGTAGGTTATTGATGACCTAACGGTACCCTGCCAGGCATTGATGTGCTGGTCTTTTCTGAGTAGAGATTTTCGATCTCATCATAGTTTTATCTTTTAATATATAATTTTCAAAGATTTTTACTTATATGAAATGCATCATACAAAAATCATTCAGTGAATAGTGACTGATATAGTTTGCTGGACACACTAGTACAGGCAGTCCCTGGCTTATGACATTCTGAGGTTACAACGCTTTTTAATTATATTTAGAAATTATTACCAGGTTTACGACACATGTTCCAGGGTTACGGCGCCTACAACGCTGATCTGGCAGAAGAAATATGACTCCAAAAATGCAAAATAATCAACATTTGAAGGTTTTTTTTGATGAAAAATTCAATATGAAGGCAGTTTACATAGTTTTTAATGCACCCAAAGCATTAAAAGTAAGGTTTTCTTAGGATTTTTTAGGATGTTCCGGCTTACGACGATTTTCGGCTTGCAATGCGTTTCAAGAAAGGAACCCCCGTCGTAACCCGCGGACTGCCTGTAGTTTCATAGTTTGTGTTCCTTGACCAGCACCCTATTTAAATGCCAAAATTGAATAACTGGTAAACAGTTGGAAATATTTTTCATCTTTTGTGTCTCATGCTAGTGGTGCTATTGTTTCCTGTTTTAACATCAAGGACTAAAAAGCAGAAGGTTCTGTTCCCTGTGTTCATATATATTTTGTTTACCGAGTCTTTTCAATAACTCGACCAGGGCAGCACAGAATGGGTACTGTATTTCATAAGTTTTTGTATGTCTGTAGTTACTGGTGGTGTGATTTGGACATGGTATCTGTTCAAGTTACAGTATTTTGCAAAATCTGGTTTTCCAGTACAGTACTGCTTTTATATGTTTGTACCTACTTTGATATTAATGGAAAGCTACCTAGCATGAGATTTGCTCTCTGGTTTTCTATCTATTGAAAGGCAGTTCCATGGAGAACAATTTGAGAGTTTCCTTCTAATTTGGGGAGCACTGCACTGGTATTGAGAGCAGAAACTCTTGTACTCTTCTTCAGCGTTGTAGTCTTTCACAAATACAGTAGTACCTCAGGATACGAAATTAATCCGTTCCGAAGCGCCCTTCGTAACCTGATTTTTTCGTATCTTGAACTACATTTTACATGTAAATTGCCTAATTTGTTCCAAGCCCTACAAAAACACCCCAGTAAATTATATAATAAAGCTAAATTGACCAATAAACAATGAAATACAACAATTTGGACCATTCAATACCTAACATAACTGTGATTACCTGTAAATAAAGTTTATTAGTGTACAGGGTACAAGAAATACTGTACGTACATGTACGTACATATGTAGTAAAATGTGGAACCTTACCTTTCGAGTGAGGCGATCTCCGAAAGTGGCAACAGAGGAGGAGGACAAATGGCAGAAAACATGAACACTTAACTTTATGAAACACATTAAAAAATGACAGGAAACATTAACGCTAAACTTTACGAAACACATTAACAAATGGCAGAAAACGTTAACTCTTAACTTTACAAAAACTTAAAATTAAATTCTTTTCTTTTTTGTCTTTTTTATTTTTACATTTTTAAAATTTTTTTTATACTTTACGTTTTTTACAAAATTTCAATTTCTTCACCACTTTCAACTTTCTGTTTTTTTTGTATCACTTGGATCTTCCTGTTTGCTTACTCCTAATAAAGGCCTCTTTAAAAAATAACTATCTAAGGAAGATTGCTTCTGCCTGCTTTTCACAATGTTCCTGAAACGACTCAGGCAAACGTCATCAAACTGCGCAAGCATATGACCTGTGTAAGCCTTTTCGGGGTGTCTCTTTTCTACAAATGATTGCACCTTATGAAAAGCAGCTAGAGCATCCTTAATTTCTGCCGTTGTCATATGGTCGTCCTCCTCCTCCTCCTCCTCCTCGCCGCTGCTAGAGAACTCTTCTTGAACGACGTTATGTTGCATAGCCTCCAACTCCTTCAGGTCATCCGTTGTAAGCTCCTCTTGGTATTCCTCGAGAAGGTCATTGATGTCGTCCTCGTCGATGACCAGCCCCATGGACTTGCCGAGTGCAACGATCTCATCAAGATCTGATTGCGAAACAGTTTCAGGATCGTCAACTGTTTCTGAATCTGCATCAGCTTCGCCCACGTTGAATCCCTCAAAGTCTCGGGCGGATATGGCATCAGGCCAGAGTTTCCTCCACAAAGAATTCAAGGTTCGCCTCGAAACCTCCTGCCAAGCTTGATCGATGAGTCGGATGCATATGGCAACATCAAAATGCTCCTTCCAAAATTCACGCAAGGTGAGGTTTGTGGTATCGTCGATGTTGAAACATCTCTTGAAAAGATGTTTTGTATATAGCTTCTTGAAGTTCGATATCACTTGCTGGTCCATGGGCTGGAGGAGAGGGTTGGTGTTAGGTGGAAGATAAAGAACCTTGATAAAAGAATACTCCGCTAGGATATCTTATTCAAGGCCAGGAGGGTGAGCAGGGGCATTGTCCAACACCAGCAGACATTTCAGAGGGAGGCGCTTCTCTTTCAAGAATTTCTTAATTGTCGGGCCAAAACACAGATTTACCCACTCGGTGAACAAAAGTCTCGTTACCCAGGCTTTCGCATTAGCCCTCCACATCACTGGAAGCTTCTCCTTTAGCACTTTGTGGGCCTTGAAGGCTCGAGGAGTCTCCGAATGGTACACAAGTAGGGGCTTCACCTTACAAACCCCACTAGCGTTGGAACAAAGTGCGAGTGTAAGCCTGTCTTTCATAGGCTTATGCCCGGGTAGCTTCTTCTCTTCCTCCGTGATGTACGTCCGACGAGGCATTTTTTTCCAAAAAAAGGCCAGTCTCATCACAGTTGAAGACTTGCTGAGAACTGTAGCCTTCGTTGAGAGTCATCTCATCGAACGTCTTAGTAAAGGCTTCGGCCGCTTTCGTGTCCGAGCTGGCAGCCTCCCCATGCCGCACCACTGAATGGATGCCTGTCCGTTTCCGGAATTTTTCAAACCACCCACGAGAAGCCTTGAAGTCTGGGGTTGACGTCGATGTCCCTTCTCCTCCGTCGTTTTCGGCCTGGGCAATCAAATCGCCGAAAGTAGCGCTGGCCTTGTGGCAGATTGCCGTCTCGGTTATCATATTGCCAGCGATTTCTTTGTCTTATCCATAGAAGAAGCAGCCTCTCCATCTCATCATGCACGTGGCTCCTCTTGTTGGACAAAATAGTCACGCCCTTGGAAGGTGTAGCTGCTTTGATGGCTTCCCTCTGCTTAAGGATGGTGCCTATCGTCGATGTAGTTCGGCCGTATTCCTTAGCGATCACACTCAACCGCATGCCAGCCTCATACTTCTTGATAATCTCCATCTTAGTCTCCATAGAAAGCATCCTCTTCATTCCGTGAACTTCAGCAACTTTCTTGGGACCCATGACTCTACTTAATAAAGTTATGTACTAATTAAGTTCTCACACAACACGATAAAGTACAAAGCGAAATCACTAACACGAATTTATGAAATCGCATATGTGAACGAACAAATTCCGCGTGCGTACGATAACGATGCTGCTACGGAGTGACCGAGGGACACTTTTACGTAGATGCACGATGGGAGAGATGCTGACCAATAGGAGAGCAGGATCTTACGGCGGTAACTAGCATCAGGAACCAATGGGAGAGCGGGAGGATGGTGGTGAGTCTACTCAGTTGGCGGCGCGCGAGTTTTAAAATTGTTCTTGGTGGTCCGGGCGAATCTCGGGACTTTACAGTAACAACCTTTCGTAACCTGAATAATTTTCGTATGCTGAGGCAAAAAAAACTTCGTATTTGCTTTCGTAACTTGAATTTTTCGTAAGTTGGGACTTTCGTATGTCGAGGTTCCACTGTACTAGGCAACCGAGACAAGACCAGGAAGAATTAAGTATTTCCCCAGTGAGCTCAGAAAGCTATTAGGTCTGAACATAAGGGCCACCTTAGAATAGATTGGAATTTCTATCTGACTTTTCACAATCAGATGAGGGATAAGTGGACATCTATTACCTTAATTACTAAATGATTTCAATTATAGCAGAGGGAAGTCAGAATGATGAACAGGGAAGGAGAGACTGAAAGAACAGGTTTCTTTTGAGTGGTGAATAGTCCAGGTGATGGGAGAGCAACAGAATACGTACTGCATAAGAGAACATCTCCATGCAACAAGTAGCAGAGTCATGACAGAAGTGATAAGTGGCGTATGATTTCTTCTCCCCCAGATAACAGCACTGATGAAAGTTGATTGTTGCATATATATACAAACAAGTAATTAAGAGTGCCTCTTTACCATCTTGTCCAGTTAATGGACATAAATATGGCTGCTTCCAGCCAGTCAAGGTGGAGGTTGAGAATGCACAGCATACCAAAGTAAAGATTTATTCTCGTGGTGCACTCACCTAACCTCTGTTGAAAGCAACCACATGCCATATAATCATGTGAAGCCTGGTTGACATCATTTGAATTTCATATTCATTAAACTTTTGTTGGACACGTACCTATCTCAGCTAGGAAGGTTTCAGCTCTTTTTCTTTAAGTATTCAAGTTGTGAGCTTTTCATAAGATTCTTGAATCTCATCTCATGTTCTTAGGTTCACTTTGGGATGGTTGACTCTTTAATATCTTAAGAAATGTAACTGCCTGGCCATAAGTGGTTTCAAATCTTGTAATATTTTTTTTTATTTTAGAATAGTATATATTAGTCATTTAATTCAGAATTTATATAGTATTTCTCACTTAGCCTTGAAAATATTTTGCAGACATAATTATCACAGACCTCGAATGGAATAGAATGGCACAATAGTCATTATTTTGGTTTTGAATAAGAATGTTAACGCAGTACTATTCTTACTTTAAATCTTGATCTATCATTATATTATCCCATCCTTGTCTATTAGTTTTAAGGGTCTATTTTGGTTGGTGTGATGAGATTCCTTGTCTGATGGGCAGGTAGTATTGGATTGTTTAACCAGACCAAAAAGTTGAAGTTCTTAGTTCTCATAAGCCATTGCGGTACAAATGAACACATTTAAATTTTTTTTTATTATTATTATAGCTTCTAAAAATACCAGTTCTGATCATATCTGTGCGTTGTAGAGCAGATTTACGCCGTATTGCTGTGTAGCTTTAATTTATCCGTGTTTGAATAGTGGTTATCTTTGATAGTATTATATGAATGATAAGTGTTTAACAAATGGATAATGATTGATCGTATGCATTTCTTGAGAGACTCAGTTTTCCTATTAAATTTTAGTTTCTATTTGTTTACTGCAATTATGATGGGTTCTGGGTATATATATATATTTTTTTTCTGTGCAGTGTATATATTTATTGTGATTCTTTCTTGTATGGTTCAGTTGGTTATGAACTGTATAATGCCCTTTTTGTTTCATAATTTTTCTTTCCATATGTATGACTTGATGTTTCATCATATGTGTACCTTCTTTAAGTGTATCAGTTTTTGCTTGTCATTGTAAGTCTAATTTTGTTTAGTTTTAACCTCTAAACCTTGCAACTTGGACTTCTGAAACTTGAGTGAATTTCACTGATATTCAAGTGTGTAGGATTGTTTATGGTAATAAGTTGCAGTAGATTTAAATGTTACAGTAAAGTCACATTCAATAAAGGAATTTGTGAGTGGAAATGAAGATTATTTTCACATTCAAAAGAAGATACACTTGCTCCTTCAAATTGGAGTTAGTCGTCAAGAAGTACCTCATGTGGTCTGTAGTTTGTTTAATTGCTTATTCTACATGAGGCAGGGAACAGTACCAACACTTGACAGCTGGCCTTCCTCAATACTCTATTAATAGGGAAGATAACTCCTTCAGGTTCTTACTAAGCTTTAGAGAAGTCAAGCAATGCCTTACAAGTGTTGTTACTTTCTCTTTAGATATGGAGCTAGAACTGTTCTGTTACTCAGCTGTCAAAGGGTTGAGGTAGAAATGGCTGCAACACCTGTTTCCTCTAAGTAGCCTTACTGATAGCTTTTCAAGCCTATATATATTTGGGATTGTGTTTTCAGTTTGTTCACTGTCGTGTAGTCAGCGACTGTCTTCTTTCATTATCCTATCCTTAGTTAAAAAAATTTGTTTCCTATTTAATACATAATTGACCAGCAGGCATCTGAATGGTATAGGGGGTTTCCCCTGATATTTTACATTTTCTTCCTGATTGTCCAAAAGGCAACTTGTAGATAAATATGAACATTACCCTTTGTCATCTTGACAGGGTTTTGCCTCTCACCTTCTTTAGAATGTGGGCAATAGCTCATGTTTTGTTCTCCTTTAGAACAGGATTCTTCATGGCCACAAGGAAGCATGCTTACAGATATAGTACAGCATACTTGTTTTTCGTACATGTACCTAGGAAATACCTTAAGTTTTAGTGTAAAGCCTTGATTTTGTACAGAAATGAGCTGTGTCAGTATTGTTCCCTGTACTATTTGCCCTTGTAAGTGCACCTCAGATATTCACTAAGGTTATAGACCTTTGGTGTCACTCACCCATTAACATTGTATTTGCTCTTTTGTTTATCTGGATGACTGGCTGGTGATGGCACTGATGTAGAATCTGCTCTCATGAGATATAAATTAAGTACTTTATCTTGCAAGAATTTCCAAATGTCTGCTGGTGTCTTGCTTGCCATATCTCTCAGATCTGTGAGAAATTACTCTGGTTAATAGTATTGGTGGAAATGACCATTTATCTGCACTGTAATTTAGACACAGTTCTTCTGTTGTTTAGATAATTACAGTAATACTGTTGTTTAAATTTTTTGGAAATGTCACTCTGGCTGTGTCCTTTGCTTCTGAAATGTGACTGGTTTACCCATGTATGTCTGAGATGTGACTAGAAATACTCTAAAGATTTGACTGCTTAGTGATTGTGGTCTAGTAAAATATAGTACAGGCAGTTCCCGGTTTACAACAGTTTCGGCTTATGATGTTCCGAGGTTATGAAACTTTTCAATTATATTCATCAGAAATTATTTCCAGGGTTACTACGCCAATCTGACAGAAGAAATATGTCTCCAAATAGGCAAAATAATCAATGTTTGAAGTTTTTTTTTCTATGAAAAACAATAAAAATGCAATTTACATAGTTTTCAATACACCTCAAGCATTAAAAGTAAGGTTTTCTTAGGACTTTTGACGATTTTCAACGATATTCCAGCTTACAACAATTTTCGGCTTACAGCGCATCTCAAGAACGGAACCCCTGTCGTAAACTGAGGACTGCCTGTAGTTCCTTCATACCCATCTTGTTCTTCCGCTTTTGGGTGCTCATAACTCGTCATACTTCAGTATTGTTTTGGTACTATGTTCATTAATGAATATATTGGCACCACCTATATCACCGGTTAGTTCCTGCAAAGTAGTTATTTTTACTGTGGATTGTTATCCACATAGGAAATGAAAATTTTGAGTTAAAAGCCAGCTATTATAACGTATTGTAAGTAGTTTAAGGAGACCAATAAGTTACAACATTTAGCTGTTTAAAAGGAGAATTGTATGTAAAGTCCATCATATACCCAGAATAAAAGTTGAAAGATGAGTGCTTGAAATATTTGTATTGGGAATTATATTATGAGGAGTGTTCAGGAGAAAATTTTGGGTCTCTGAAGTCCACTAATAAGTAGAAGTCCTTGAAGGTTTCCTTTGGAATCCTTGTGCATGCTTTCAAGTTTTGTTCTGTTATTTCATTTTTTAAATGCTTGTTACTGTGTGAAGCACTTTAGAGTTCTTTTTCTGTTGTTAATTGTGAATGTGTTTTATAATTTCGTAAAAGTCAGTTAAATATTTAGATTTAATGCCAGTTGTTGTAGGTTGTAGAAGTCTTTCATATAAGTCATACGTTTATTTAAGAAAGATTTTGCGTTAGTTGGACGTTCTTTAGTTTCAGGGCACAGGTAACAGGGTTACACAGTTTTGATATGAAAATAATATATTCCAATATATTTTTTTTTTGCATGTCAGTTAAAACAGTAATCGTTTATGTCATTTTTTTATGTAAATATATCAATAGACTATACCTTTTGTAATGTTAGGACGTATTTGAAACCACATTGTTACAGTTGGACTGACAATTGCATATTTTCTTTTTTTCCATCTTTTTGTTCCCCCGTGTAGATTTGATCCTGGGCAGCCAGTTCCTTCCTGCTTTAGCAACTATTGATTCTAAGGACGGTGAATTTAAGGCTCAGGTTGGCGTCCTACAATGCAGACGCTGTGCTTCCAGTTTCATACAGGTGATACAGGAGTTCTGAGTATTACAAGATTTTTGCTTTTCTTGTTATGCTGTACTTTATCCTGTAAATTATAAGTTAACATAAGTAACCCGTTTAGATACTAGTTACACCTGTAGAGTTTCAGTGCTTTTGGTAATAGTACTGTAGTACGTAATATACTAGGTTATAGGTTTATGCTGTTTGTTAGAGTCAGAAAGTATATGAAATGGTAGTACCTACTTGAATAACATAATGTATATGTAATAGATTATTCAGTATTGTGCGTAACTGTTTAGTTTTAGTACTTGGTAATTGACATGTATGTGCACCTCCAGTTAAACATTCTGAAAATGGCTGATACTGAGGAAGGGGAAGTGTGTTTCTGAGTTACATATAGATCATTTTGTTTAGTGGTTAAGTGTATAAATTATGATAATAGACAGAGGACAAAGAGAGAGAGAGAGTGAAGCTTTTATTTCAGTTTGTATTACTTCCACACTGCATGTCTTTAGAGCTTGAAGGAAAGGCACTGAACTGCTCCAGTATTGATTATTCACTAGTGGTTTGAGAACTGCATAATGTGTGTACAGTATGACTTCTACTGTATTGATTTTCCACTTGTAGTGAGTTGACCATGTATGAAGCTTGTGGTCTGTGTGAGCCATAAGCCTCTTATTTTTACTGATGTCTTGATACCCAGTTAAGGATGATGAGATATATGTAAAAATAAGATGTTTTGTATCTGTGGAACTTAAAAGTTTGTTTAAATTTTGTATGTCTTTTAAAATATGTTGATAATTAGAGGTTCATGGTGGTTTTCAGTCATTAATCATATTTGATACATTGTCATGGGAATTTTACCAGTTACTGAATTTTAAAGTAGCTAAAGTAACTATTTATGGTCTTTTTGTAGTTTTGAAGTAGATAAGCAAAGTACATAGTATATATATACCTTATCTTTTATATATTGTATGTATTTGTATTCAGAAGGTTTACAGGTGTTTTAATGTACCATTAAAACTTTTAAATACAGTAGAAGAGTAGAATAAAGGGATTTTGACGTAAGGAAAAATCTATTTCTGGGCGATTGGTTCGTGTCGCCCAGCGAAATATCCTTTAATCCATTATTTCTAAGGTAAATGAACTAACAAATACCAGAGAATAAACAAAATAAAGAAAAAGGTCAGTATAACTGACTCGCTCACCCTCCAAGAGGGAGTCGGTATGAACACTAGGGCGAGTGAGACCACTACCACGAACCTCTTGCCAATAGAAATCTCCTACGACAAAACCCCCACAAGAGGGGAGCCGACCCACAGAACGGGCAGCAACTACTACTACTCCTCCACCCCACGCTACCGACTGCTGCGCCTCTGGTGGCCATCCTGAAGTTAGCAGGCAATCTTGAGCGCAGGGATGGGTAGGGTGGGATTTCGCTGGCGACACGAACCAATCGCCCAGAAATAGATTTTTCCTTACGTCAAAATCCCTTTCCTGGGCTCAGTTCGTGTCGCTGCGCGAAATCGTACCAGAGAATTAGCACAAGATTGAAAATAAAGAAGGTCTCAATAAAACTTAAAATAAAATAAAATTATTATAATTGCAAGAAAGTATATACACATACATAATTGTTTATATAATTTGGAAAAAAACAACACTTAAGATTAGCTTAAAGTTAACATATATGTACAGGGCTTACATGGAAAATATATGTTGAACTTAACACATGTGTATAATTATCACAGACAACAATAATTAAAGTAATTATAATAAATAATAATGATTCTGAACAAACTTAAAATACAATATGGTAAATAAATTTATAGATCTTATATGGTAAATAAATTTATAGATCTTAATAGACAAATCCATAACCATTGTAAATGGAAATGTGTCACCCTAGCATAAAAATAAGGGGACCACATCATAGAGATCATTATATACAATCAATTGTGGGTGACCCTAGCGAAAAAATAAAGGACACTTACTGTACCATCACAAGAGCAGCTAAGACTCAAGGTAGACGTAGATGAACATGGTAGGTATAGACAAACTGTTGGCTGAGATAGGTAGAAAGGAGATCTGGATCTTCAACTTAAGATTAAGAAGAGTCGGGGGAAACTATGTTACCCGCCGCAACTGGTGAAAATTTCAGAGATTCCAAGGACTTTTAAGTAGTGACGCTTAAATACCGTTGGCGATTTCCATCCAGTATACTTTTTCAAATCATCAAAATTCATGTGTTGGAAATAGTTAATTGAGGTGGCAACTGCCCTGACATCATGGACTTTAGGGAAGGATTCAGGGTTGGCTTGTTTAATAAAGTACAGGATCTGTTGCCTGATACCTTTAATTGATAAAGTACCACCTTTTTCTCTTCTAAAGAGAGGACCCGAAGAGGATGAGGATGTCCTGGACAGAAAGGCTCGTAAGGTCGTTACTGGACAAAGAGAAAACATCTTGAGGAAGGGGTATAACCTTCCACGGTTCCCACCTCAACAAAGGATCCTCATTCTTGCTAAAAAGCTATGATCCGGAGAAAGTAGAACTTCCCCTGAGGGAAGAAATTCTATATGATTCGGGTCTCTGGATAACGCCGACAGTTCTGAAATTCTAGCTCCTGAAGCCAAGCTTAATAAAAATAGAGTTTTTCTTAAGAGCATTATAAATGAGCATGTCGTATTATCTGTGTCTGAAGCCAGCTTTAGAACATCATTTAAGAACCATGACACTGACGTAGGCCTTACTGAAGGTCTAAGTCTAGCACAAGCCTTGGGAATAGACGAGAAGTAAGAATCTGTCAAGTCTATGTTGAAACCAAGTTGAAAAATCTTCTTCAAGGCTGACTTGTTTGTCGTAATGGTGCTAGCTGCTAAGCCTTTTTCGAATAAGGATCTGAAAAAAGGATATAGCTGAATTGATTGTCATGATTTTAATGTCTGATTCTCTCAGGAAGACTTCCAACTTTTTGACACTGCAGCATCATACTGCCTTAAAGTTGAATCCCTTTTATCAGATTCCAGGAAAAGAATATTTCGTGGATCGATATCTGCATCTCTTTTAGCCGCAAACTTCATGAAGTCCATAAAGTTAGGGTTTTGAGAATTCCTGAGGAAGCGAACACAGTCTTCGTTTGTACTGACTGGGAGAGCCTGGGATTGGGAATTCGAAGAGGACGAAGACCCAGTTCCAGAATCAGAGGGTACCAGTTGCTCTTCGGCCAGTCTGGGGCTACTAGAGCTACTTGACCCTTGAACTTCCTGAGTTTGTTCAGTACCTTCAGGAGAAGATTCACTGGGGGAAAGACATAAATCTTCTCCCAGTTGTTCCAATCTATGGACTAGGGCGTCCGTGGCATAGGCCAGAGGTCCAGGTTTGGGGGCCACATAACATGGAAGTTTGTGGTTCGCTTGAGATGCAAACAGATCTACTTGCAGACCTGGAACCCTCCGGAGAATCCATTGGAACGAACTGTTGTCCAGTGACCATTCCGACTCCAGAGGAACTGAGCGGGATAGAGCATCTGCTATGATGTTTCTCACTCCAGCTATATGGGTGGAGGAGAGGTGCCAACTGAACTTGTCCGCCAGGGTAGAGATGGCTACCATGACCTTGAATTCAAGATGTTTTGAACTTTGGAGCCTCCCCTGTTTATACCGCAATGAACTACCACTGCGCTGTCCAGAACTAACTTTATGTGAGAGTTCTTTGGTGGACGTAACCTCTTCAGAGTCAAGAACACTGCCATCGCTTCCAATACGTTTATGTGAAGCTGGCGGAACTGAGGTGACCAAGTTCCTTGAACCTTCTTGAACTGAGAATATCCTCCCCAGCTGCTTAATGAAGCGTCTGTGTGGATGGTAATTCCTGGAGGAGGAAACTGAAGGGGTACTGATATGGACAGGTTCTTCAATTTTGCCCAAGGGCGCAGACGATTCCGTAGAATCTGTGGGATTGATGACAACTTGTCCCTGGATCTGACATTTGCTCGTGAGCGCCAGATCCTGGTTAGGTCTTTCAGTTTGGCTTTCATCAAGATGTTTGTCACTGAGGCAAATTGGAGGGAACCCAGGATTCTTTCCTGGTTTCTCCTTGAAGCATATTTGTACTTTAGAAATTGTTTCACTGACTTCGCTATTTCCTTTCTCTTGGCTGATGGAATCAACAGAGTATGGGAGGATAGATTCCATTGAATGCCCAGCCACTGAAAGTTGGACTCCAGAGTGAGTCTTGACTTTGTTCTGTTTATCTTGAACCCCAGATACTCTAGGAACTGGATTACTTTCAGTGTGGCTTTGTGACATTCCTCGACTGTTGGAGCCCAAATCAACCAATCGTTGAGATACGCTACTACCATTATCCCTTGAGACCTCAGTTGTTGGACGACTACTTCCGCCAACTTCGTGAACACCCTGGGTGCCACGTTCAGACCGAAGGGAACTACCTTGAAGGAGAATGCTTGATCTCCCAGCTTGAAGCCCAGATAAGGGCGAAAGTGTCTTGCAATAGGGATATGGTAGTATGCGTCTGTAAGATCGATAGAGGTGGTGACAGCCCCACGGGGAAGTAAGGTCCGCACCTGCGAGATAGTCAGCATTTTGAACTTGTCGCAGCGAATGGCCAAGTTTAAGTGGGACAAGTCTAAGATTACCCTTCTTTTTAGTGAGCCTTTCTTTGGCACGCTGAATAAGCGACCTTGAAACTTTAATCTGTTGACTCTCGCTATTGCTCCTTTCTGAAGGAGGTCCTCCGCATACTCCGTCATTTCTTTTGATGGAAGTTGAAGGAATGGTCTGGATGGAGGAGGATCCGCAATCCAACTCCAACCCAGGCCTTTTGACACAGTGCTCTGTGCCCACTTGCTGAATCCCCACCGATGCCGGAAGAGAAACAGCCTCCCTCCTACCTTCGAGCTCTCACTGTTGCTGGGTTGAGTGACCTCCGCGACCTCCACGGAAGTGTTTTCCCTGTGTTGAGAGACCTTCCTGATCCTCTCTGACGAAAGGATCCCCTAGCTCTTCCTCCCCTGCCAAACCGGTCATAGTGCTGAAAGGCTTGGCCCTCGAACACTTGGTTAAAGGCTGGGGAGACAGCGTAGGAGGTGGAAGGCTGAGGCTGGGGGGAAATCACATAAATGGGTTGTGACTGAGCTTTAGAAGTAGAGGGTTGGGCTGATTGTACCATAGGTACAGCCGAAACAGCCTGGGTGAAACGTTGCTGCTTCTTTTGGTAAGGCTGGTAACGTTTGAGTTTCTTCTGTGTCTTACCTTTTGTAGATTAATCTTGGCATCTCTTAGCTGTGAGACCCCAACGATCCTTAAGGCTCTGGTTGAGCCTTGTTGCTTCAGCTTGGACCTCCTTGACCATTGACTCAGGAAAGAGGTCTGCCCCCCAGATGTTGGAGGAAAGCAACTTATTCGGCTCATGCCGAATAGTTGCTTCCTGGAGGACATGCTTCCGGCAGTTAACCCTAGCTGTAGCAAACTCAAACAGATCAGACTGGACGGTATGCGTCTGGGACTTAGTCAGGAGCTTGAAGAGCGGCTCTGAAGCATAAGAAAGAGCCGCTACTTCCGTCATTGCCATGGTATTCATGGACCTGGCAAGCCTAGACTTGGCCTCAAATTCAGCTTGAATGAGGCTGTCAGGAAGCCTAGGCAGCTTCTTGCCGAACTGATCCATAGCGCAGTCTGGTTTGAGCTTGCCAGCTGAGAAGGTGTTAGGTAAATCTTCCACAGATCTCCAAGTGAAGGGAGCAAAGGAGATGTGGGGTCTGCTTCCCTTAATTGCGGTAACGATTCTCCTTTCAGGGCAGCCGGAATGGTGACTGTCGCTATCTTGGTCAAGAAGGGAAGAGGAGTTCCCTCCTCCATCGTAAAAATGGTGAAGGGACTCTTAAAGGCTTGTATTCTCGTGTTTGAACAATCCATCTCCTCTAAACACCTGAGCCATTCTCTTTGAGCCTGGTCACGGGAGTAGAGGACTGTCTCCTTCGGCACCTTATCTTCTCTAGTCATGGCTGCGTCAGTAAGTCTGGCGTAGCCAATGAACGGCGGTTGGAGGCCCTCCGGGTAGAACTCGAAGTCCTCAATCCTTCGAGTGCCACATTCCGGGATAGAGATAAGGCCGTCCTGGAAAGGGGCGTATGACGCCACTCTCCAGGGGTTGTTCATAGAGAACGGAGGCAGAGAGTCATGAGGTGGGAGCTGAAGCAGTCCAGCACCGAATGCTGGAGGAGTAGCTAGAGGGGCCTGGTTAAGTCCGGCAATTATATTGTCCTGGGACGTAATCCTATCGGACAACCGGGAGAACATCTGCTCCATGCTGCTCCTCAGAGAGCCGACCAAGTCTCCCATCTGTTGCAACAATCCAGCATTGGGATCCAAAGCTGGAGTTGATGCGGAGGTGGAGGGATAACTCGGCACAGGTACCAAGGGGAGAGGAGAGACTGCAGGCTCCGCCGGAGTACGGGGCCTCTCCTTGGAAGACCTGCTCTTAGAGGACTTCGAGCTTGAAGCAGAAGCTCTAGACTTCTCTGCTCCGGGGTTTGTAGCCGAAGACTTACGAGATGTTGACGCCGACGAAGTCTTTTTGGACGACGACGTCTTTTTAAGGGTTTTCTGTACCCTTTGGCCCTTCACCTTGGGTTTCACCGAAGCACTGGGTGAAGCATAAAGGAGCTCAGCTCCTGTAAAGCCCTGGAAAGAAGCTGGAGAAGTAGCAGGAGAAGAAGATCCAGTGGCGCCCAAGGGAAGCCCTTGGGCGTCCAACGTACCTACCTCGACCAACAGGTCGTCAACACCTACCATCGGTTCAACATTCAAATCCAGCGTCGCGACTTCCGATGAGATATCGTGGCCTGGTTCCTTCATTGAAGTGGCGATCTGTTGTTGGATCGCCGCCATAGTCGGGGCTGCTTCTGCCGGGTCGACGTAACCTGTCGACTTGCCGCCGGGGAACAGCAGGACAGCCATCCTCTTCTCAAGGATGTAGGGCTGTCCCTTGGCGGCGTTCTTCCCAAATCCGCCGACCCAAGCCCTCAGGGTTGCCAGAGCGGTCTCTCTAACGGCAGCAGCCTGGAAGAGAGGGCGTTTATTAGTTTTAAGTTTAAAATTGAAATTCAACCTTAAACTAAGACTAGGCTTAACCTATAAAGTTTCGGGGGATGTGAATTCCCAACATATAAGGAGCTTAAGCTTAAAATAAATCATTAAAATTAAACTTAAGATCTAGAACAGTCATTAGAATTCACGTATAGAGTTGGAAATACTTACCCCGTCTAAGAACTGACCCTTGAGATCATAACAAATAGTACAGGTCTCGTGGAACCAGACCTGCAGATTCCCATGTGGAGTCGCGCATGGAGCGTGGGACCTGCAGACTTCATGTCCGCAGGGGTCTTGGAGCATGGCGTTACATCCCGGATGCTCACAGTTGGTGGTCTGTATGTGGAAGGATACATGAGTACCATAAAAGACATCACTTACAGGCTAATTAGAACTCCGATGCATGCCGGAGAGCGAAAAAATTTTGGGCATAACCCCTCCCCTACCGCCTAAATTAGGCTATAACCCCGGAGTGATCGGTGTGAAAACAGAGGTAAGGGAGGAACCCGGCTTAAGCTAGCTTAAATTAAACTTATGATAGCTTAAAATAAACTTATGATACACTTAAGCATAAATTAGCACTAAATTCCGGAATGGTTCCGGATCGCGGAGGTGTTCGTCTCCCGTTATACCGACGAGACGGGATGGTTAGTTAAAAAGACCAACTGTACGCCTGAGGTCCGCCCGCAAGCGGGGAACCAGTTCCCTTCCTCGTGATTGACAGAGCTCCGGTAAGATAAAAAAGCACCGACAATCAAGGAAGGGGCGAGAGGGCGAGACAGACTCGAGCAAACATCGGGGCAACGGAGCAACAAAGGAGGGGGAAGGCCAATCCCCCTACCCCGTCACAACAAAGCACCGTGAAGCAGAGAGAACGGTCAAGTCCAGTCCTGTGTCTGTCCAGCCTCCCCTACTCCCTCCGCGTAGGGAGAGAGGGAGACAGGCCCGGGTGGAGCGAGCGAGGACGGACCTCCCTCCCCCAGCTCTATGGGAGAGCGGGAGGAGGGCAGGGTGACTGGACGGGTGCCTGGCTGTATCGCGATCACATGGTGACCACGAAGCGGTAACTCGATTAAACCCACGAAAACCATAGCCTAGGTTAATGCAACCAAACTGATCAGCGAGATGCCATCGTAGATGCAACAAAACTGATGAGAGGAAGCAACAAAACTGATGGGGACCATGACCATATAATAAACCTAGGCTAAGCTAACGTGCCAGACGCCCTAGGCTAACCCAAAAATAAATAAAATCACAAAAACTTAAATTGAAATGAAAGTAGGGAAATAAAACAGTAGGAGAAATAATCCAGGAGTGTACGACTAACCCGAGAGAAAGTCTACCACTCAAAGCTAGCCGGGGCCGATACTAAGAGCTGTGGCTAGGGTCTGGATAGAAGCGAAAATGCCTACGCAAGGTAAAGGAAGACATGCATTCATGACATAAACCAATGCAGGCTGGATCCCCTAACATAATATAGATAAACAGTAATAGAGCGAAAAGTAAAAGGGAAGGTTCTAGGTATGGAAGACCAAGAACGAAACCGCCACGAGGCAGAACAATGCCGCCATTTATACCTAAAAAACGGCCAAATACTGACTCAAGGCTGGAAAAAACTAAGTAGGAACCTTACGGAATACTTAACTTAGCTGATGCGATGGCTGAACGCTCCATTACTAGACAAAATCCTCAAAAAGGGGCACGAAAACACAGAGACAAAAAAGTACGTCCGATTAGGCCCGTGCTAACGAAAAGGATGACCACCAGAGGCGCAGCAGTCGGTAGCATGGGGTGGAGTAGTAGTAGTTGCTGCCCGTTCTGTGGGTCGGCTCCCCTCTTGTGGGGGTTTTGTCGTAGGAGATTTCTATTGGCAAGAGGTTCGTGGTAGTGGTCTCACTCGCCCTAGTGTTCATACCGACGCCCTCTTGGAGGGTGAGCGAGTCAGTTATACTGACCTTTTTATTTATTTTGTTTATTCTCTGGTATTTGTTAGTTCATTTACCTTAGAAATAATGGATTAAAGGATATTTCGCGCAGCGACACGAACTGAGCCCAGAAAAGAATAATTGCAGATGTTTAGATGGTAGTGTTCTGTTTGGGAAATAAGCAATATATTTTCTTTTTCTTGTGGTGCATCTGAGCTTATATAAGAATAATCCCAGGTAATTCATCTCTAATAATTGGTTATTTCATCTTAGTCATATAAGAATTCTGTCTCAAAGCTGTATTCATCAGGAGTTTATTTTAGTTTAAAGCAAGGCATATTTCAGGTCAAATTGCTGATGCTACATATGTATACAACTGTCTATGGTGTCAGTCTTCAGAGTTTCCCTGTACTCTTTATTATAGACGACAAAAGAATGCTGTGCCTATGCTATCTTTGATCATTTAAGGTTAGGGTATGTTTAGCATACCGTAGTTGCATTCCACTGAGGGGTTAGAAATGTGTATTTCTAGAGATAGAAGTTCACTCTCGACATGGTTCGGAAATCACGTAAAGCCATTGGTCCTGTTGCTGAATAACCACTGGTTCCATGCAACATAAAAACACTATACAAACAAACAAACAAACATACTATTGTTGTTTGTTTTAAAATTAAGCCTTCATGCCTATGCTGCGATGGTTGTCTGTAAAGAAGATATGGTATTTCGTGTTTACGTATACACAGTTATTATTATAAAGGATTAGTTTATCCAGACCTCTGAGCCTAACAACGGCTCTTCTCGGGCTGGTTACATACACACACTACAGAACTCATATTTTCTCTGCAGTAATGCTTATATACTACCATTAAAAGGTGCATAAAGTGTCCCTGGAAGAGTTGCTTCAACAAGTGAAATGGTTGGCGAGACCTTTGTCTGCTAGAACGTGTCCGTAGTTCCACCTGTTCAGTGTTCACATTCCTAGAGTTGGTTTCCCTTTGAGCAGATGTACATTTAAGGACACCTCTGATTAATGGTTTTAATCTCATTTCACTTACTGCATCCTTAGTGTTGTTCAGTATGGTATAGTGTGACGAATGTATGCTTTTATGAGGCATTTGCTTTGATGGCAGATTGCATTCTATTTTAATATTATTGTTTGGTGATGATTACTCTTTTAGCTATTGTTATACATTTTCAAATGACAGTGTGTGTTTTCTTTTTCATGCAGATTATTTCATACATTCATGGTTTTGTTTCAAGACATTAAATACGTTTTTTCACTGCTTTTGTTGCAGATATTTGTCTCGGTTGAGTTAGCTTTTTCTCAACATAAATAAGGGCAGGTAACCAACATCAATTTTTATGTATTGTGCCTTTTTTTTTATCATGGTTGAAGCAGAAAGACCACATACACATATTGTTTTGGTAAAGGTCATGGAAGCTAATTGCCAAGAGCATTAGGCATTCATTGGTGTCTACACATCTAAGTACATATACTTGATAGAACTAATGTTGCTTAAGTTTGCAGATCAAGAGAACAAGTAGTGTAATGAAAGCATTCTGCTGCTGACAATGACTCTTATCATGACCAGTTGTTATTTGCACAAAACATAAGTTTTGT
The DNA here is from genome assembly GCF_015104395.2 of Macrobrachium nipponense. Classification (NCBI taxonomy): domain Eukaryota; kingdom Metazoa; phylum Arthropoda; class Malacostraca; order Decapoda; family Palaemonidae; genus Macrobrachium; species Macrobrachium nipponense. The sequence continues at coordinate 41,983,369 of NC_061101.1, forward strand.
TAGGTTCTGATCTTTATTTTATACAAGACTGACTTTAACTGTATGTTAAATCCTCCTCTTTTATTTAAGCTTGGGACTTAGATGAATTTATAAACTTGATAGAGGTGGCAGCAAAATTAACAACAGTAAGATTCATTGTAATTATCATGGCCACAAAGACAACAGGTCTTGCAATACATTATTAGCTTGTGTAAAAACCCACATACATCTTGTAGTATACTAATTGTTTCCAAGGAATACTCACTCATCTGAAGTTGTAAATGAATTCCCTCCTCTCTTCTGTCTTGTGCACTTTTTTGCTGGAATTTCCATCTTGTCTTGGTTATCTATCATATAAGTCTTTTGTGACTGACTTCTTAGCTCCCCTCTTCATGACAGTCCAAATCATCTTATTAGGTTTCAGTTATCTGTTAAGAAAACAAAAGCAGCCATGACCTGCAAAGGGACTATATTACTGAAAATACAGGAGTAAGTGATGCCTATCATAGAACCAATAAAGATTTTGTATTTTATTTGTTCATACGCGAACAAACTTTCGGTCTTAACAATAGGATAATTTCTAGCACCGAGCTGGATCTTGTTAAATCGCAGATGAAAGTAAGGAATCTTGTGAGATCTGGCAACACGTGCGTATATCGGATGAAGAGTGGTCAAGGACCACACACCTACGCCACCGTGTCAGTCTTTTCTGAACCGCCTGGGGCAAGAGTTGTAATTGACCTCTCTCGGCCTTTACCGGGTTCATGGCCCGTTTCGATTGTGTTTAGTGTGTGTGTGTGTGTGTGTGCTCTGTTATTATGGCTTCTTCTGCTCCTTCTTGGCCTCATCAATGTATGTGCTAGCTGTGACCAATCCCCACATCACATGTTGTAGGTGTCGCTCTAATGTTTGTACAATAACGAATCCTTGCACAGAATGCTGTGCATGGCCTCCTAAAGTACAGTGGAAGTTGTTTTATAGCAAGAGGGAGCATCGTAGGGTTTTTACTCTTCCTTCTTGGGAGGGTTTTTCTTCTCTTCCCAATACTTTGTGCTGTGTTCACACCCCATAGTAGTGTTGTGCCTTTGTCCCCTTCCTTTTCTTCCATCGATTCGTCATTGGAAGTATCGGGAGGACCTCAGTCTGGTTTTTGTAATGTTGCCCCTTCTTCTTCGGGAGTTAATTTGATTCCTGAAAGGGAGGAGGCTTTTTCATCATTGTCTTTTATTGCAGAGTCGGAGGCATCCAAGATGGCAGCATTTTGAAAGTCTATGGGGCTACAGGGTTCTCCATCCTTGGAGGGTTTGCTGACGCACTTCATTGATGCTCGCTACCCCCTACTTATGCTGTCCAGGTCCTCCCCCCTCCTCCTGACCTCATCTTCATGGGTAGCCGAGGTCAGCCATATTGTATTGCTCCGCCAGTGACAGTTGCCGCTTCTTCGAGTCGGAGGAAAGCCGTGGCATCAGCCCCACTAGTGACATCACAGGGTCAGTCATTTTGTATCCCTCTGCTAGTGGCGTCTGCTTCCCGTTCGGATCGAAGGGAAGCCGTGATGTCATGGCCACTAATGTCACGATGATGTCACTCCCAGTCGTCTCCACTGCGCTGCCTCGCTCATCTGTGTCATCATCATTCTCTGCTGTCTGGTTCAATGCATAAGAGATTGGACTCTGTTTTGGAAGATAAGTTGGCTGCCCTGTTGGCTGGGAGGACTGGAAGCAAACGTGTTGCATTGCCCCCACCTCCTGCGAAGAGATTGCGTAAGGATCAAATGTTGTCTTCCTCTCCTTCTCCCCCATCCCCACAGCGTTGGCATATCAAGCGTTGGAAGGCTTAGGACTTTGCCCTTTCTTCGCCTGCGAGTGAGGAGCAACACACCCGTGTTCCTGAGAGTGTTGGTGTTTTGGAAAGTGTTTGTGTATCTTCCCCTGTGACTCTGCAGTGGCTGTTTCATCCTCTGCATCGAGTCGCGAGCATGTTGCAACCTCCCCCGTTCGTGTACATGTTGCAGGCACTCCCACTTCTCCATCTCCACGGCCTATTTGTCACCGTAAGGATCTCAAGAGGTCGAAGGTTGTGAGCGCGGAGTTGGTGCAGTAGGAGTGTTTGCTTGACCCTCTCCCTGGTACTTTCAGGAGTTCTACTCCGAGGGATTCTCATTCATTCTCGAGTGTTCGGGATTCCTCTCCAGCTCACGTTCGTACTTCTGCCACGCCCGTGCCCGTTCGCGGCCATGTTAAAGAGTCATCTGTTGGGAGATTGCGTAGTGATGTTCCTGGTGTTGTGGTTGTTTTGTTGCGGGAGTCGGCGCTGGGATCCAACCCAGACAGGTTAGTTGGTGTTTCGGGGTGTTTGGCTGCTGGTTCTTTCGTCTTACACTCCTTCCTGCTTGGAAGCCTTGCTGGGAGCTAGACAGGATCCCAAGTCTTTGTTTCAACTTCCCTGTTGGGGCACGTCCAATTGGTCTTGCATAAGGTTAACGCCTCTGTTTCAGATTGGGACGGTTCGCTTCGCTCTAGGGACTCTGCCAAGCTGCTACTCCCGCCTCTCACGAGGCATAGGAAGTACTATGCTACGAACTCTGCCTTTTTGATGTCGCGTCATCTTAACCTGGACGTCATTCGCCTGAAGCCGGGATTGACTTTGGAGCAGGTGAGGTCGGTGGCTCCATTGTTGTTTCCATCTACGGCAGCCTCCATGTTGCAGACAGTTTCTTGACTGGACTTCTGTGTCTAAGTCTGAGTCTCGTCCTCGGAGGCGTCTGGCTCCTCCTCCTCCCCCTGCCCAGCAGCAGTCATGAAGATCGTCGCCTGGTAGGCTGTCAAGGAGTTTAGTTTCAGCAGGGCCTCCCCTTTCGTCCCCGACTAGGTCAAAGGACCAGCGTTCCTTTCGCTCCCATTCCTTTAAACCAAGAAGGGGCCCCAGGGGCAGAGGTAAAGGGGGCCATCAGTAGGTTAGGCACCTCTCCCTCTCCTGTGCCACGGGTAGGGGGTTGCCTGGCGGGCCATTGGGCCAAGTGGCTGAGTTATGGGGTGGAGAAGTGGGTGGTAGATGATGTTCTTCAAGTGGAGTACCTACTACCATTTGACTTCTCTCCTCCTCTCTTGGACAAGCCGCAGCTCAGGAGGGCGTATCCTCCAGATTCTCTGAAGTTATGGGCTCTTCGGGAGGAAGTGCAGAAGATGCTGGACAAGGATGGGATAGAGGGAGTGGTGCATCCGTCTCCAGGGTTTTACAGTCATATCTTCTTGGTGCCCAAGGTGTCGGGAGGTTGGAGACCTGTGATCAACTTATCCACCTTGAATCACTTAATCAGGAAGACACAGTTCAAGATGGAGACCCTGTGTTCAGTGTTGGCAGCTGTGAAAGAAGGAGACTTCATGTTGTTGATAAACTTGAGGGATGCATACTTCCAGATTCCTATTCATCCGACGTTCAGGAAGTTCCTTCTCTTCTCTCTCGGGGACAGGGTCTTCGAGTTCAAAGTCCTGTGCTTTGGGCTGACCACAGTTCCTCAAGTGTTCACAAGGGTTTTCTCTCTTGTATCAAGTTGGGCCCATGCTCAGGGATTTGTTTGCTGAGGTACCTCAATGATTGGTTGGTCTTGGCAGGTTCCAGGGAAAAGCTGCAGCAGGACAGAGATCGTCTGCTTCGGTTTTGTCTGGAACTGAGCATCGTGGTCAACCATGAAAAGTCAAACCTCGTACCCAGTCAAAGGATTCTCTACCTGGGCATGGTCATTGATACGGTGGTTGCAAGAGTTTTCCCGTCAGATCAGAGGTTGGAGAAGTTGAGAGTGGTGGCATGCGACTTCCTCTTGGAAGCACATCAGTCAGCTCATCAGTGGCAGGTTCCTCTGGGAGTTTTGTCTTCCCTGGAGAAGCTAGTCCCTCAGGGGCGTCTTCATCTTCGGTGTCTACAATGGAGACTGGGGGAATTGTGGTCTCTGGCAGGGGACTCAACGCTGTTTAAGGTTCCTCTGACTCTGGAAGTGAGAGAAGACCTTCGTTGGTGGTTGGACAACCAAAATCTGCATTCTCTCCCACCGGACTACGTTCTGTTTTCAGACGCCTCCCTCACCTCCAACATCTTGGAGATGAAGGCAGCCTTCTTGGGTCATTCTGTCGTTCTCATGTCGGACAACACCACGGTGGTTGCCTATGTGAACAAGCAGGGAGCCCTGGTTTCACATCAACTTCACGCCTTGACCGTCGAGGTTCACCTGTGGGTGGTCAGCAATTCGGTAGAGCTCTCAGCCAGGTATATCCCAGGCAAACGGAATGTGGTCACAGAGTGGTCCCTTCATCAAGTAGTAGCAGACAAGCTCTTCCAGGTTTGGGGAAGACCCATGCTGGACCTTTTTGCAACTCTGTTCAACATGAAACTGGAGATATTATGTTCAGTGGTTCCAGATCCTTTAGCGTTAGTGGAGGACGCGTTCCAACACCCCTGGGATAACCTGGAGGTGTATGCTTCCCGTCCGTTTTGTTTGGTCCTTCAGGTTCTGAACAGGCTGATGAGTTCGCAGGGTCTCAGGATGACTTTGGTAGCCCCTCTGTGGCCTCAGGCAGAATGGTTTCCAAATCTGCTGTTGTTGTTGTCGGAGGTTCCGAGGGAAATTCCCCCTTGGCAGCATTCTCCTGTGTCAGCCAAAAGCGAAAAGGTTCCACCAGTCAGTAGAATCCCTGTCTCTTCACGGTTGGAGGCTATCAAGTACCTCCTCCGAGAGAGAGACTTTTCTCAGAGAACAGCAGGGATATGTCCAGCAGTCTCAGAAGGTCAACCTCTGCGGTTTACCAAGGCAAATGGGCGATCTACTGTGATTGGTGTCGTAAACATGGTTTTTCTCCACTTGCAACCTCTATTCAGCGAATAGCAGACTTTTTAACCTTCCTCAGAGATGAGAAACATTTGTCCATTTCTGTCAGTAGAGGCTACAGGGTGGCCCTGAGTTTAGTGTTATGCCTTAAAGGTATCAACATCTCCTCGTCTTGGGAACTTTCCTTGCTAGTTGAGGGGTTTGAGCAGTCGAGTTCTCCCAGGGAGCTCAAGCCTCCGATGTGGGATGTTTCCTTGGTTCTCAAGAGCTTCACTAAGGGTCCATATGAGCCTTTGCGTCACTCATCTGACAGGAACTTGACGCTCAAGACAGTTTTCCTCCTGGCCTTGGCATCTTTGAAGAGGGTAGGAGAGCTCCATGGTCTGAGCTATGATGTGAAACACACAAGGGGTTGGGGGTCGGTGTCCTTAAAATTTGTCCCGGAATTCGTGGCCAACCCAAAATCCCTCTGTGCACGATGATAGGTTCACTTCATTTTGTGGGTGGTGATGCCCAAGAGCTTTTGTTGTGTCCTGTCCGGGCCCTGCGTTGCTGTCTTAAAAGGACACGGCACCTTAGGCCAGGCTGCCGCTGACTTTTTGTTAGCACAGTACGTACAAAGAAAGAGGTGTCGAAGAATACTATACGAGAAGCCAGCAGACAGGCATACTTGACTTTATGATTCCACCACCACGTCTGTGCAGGTTAGAGCACATGACGTTAGGGATATTGGTCACTCTCTGGCTTTCAAAAAGAACTTGGCTGTACATAGAGTGCTGAGCGCTGGTACTTGGTTATGCCAGTCCACGTTCACCTCTTTCTTTCTTAAGGATGTTGCCCACAGATCTACGGACACGTTTTCCCTGGGTCCTGTGGTGGCTGCCCAACAGGTTGTGTAACTCATCATTGCCCTTAACAGGGCACTTTTGTATCTTACCTAAGATGATTGCGTGGATGAGAGAATGAGTGAGTTGGCTGGTCTCTTTCTTTCTCTTGTACCTCTCCCTCCTTCAGGCGGGTTAAGGAATAGACACATCATTCGCTGGACTGGTCTGATTACAGGTGAGTAAGGTAGTCATACTGATAGTGTGGTCGCTTGGTATACAAATATCCAACCCTCTGTTCAGTAGCATATGCTCCACTCCTTGGCAAGGGGGGAGTTTGGAGCAGTAACAAACCCTGGTGTGTTGGTTTGCTATTGGACAGTCAGTTTCTCTTTGCTTCCCTATGCAATGATTCTCCCATATAACATTGTACGTCACTCAGTATCTGGGTAGTTAGATATCAGTTTATTTAGCTTCTCACAGGTTTCAGTCCCTCTCCGGAAGTTATTTCTTCTGGAGCTGGACTGGTAGGTAGGCCCCCCAGCCCGTTTAGGATGTCTTGTACCTCCCTCCAAGTATGAGTCTATCCTATTGTTAAGACCGAAGTTTGTTTGGGTATGAACAAATGACAAATTTTCTAAGACAATTTGTATATTTCATAGCTACTAACCTGAGGTCTTAACATTGTACTGCCCACCTCTAGCCACCCCTCTGTCTGCTAAGACATCCTGAGTTGGGAAAGACTGACGTGGTGGAGTAGGTGCGTGATCCTTGACCACTCTTCACCCGATATACGCACGCCTTTCCAGATCTCACAAGATTCCTTGCTTTCATCTGCGATTTAACTAGGCGCTAGAAATTATCCTATTGTTAAGACCTCAGATTTGTAGCTATGAAAAATACAAATAGTCTTAGAAAATTTGTAATTTTTTATACACATCTGAACTTAAAACTCATAAATCATAGATTAGAAGTACTGTAATTGGAAAAATACACAACCTGGGGTACTGACAAATCAATACTGTTGTTGCTGTACAAAGGCAAAGGAAACAAAATGCTGTATATTAAACAGCATCAAACTTAATGGTAAAAAACCTAGATTCAATCAATAGGTGATGGTTCGAGGATCTGCTCTTAAATCATTCCCAAATGTATCATTACAAGCTGAAAGTAAAGCAGTGAATCCCCACTGTTCCCACACTGTGACCTAATAATTGTACCAAATTCAGTAAATCAAAGTAAAGACAATTGGTTGTTGTACTCAAAGTTTATTTTACCAGTGACATCTTAATAAATAATCAACTATGTTTTCTTGTTAGAGCTGCTTGACTTAATGAATGAATTAATGTAGAACTTGTCCTGTTACCAAACTTACTGCTCCTTGGGCTATCAGTAGAGTTGAAACTTGTAGCCATCTGAATTTTATGAGGAAAATTATGCTTATACAATATACTCGTGAACATAAAGACAACAACAATAAAGAATAAAATGCAAAAGTTCACACAATGGAAGTTATGTATATAATAACAGCCCAAATCTTTCATGAGGTTTAGTATTTGCTGCCTTATGTGATAAACACAATGTTTTTGCAATGAACCCAATTCTTCACTGTATGTTAGCCCTAAATGTGCACCAGCTTATTTTATATACAGGCTAAAGATTAAAAGAGCTTCCACTTTGTTGTCTGTAGTACATCCAGGCTCAAAAGTGCCATCTGATAGTAAAAGTCATTCCAGTTGTGTTTTGTCAGTTGATGTACTCCTACTTTGTTTGTTCCCAGAATTTTTATGCTCATTTCATTTTTAAATTTATAGTAACATTATTTCATTCCTTTGCTTCTTTGATTTGCATTCAGGTGATGGGTCTTGTTAGGGTCTCTCTTGTTTTTCTTTTATATCAAAACCATTGTAATAAACTTGGAAAGTATTTTCTATGGGGACAGGTACTTGCCACAGAGTAAACACCCACTCTGTTTAGCCTTGGATTTTGTTTTCATACTACTCTCAGTTTAGTATACTAATGGTGTAGGACTGTTAGGTTGATTGTTATTTTCCAAGTTTTATATATTTCATGAATGAGGTGTCAGTTGCAATATGCTTCATTAAGTAATGCATCACGGTGTGGTGTCTCTATTTTTTAGCAATGTTATTTGTAAAGATCATGGCATGTTTAATGATTAGTGCTTTTTCATCAATATTTCCATAAATACTGACTAGGTAATTCCCATATTGTGATTTTTGTGTGGTTACCTCATAGTATCTTCATGTCTTTATTAATCTTCATTTAGCTTAGCTAATGCCATCAGTAACTCAGAGATGTTTTGGAACTGTTTTTAAACAGTTTAGTAGTTTATTTTCTATTGAAATGTCTTTATTGTAGAGGACAGGTTTGTATGCTAGAACTGACTTCCATCACATATAAATTTTGAGCAGGTGATTGACGACAATTGTATGATGGAAAGAGGTGCTATAAGTGTTCATGTGCCTCATGGGGGGGGTTATTTCCTCTGCAGCATAGCCCTTGAGTTCTGCTTCATTGAGGCACTGTATGTGATAAGAGCTTCTTTGGGGGCAGAGAAGTTGCAAACAAAAAGTTGAACAGTTATTTTCTTTCCCATGCAAACTTGTGGAAGATAGTTTGTGTCAGGTCTTACAGAATTTACCAGGTGACTTAGTTTTGTCTTTGGATGTGGATAAAGGAAATCCCACTTTGTCTCCCAAAAGCAAATTGCTGCCATTAAGGGGCAGGGGTTTTGAAGTCTTTGCTCTGTGTGTGGGGGTGTGACCCCCACCCTCTCTTGTGCATGAGCTTGTAGAATTAAATCTTACACTGAGAGTGCTATTTCAGTTGATGCACCAGTTGAACATTTGATGTTCCTGTTGGTTGTAAATCTTGAATCCCTGCTTGTAAGTCCATAAAATAGCACTTTGTTAGCACTGTGATCACTGGCACGTAATTATTTTGCTTGTTCTTGTAATAGTTCTTAAGGGAAGAAATGTGAGACAGAGCCCCAATTATCCACAAGAACTTCTCTTAGAGATAGTACTCGAGCAGGTATTCAGTCTCCCTCAAGTGACCTCTTGATTATGCCTGTTGTTATAAGGAAAGTTCCAATCCTGTTACTTCATAATATTCTACCTTACAGGTTCAGCCTGCTCTCACATCAAGTGGCTAGTCAAAGACAATGATCATGCCCCTACCCCTTCACACCACTGATCTCACAATTCTAAATCACCTCATTCTCCTTCATTCAGGTAGTTTGAGAAAGCCTGCTTTTGCCTGTACTTTCTTGTAAAATGCTTCTCTTCGCAACTCTTCACCTTCCAGTTCCAGATTTCTACAGGCCTACAATTCAACTTTGTCAAGACCATGTGCCATCTCATGCTCAAGAGGCAAGCGCTAAGTATCCCATGTGAGTAGTGCACAGTAACTTTGATGAAACGCGGGCAGAAGAAGGGTTGGGTCACTCCTCCTTACTACTGTAGAGTCTGCTACAGATGATTCCTGGGCAAATGATTGTATGTCAAGTGTGTCACCACCTGAGACTCCATATAAACTGAGAGGGGTCAGACTTGGTGCCTTCAGCAAGAGTTACAGGGGTAGTGAACATCAACAGGGGAGCAAGACAAGACAGGATGAGGAGATTGTCCTTGATCTAGCAGTTTTGGTGTCATGTGGATAATATGGCCAAGTTGTGTCAATCTCTGATTATGCATCCCATGTCTCTGGAGAAGATGGTCCCACACTGCCATTTCAGATTACGTATCATCATTTCAACCGTATCTTAAAAGATCATGGTTTAGAGCACTACCAAACCGATACCCATTCATAAACTTGAAGGCTCTTCTGTGGTGATGAAACCCAAATTTCTTGTTAAGTGGATTTTTGCTTGTTCCTCCATATTGATGTTTTCAGACATGTCAAGTTAAGCATGGGGCGTACTCTTATTTTTAGACCTTCAGGTAACAGGAGGATTGACATCATAGGACAGGAGAAAGCGTATCAATTTCCTTAGGCCACAGACCATCTTCTTAGATTGCCAAGCATTCACTCCATTATCGGAAGGAAATGTTGTAGGGGTGAGGACCAACAACCCGGTGATGATGACTCACTTGAGAAACTAGAGAGTAACAATATCTTAAATTCTTTGTCAGCTAACAGTAGCCATCATGTGGATGGAGGTAAACAATGTCAGTATGATTCCAAGGTTCATTCCAAGAAGTCTCAACACACTAGCAGACAATCTCTGCCAGGAAAAGAAAGTCATGCCATTTGTGCATTGGATAGTCTTTTTCTGGTAAGCATGAACCACCAGCATCTCAATATTATTCAGGTAGACACAGCAGCCATATAGTAGATAGGCATAATATTTCATCCTTGGGACCATATGGAGGAGTACATACTCAACTGTTTCATCTAATTCCAAGGACCTGAGAACACAAAAAAGACTGGTAGATCCCTTGTGGCCATAACAGGAGTGGTTTGCAGACTTGTTAGCCATATTGTTGGACATTCCCATGAATGTCCTGACCGGGTAAAACTACTTGAGCAGCCTTACTTCTTATTTGCAGCAGCCATTGTAAGGTCATATGGGGATTCAATCAACAACTTCTTCCAGGATGAGTGAAGCAGATTCTGTGGTTAGTAGTGTAAATGAAGTAAAAGATGCACCGAAGTTTCTTTGACGCAATCGAGTTTTCTGTACAACATAAAATGCTGATTAACCATCAACTATGACCAGCAGCTCTCCAGTTGCACACCAGATGAGGTAGAGTGAGGGTGCATCCCATGGCTCTGGAAAGTGCTGCCAGATGCACAATCCATGGCTAACTTTATCCTTGAATAAAATAAAAACAGAGAAAACTAAAGGGGCATTGATCTAGTTGACTCAAGGATTTCATTGATCCCAGATTTCTTACTTTTTCTTCGATGAAGCTGGAACTTCTTTCTCTTTACCATCAAAGATTATGTCTGTCTTCTCAAAGTCATTTAAGTTTGTTTTGACTAGATATGGGGTTTTCAGTGAAGCTCCTCAAGGGTCGGTTGAATGTTTTCATTGAGACCTCTTCCAGGTCTGTAAGTCTTATAGTTATAAGGTCTTTTGTAAACCACTTCAAGGGGCAAAATTGCTGGGTCTCGAACTGAAGTGAGGCTTTTTACTGGTATTTACATCTTACAGCCACTCATTGTTTGTGAGAGTCAACAGCCACTTGTTTGTGAGAGTCATGTGTAGCATCTGTTGTTCATCAGTGAGACTCATTTGAACCTGACTTCCTTGTGAAGACCCAAGTGACAGAGGTTACCACATAATCCTTTGCCATCCCTTCGTTGATTTTTGTCATGAGTAACAAAGAGGACCTTCTACTTTGTCAAAGAAATACTATTCATAACTACACACCCACAAACGAGAGATTTCAAGGGTTATAACAGTCTGCAAGGTCTGAATCCTACAGGCATTCTTATTAGTTTTCCTCTTTATTTAAATATGTATAACTTCACTGACCAGAAAACCAGACTTGGTGTGTCTTACAGCTGGATTTAGAAAAGTGTCCTTGGCCACAGCAGGTGTGAATCATCAACTTGAGTCATTAATACATAACATGGTTTACCTAATAGAACCTGGTTGGTGTATTTGGGCATTAATAATTAAAAGGTGGTAATATTAAATAAAAGTAAGACTAATAATTGTTGCAGTTATAAATATACTATATTCAATAATGACACTTTCATAATTGTAATTACAGGACAAAGCCAAAATAGTAAAAATCCAGTTACTAGTAAGTGGTGATTTAGAGTACTACTTCCCTAGGAGGAGGTCCAGAAAATAAAAACAAACAAACTGGGTTGCTATGTGACAGGACACAAAGCTACTGTATCATTACTCAAAATCTTTGGACAGAAGCAACTAACTCAGTTTGTTTGTTTATGAATGAGCACTTAACCGCCCATATTGTTCCAAAGTGAATTTGAATCTATCAGGACCAGAGTCGGTACCAAAGGGTAACACTTCCACTTGTAAAGATCTTAGTAAAGAAAGATATATATCACCATTACCCTCAAGTGTATATTGGTCACATGTTGATGGAAATAGGTTTTTAAAAAAGTGTAGTACAATAGCAGGAAAAGGAATGGAAAGGACACTCATCCTGAACAGTGTGGCATTCTCAGAAGTCTGGGAGACTCATACTAGCTGTTTCCATCTTGACAAACATTTGAGAATTGAGGCAGGTGATTGATATGTCACTGAACTTCCCATTGATACATGTACTGCTGGTCTACAGGTACTATTCTGTCTAGTCGAAAAAATAATTTATGAAATATTCAGGCTGCAAATGTTGGCTGAATATGAGTGATAGGTTTGCATTGAAACAATGGGGTCGTATCTAAAGAATTTCAGTCATAGTTTCTGAGTTTTAAGCAGAATTTCTTAATTTCTATATATTAATAATGTTTTCTGAGCTGAAGTTATTGGTAAATCTTATTTCTTAGACTTCATTATCAATTTACCGAAGGTTTTCTTTACATTGCACTATGTATTTCTTTTTCAGGTGAAAGAGGCTCTGTCACACTATCGGTTACACTTATTTGAATCCCATAAGCAGCATTTTACTGTTGTAGTTGGTGGTGCATGTCCCTTGCCAGAATGCCCTCATGCTGCAGACAAGAATCCAATTATTCATTTCCACTGCACATACTGCTCCTTTACATCCACTGAGGTGAGTGTCTGCCTTCTGACAATGTCCAAGTGACTTGTTATTTCAACTTTTGTGATCAACTTTAGTTGGAGGTAATATCATTTCTCATGATTCTTGAATTTGATCAGGTTATGCAATAATATTGACATCATTTTCATGTCTGAACCCTTTGATTATAAATGCAAAATTTCAAGTACATTTTACCATATATAACCAAGATTCATGATCTTATTGAAAAATGGGATTGCCAGAAATGTTATAGCTGTACCATAATTATCATTGTCATCTTTTGTTTTAGTGTCTCTGAATCTGTATCTTAGTTGTAGTAAATTTCCGTCAGTTGAATATACCTAAAGAAATTGTTTATGGAATTAGGGAAAAACCTCTTGTGACTTTCCTTTACAAAGATTGAATTTTTTAACAGTTGATGGACTTGAGCAGTGATTTGCATTCATAATTAATGTTTGTGTTTAAACTTTACATTACTATGAAAAAATAATGAATATACTATAATAGTGAAAACCACAAAGATACAAAATGAGTGTGAATAAAAAGTAAATTTTATTTTATGAAAATTTAGCTGGATTTACAATAAGGCTATAGAAAAGTTATGAGTTTGTATTAAGAAATCAGTATTATTTTTATTTATTTATTTATTTTATTATTTTTTTTGCATATAAATTAGCATATATGAAATTCCTGAAATGATGTTGCCATACCTTCTTCTGGACACTATATTTCAACTGTTGGGCTTCAGTTTTGTTTTCTCCTTGAGCAATAAGTCACTCCATGCATAAACATTCAACTCTTGGTATCTCTGCAATTTTTGAAATTGCACTGCTGCATTTCGATAAAGATTTAATTTGAACTTTGTGACAAAAAGCACATGCACACTGTTTGTACAGAACAGTATTATTATCAAAGCTTTTTGTAATTTCGTAAATTTAGGTAACTTATATGTGTACATCCATTCATGTAATATTCTTTTGCCTTTTTCTATTAATTATTGTGTTCCCATGCATAGTATATTTAGCACGCAAATGAAATTTCGTTCCCTATTATTTCATGAATAACACATCTTTATCTTGTAAATGTACAGTGATCCATTTTTAGTTCATGTGGGTCTTGTATTGGGTATTTTCATACATTCAACTTCCCTGTCAGATATATACTTAGCTATAGACTCCGTCGTCCCCAACAGAAATTCAAATTTTGCGGCACACGCTACAGGTACGTCGTGTGATCTACCGGCCTGCCGCTGGGTGGCAGGAATAGGAACCATTACCGTTCTTGAACCAGATTTTCTCTGTCGCCGGGGCTGGTAACATCGTTTGCTAGTTCCATCTGACTTTGACTTTCGAATTTCATCGCCGTTGATCTTCTAGACTGCTATTTTGGTGACGTATTGGATCTTTGGCCTGGCATACGCTTTTGTGGACTGTTTTTTATATTTTGGATTTGGATTTTTCTCAGAATGTCTGATACTTCGTTTTCGTTCAGAGTGTGTGTGAATGAAAGTTGTTATGTGAGACTACCGAAAGCTTCGGTAGATCCTCACACTACTTGTAAGAATTGTAGAGGGAATGAATGCTCACAATTGAATACATGCGAAGAATGCAAGAATTTAAATGAGGAGGAATGGAAGATACTTGATTCTTATTTAAGAAAGTTGGAAAGGGATAGGGCTAGAAAAGCCTCTTCCAAGAGTTTGAGTAGGTCGGTCTCTAACGAGCCAGTTAGTAGTCGCTTGCCTATCTCTAATCCAAATGTTTCCTCCCACACAGCTTTACCTTCTCAATTGTCCGACTCTGCAAGTTCAACATCGGAAATTGCAAGTCTGAAAGCTTCACTTTTGGAGATGGAGCGTAAATTAAAGGAACTGGAAGGTAAGCATAGTGAAAGTGTTCCCAGTGAAGTGGAGGGTGCGTCTGATTGGCTCTGTCTTGCTCCCAGGTCTAGACCTATTCCAAGCTCCCAAGCCCAGAGGAGAAGGAATGTCGAAAGCTGTAGGGAGGTTTCAGAGAATCCCCACTGGTCAGGCGTCCCCTCGGCAGATTCTGCAGTTGCGTCCCAGATTGCCAAGGATAGTCGTTGGAAAGACATCCTAAAACAGTGCTTTTCTTCTTCTGATTCGTCTTCAAAGAAAGGATGGAGTTCGGACAGACTGTCGAGACCTTCTAAGAGATCTTGGAGGTCGCCAGTTTTCGACTCTAGCCCGGAAGAATTTCCGGAAGAATATCCTCCGGAAAAGAAGAGAAAGGAGGTATTTTCAACAGATGCTCCTTCCCCTACATCGGAATTAGAAAGAGAAGACGCAGCTACGAAGATCTTGGAACAAATGCAGAAGCAGATATCTTCCTTAGTAGGAGTTCTGAAGAAGGATCCTCCTAGAAGAAAGGATAAGTTCCTTCCAGTAAAAAGATCCCGTCCGATGGAAGTCTCTGAGAGCTGGGACGAGGCGCCTGCCAGGAGTCTGGCGCCAGGCTCCTGTCAGGCGCAAAGCGCCTACGAGGCGAGAGGATTTTGATGAATGGCGAAGAGCGCCTGAAACTCCTACCAGACGCAAAGCGCCTGAGGCGCCTGGAACGAGGCGCAAAGCGCCTGAAGCGCCTGAAATGAGACGCAAAGCGCCTGAGGCGCCTGAAACGAGGCGCAAAGCGCCTGAAGTGCCTGAAACGAGACGCAAAGCGCCTGAGGCACCTGAAAGGAGGCGCAAAGCGCCTGAGGCGCCTGAAACGAGGCACAAAGTGCCTGAAGCGCCCCTGGGAGGCGCCCTGTAAATGAGGCGCAAAAGCGCCTTTGGCGAGCGTGCTGAAGGCGCCTGGAACAAACCAGGCGCTTTAGCCTGAGCCGTGAACCTCCTGCCAAGTGCCATCGGCGCCCTGAACATAGCCATTTCAGGCGCCTGACTCCTGAAGCGCCTAACATCCATCAAGTGTCAACCTGGCACAAGGCCCCAACCAAGCTACAGGAGCCAGGCTTCGGGCGCTATGAATCAGAAGCTTTATCGGGAATGGAGTTGGAGGCGGACTGAGAGGCTCCTCTTTGGGAATTTTCGCAGGATCAGTTTTCGCCTGACAGGGTCTCTAGAATGTCGCAAACCAGGCTCGGCCGTAAGCCCCCTGTCAGGATAGGCCTGATTCTGCGAAAGTTGAAAGACATTCGAGGCCTTCTCCTGATAGGGACGGGAATTGTCGCACAGGCGACCGTCGCCCTTGTCAGGAGGGTCTTAGTGTAACTAAAGGCAAAGGGCAATATCGGCCTTCACCTGGCAGGGACTCAAGACGTCGCACAGGCGGCCGTAGCCCTTGTCAGGTTAGAGCTGGTGTTGCTAGGAGCCCTTCACCTTGCCTAGAGAGGAGTCCCCTTCCGGTTGCGCACTTCTCCAAACATCACTCCTCATGACATAGAAGATGTCTCGGACTCAGAAGAAAATAAGGGGGGAGGTCTTTCGGACTATAAGACCTTGACAGCCCTCTTATTGAAAGAATTCGGGGAGTCTCTGAGCCCTGCTGCCCCTTCTTCTCCTCGGTCTTTATTTTCGAGTACGAAGACTGCAAAGTCTTCCTCTTTTTTGAAGATGCAGCCTACCATCTCAATGAAGAGGGCTTTGCAGTCTTTCGGAAATTGGCTTAAAACCAGGGAGGAGGCGGGGAAGACTATGTTTACCTGTCCCCCTTCCAGACTATCGGGAAGAAGAGTGATTTGGTACAACACGGGCGAATCAATGGGACTTACTCTTCCCTCCTCTGCTGAAGCAGACTTCTCAACCTTGGTGGACTCGGCAAGAAGACACGCTCTTCCGTCAGCCAAAACGAACTGGACCATGTCGGAAATGGACCATCTCCTCAAGGGAATATTCCATGTCTTGGAAGTTTTTAACTTCTTAGAATGGTCCCTTGGGGCTTTGGCCAAGAAGACTCAAGACCCTGATTTCTTGGAACCAGAAGTCCTGCATAGTGTGCTCGCCTGCATGGACAAGGCGGTGCAAGATGGATCTGCGGAAGTGGCATCCCTTTTCGGGGCAGGAATACTGAAGAAGAGGGCTGTCTTTAGTTCATTCTTAACTAAAGCAGTCTCTCCAGTCCAGAGGGCGTCTCTCTTATACGCCCCTCTGTCTAAACAGTTGTTTCCTTCTCAATTAGTGAGGGATATTTCCCACACTTACTGAGAAGGCAACACAAGATTTGCTTGTGCAATCGGCAAAGAAACCAAGACTAGCCGTTCCTGTCACGAAGAGGGAGCCAAGAAGTATCCAACAGCCCTTTCGAGGGAGCTCTTCAAGCCGAGCCCCTAGGAAGAGAGGAGGGGAAAAAAGAGGAAGGTCTTCCGTTAGAGTCCCGAGGAAGAATCCAAAATGATATTCCAGTCCTCCAAGCACCAGTAGGGGCCAGGCTTCTGAAATTTTCAGAAGCATGGGCCTCGAGGAAAGCAGATTCTTGGTCCCTAGAAGTGCTCAAGAAAGGATACCTCATCCCCTTCAGGGACAGACCTCCATTGACGACGACACCGAGGGAGCTGTCAGCGAGGTACAAAGATCCTGTAAAAAGAGATGCCTTGCTTGGGTTAGTACAGCAAATGTTGGAGAAGGAGGCCATAGAGATCCTCACTCCCGGGGCTTTTACAATCGCCTCTTCTTAGTGCCGAAAGCCTCGGGAGGGTGGAGGCCGGTCCTGGACGTGAGTGCATTGAACCGCTTCGTGGAGAAGACAAAGTTCTCCATGGAGACTTCCAACTCGGTCCTTGCTGCTCTGCGTCCAGGAGATTGGATGGTCTCCCTCGACCTTCAGGATGCTTACTTTCACGTCCCCCTGCATCCTTCATCGAGAAAATATCTTCGATTCATGGTGCAGGGAAGGATTTATCAATTCAGGGCTTTGTGCTTCGGCCTCTCGACAGCTCCTCAGGTGTTTACGGCGTTGATGAGGAACGTAGCAAGATGGCTACATCTGAAGGGGGTGAGAATATCTCTTTACTTGGACGACTGGCTCATAAGAGCTCAGTCAAGACAACAGTGTTTGGAGGACTTGGAGATAACTCTGGAATTAGTCAGATCTCTCGGATTGCTCGTGAACCTCGGGAAGTCTCAGACGATCCCCAGCCAGAACATTGTCTGTCTGGGGATTCGGATGGATTCTCGGGGTTTTCGAGCATATCCATCCCAAGAAAGAATTACGAGGGGGTTGGAAAAGATCTCGGCCTTCCTAGAGAAAGAACGAAGCTCAGCGAGGGAATGGCTCAGTCTTCTGGGCACCCTTTCGTCGCTAGAGCAGTTCGTTTCTCTAGGGAGGCTACACATGAGACCTTTGCAGTTCCACCTAAGGAGAAGTTGGAACAGAAAGGCGGGAGAACTGACAGATACCTTTCCCATAGAGGAAAACATCAAGAACCACTTACGATGGTGGTTAGGTCCTCTAAAAAAGAACGAGGGAGTGTCCTTGTCTCTGCAGAACCCTCACCTAGTGGTGATCTCCGACGCCTCGGAAACGGGATGGGGAGCAACACTAGGGACAAAGGAAGTGTCAGGCAGCTGGATGAAAGAACAGACGACCTGGCATATAAATGCAAAAGAGCTCATAGCCATTCATTTGGCTCTGAGACATTTCGAGGACGAAGTCAGAGGCGTGGTGGTCCAGGTCAACTCGGACAACACCACTGCTCTGGCATATATAAGAAAGCAGGGGGGGACACACTCTTTCTCCCTTTACGAGTTGGCAAGGGATCTATTGGTCTGGACGGGGGAATGAAAGATAGTGCTTCTGACGAGATTCGTTCAAGGAAGGAGAAATATAAGGGCAGACAGATTGAGCAGGAAGAACCAGGTCCTTCCAACAGAAGGTCTGCCAGCAACTATGGTCTCTTTGGGGGAAGCCTCAAGTAGACCTGTTTGCAACGTTCCTCTCCAGAAGGATGGAGAACTTCTGCTCGTTGGGGGAGGATCCCAGAGCCCTGTCAGTCGATGCCATGCTCATGAATTGGACGGGCATAGACGCATATGCTTTTCCCCCATTCAAGATACTGGGGGAAGTAATAAGGAAGTTCGTGTCCTCGGAAGGAATGAGGATGACGTTGGTCGCTCCCTATTGGCCCGCACGAGAATGGTTCACAGAGGTACAGGAATGGACGGTGGACTTCCCCAGATCTCTTCCCGAAAGGACAGATCTGCTCAAACAACCCCACTTCGAGAGGTATCACAAAAACATCCACGCTCTCGCCCTGACTGCCTTTCGACTATCGAAAGATTGGTCAGAGCGAGAGGCTTTTCTCGCAAAGCTGCGAAAGCAATTGCGAGAGCAAGAAGATCCTCTACCATGCGGATATACCAATCGAAGTGGGAAGTTTTCCGTAGATGGTGCAAGGCGAAGAAGCTGTCCTCCTCCAATACCTCTGTGACCGAAATTGCTGATTTCCTTCTATATTTGCGGGAGGAATCTCAATTAGCAGTGTCAACTATAAAGGGTTATAAGAGCATGTTATCTGCTGTGTTCAGGAACAGGGGCCTGAACATAGAGAATGACAAAGACCTTCATGATTTGATTCGATCATTTGAGACGACTAAATCAAGGACTTTACTCACCCCTAGTTGGAACCTAGATGTGGTTCTCAGATATCTCACATCAGAGAAGTTCGAGCCTCCTGATAAAGCGTCCTTCAGAGACATCACAAGAAAGTGTATTTTTCTGATAGCTCTCGCTACTGCAAAAAGAGTAAGCGAATTGCAAGCTCTAGACTCGAGAGTGGGCTTTAAGGGAGACTCGGCAGTGGTATCTTTCAGACCTTTGTTTTTAGCGAAAAACAAAAATCCCTTAAGACCTTGGCCCAGAAGCTTTGAAGTAAAAGGGCTTTCTCAATTAGTGGGAAATGAAATTGAAAGATCATTATGCCCTGTTAGAGCATTAAAATTTTACCTACAAAAGAAGAAACAGTTGCAAGGTTGCACTCATAGCCTCTGGTGTGCGGTTAAGGACCCGAAGAGACCAATGTCCAAGAATGCATTAGCTTTTTTTGTCAGAAATGTAATAACTGAAGCGCACATGAAGTGTAAGAGTGATTCATTTACGACATTATGAGTTAAAGCGCACGAGGTATGTGCAGTTGCTACATCATTATCGTTCAATAAGAACATGTCGATGAAAAACATCTTAGCAGCCACGTATTGGAGGTGCAACTCGGTGTTTGCCTCCCATTATTTAAAAGATGTGAGGGTAACATACGAGAAATGCTTCTCTCTGGGTCCGTATGTATCAGCGGATACAGTGCTGGGTAAAGGAGATAAGACTGATCCTTAAATTTTTCCTTATATTTTGTATAGTTTTGATTTCGAAATAGTTTGGTGTTGAGTTTTTAAGGTTGTTTGAAAGGTGGTTGGGGATAACTCCTTTCAATCGTAAATACTAATCCACGGTTAGGATCGGGTGATCGGGATCAGTGTTGTACTCCTTTGTATGCCATTAGGCATAGGTATATTGTCATGTAAGTGGATAGGACCCCAGTGACAATTGCCATCAGGTTCTGTCGAGTAAGTGGATATGACCCCATTGACAGTCCTCACAAGAGTTCTCAGCCATAGGTCACATCCTCACTGAGGCTTTTGAGGCAAAGCAGACTTCTAAGCAGTAGCTATGAAATCTTCCGCCAAAACAGGTAGGAACCAGGGTATTGTTAATTATTTTTATTACCTACAACGTATGTTGTTTACCTGTCTAATCAGTAATTAGCTGTCTCTTACCCTCCGCCAAAGGTGCCAATCAGCTAAGTATACAGTGGACCCCCCGTATTCGCGTTCTCCGGATTCGCGGACTCACACATTTGCGGATTTCTCTCGGGAACGTTTCCCTGCATTATTTGCGGAAAATTCGCGCATTCGCGGTATTTTTCTATGAGAAATATCCACAAATTCCTGGTTTTTTTAATCAATTTCATCATAAAATGCACTTTTTGTGATAAAACTATTAAAAAAACCAAGTATGAAAATTTTTAGTGGTTTTTCTTAAGTTTTAACTAATAAAATAGGCTGTTTTTAGCGTTTTTATAGGGTTTCCAAACATTCGCGGATTCTAACTATTCGCGGGGGGGGTCTGGTACGCATCCCCTGCGAATACGGGGGGACCACTGTATATCTGACAGGGAAGTTGAATGTATGAAAATGATATTGTTATTGTACAATAAAGTTTCATACATACTTACCTGGGAGATATATACGATTAAATGGCCCACCCAGCCTCCCCTCAGGAGACAGGTGGAAGAGAAAATCTGGTTCAAGAACGGTAATGGTTCCTATTCCTGCCACCCAGCGGCAGGCCGGTAGATCACCTGACGTACCTGTAGTGTGTGCCGCGAAATTTGAATTTCTGTTGGGGACGACGGAGTCTATAGCTAAGTATATATCTGCCAGATAAGTATGTATGAAACTTTATTGTACAATAACAATATCATTTTTCTAGTTTATAAAGATATTGAATGAAGTTCTTTGAAAAGAATTTGGTAAAAAGAAATATGAAGGAAATTTGTAGAAATAATACTATTTTTACCATACTCTTAATGAAATATGAATTTTATTTAAGTAACTTACCAAGTAATTATACAGCTATGGTTCCCTAAGTTACAGCAGCTTAAAAATTCAAAATTGGCACTGTGGTGCTACTATCATTTGTGTGTGGTAATTAGGACCCGCCCACTATCCTGGACTCAAGGAAACAAAGTTCTCTACCGGCTTCTGGCCAACATTGGTAGTTTATGTGCAGCTACTTGATTTATTATGGTTTGCTTTTATCAGCTAAGATTGTTAATTGAGGTTAATTTTGTAAGTTTCCAAGTTAACAGTGTCAGCTTCTAATTCTTCTAGTATTAGTTTCTGTTCAGAAGTTTGCAGAACTAGATTAACAAAGTTTTCTTATGATAATCATTCTAAGTGCATTCAGTGTAGGGGACAGGAGTGTTATTCAGAATGTCAGGATTGGGAGGAGAAAGTGGAAAACGTTGAAATCTCACCTTGAAAAACTAGAGAGATAAGAAGAGGAAGGCAGCCCTTAGAGCTGAGAATAGGACTAATTTAGAATCTACTCTTGTAACTTTAGTAGTGGAAGATAAATCTGTTACTCTGTTCATCTCATCAGATCCTAAGTCTTCCTACTTTACCACCTGCTCCCAATCCAGATTCCCATGATTTTGGCCTTCAAGCCATTGTCAGCCTCGAATCAAGGATTGATCATAAATTTGGGATGCTTACTTGTACCCTGATCGAAATGTTATAATTATTATTGTACAGTGCAGTGAAAAGTGCAAATTCTGTGAGTGTTGAGGAGGTGGCTGTCCATCCCACAAGTGCTCTTAGGCAAAGGTCCCTTTCCCGCTCCCCTGCACTGGGGAGAAGACATACGTACTGGAAGCCCAAGGAAGACTGGTGGGGTTTGCCCACGGGCAGTTACTCTCTCTGTCGAGTCTGTACGCCCTCAGACTTCGACCAAACCGCCATTGGAAAGATGTTTCCGTGCATCAGTTGTCCTTGGACTCTGATTTGTCCAGTCCGGGTAAGAAAAGACGCCCATATAATTTACTGATGTGCCCAGACCGCTCAAGAGACGTTCGGAACCCGAGGTTTCCTCTCAGACAGCTGGCAAGAGGTTCAAAGAGGTTAACCCTCAGTCTTCATGCAATTTTCACATACAGCAAGTTTCTCCTCCTCATGGTTGGGTAGGAGACAGCCCTGAGCACCCAGTCTCCTTGCAGAAGTGCCCAAAAAGCCCATCTACTGGAGTGTCATGCACCCACCTTCTCGCAGACCTTGTACGCTTTCAAGCAATCAGCATTAACTACGTCTTGTCAGGTGCCCACTAACATACACCTGGTGCCAACAGACCAATCTTCTCAGTCTTCCGACCACCCCACGCCCACGTTGAGCGCCCAGCTACTGCTGCTGTTCATTCAACTCTGCAAGTGTCTAGCATCCGAGTTCAGAGTGCCTAGCACCCACTCAATAGGACCCAACTCTCTATCAAGAGCATACTCCGACATCTGTACAAAAGGATTTTGCTTCAACCCCATTGCAACATCAACATTCAGAGCCTATGAGCTTTTTAAAGAAGACTTCTGCTGCTTCAGAATCGAAGGACAAGAACTTGTCTCTAATTTCTTCAAAGGAAGGAAAGAGACCATGCAAGAGTCTACACCTACAGCTTATTCTTCTTTGCATAAGTTTCTTCTGGACTCATATCCAGACTGCTTCACCCCCTCTGTTCCGTCCTCTCCAGCCTCCACCCTACTGATGAGGGTATGTACTTCAGAAGAACAGCCTTTGCGTCAGCAAAAGTAATGTTCTTCTCACCTGAACTTGATCACTTTATCAAAATTATTTTTAAGGTGTTCAAGATCTTTAGTTTTCTTTACTGGGTTATCGGAGCCTTACAATGGAAAAAAGAAAATTCTCCAGCAATTGGTGAAGACGTCTCCGTTGACTTATTAGGCGTACTGTCTTGTATTGACAGAGCTGTCAGAGATGATTCATTGGAACTGGCCTCGCTTTTCACTATTGGGAGTTTTAAAGAAGCAAGAGCTCTGGTACTTGTTTACTTCTAAACAGGGTTGGCAATGATTAAATCATACTGATTTAATCAAGTGATTAAATAATTGATTTTTTCATTTAAAAAATCATGATTTTTTTATTTTCAT
Source organism: Macrobrachium nipponense (assembly GCF_015104395.2). Taxonomy (NCBI): domain Eukaryota; kingdom Metazoa; phylum Arthropoda; class Malacostraca; order Decapoda; family Palaemonidae; genus Macrobrachium; species Macrobrachium nipponense. The sequence goes on from NC_061101.1 coordinate 42,006,357, forward strand.
TATTTTAATTTTAAAGCAAACAAATGAAAATTATGGATTGGAGGTTAATAAAAACTTAAGCATAAATGTGCTGCATCTATTTATTTTGATATAAAAAGATTGCAAGTACATACTTTAGTCCAGAACTGGAAACTTAAAAGATAACTCAATAGTAATTCTTTCTGTCATAAAATACATTTTGAGGAAAAAAAGGATTGGAAAAACATCTAACAAATCAAAAAAATCAAATAAATATAAAAATCAATTTAAAAAAAAATCAAATAAATCACTGATTTTTAAATTTTTTTTGATTAAGAAGAAAATCAAGATCATCAACAATGCTTCAAATAAGGTCTCGACCACTCACAAGTCAGCTTTGCTTTTTGCTCCTCTGGATAAGGCTCATCTTTTCCCTCAGGAGACAATTAAGGATATTCTGTCAGACTTTGAGAAGAAGTCTACAACATATCTGTTAACACAGTCTAATAGATGTCCAAGACAGCCTACACCCTTGTCATCGATTTCTACCTCTCCCTTGCAGACTCAGGCCTTTCAAGGGGGAAAGCAGAAAACTCGATCAAGACAAAGATCCAACCTGTGACCTAAGTCAGTTAAGAAGTCTCCACCTTTAAAATTTCCCAGAAGAAGTAGTAGCACACACAACAGCAAGATATGTAAGTGAGTTACACGCTATGAGCAGGAAAATAGGTTTCTTGCAAGGAGATGCATTATGCTCCTTAACTTTGAAATTTTTAGTTAAAAATGATGATCCTGCCAACTCTTGGCCTCGCTCATTTGTGATTAAAAACCTCATGGACATATTAGGTCTAGAGGAAGAAGAAATGCTCCTTTGTCCTGTGAAATCCTTCAGTTACTATCTCTGAAGGACAGAGAAAATTAGAGGACCGTCGGAACACCTTTGGTGTTTGGTGAGAAGCTCAGTTGGTCCTTTGTGGAATAATGCAATCTCCTTATCTCATCTCAAAAGATCGCTCTCATTAGATGAAGGCGCTTTCAACTTTCTTAAAGTGAAAACTCATGAAGTTAGAGTGGTGGCCACATCTCTAGCTTTAAGGCATAATGCATCACTTTCGTTAATTGAACAAGCAATTTTTTGGAGATGTAAATCGGTCCTCGCTTCACACTAGTGTATCAGGGACATAAAGATAGCATTTGAAAATTGTAATACTCTAGGTCCTTTATCCGTGGCTGGTATGGTGTTGGGGGGAGAAGCATAGGAAACCTACTGTTCCTTTGCTTTCCACTCGCCTTAAATCAAGGTTTGTGTTTTTGGGAAGTCTGGGGGTACTTTGTATGTGGAGTACCCACCAAATTGGTGTCATTTTAATGGGATGGGTAATGGTGGTTTTTATAATCACTGTGTATGTGTTGGTTGTTTTTATTCTGGTCTATGGCCTGGGCAAGAGCAAATTGTACTTCTGGCTTTGTTAGCACAAGGTTTACCTCCTCTGTTGCAAAGTCCCCCACTAATGTAGGAGCAACTCTTGTCTCTACTGCCACGCTCTCTACGACTTGAGTAAAGCACCAACCAGAGGCAGTAACTTCCTAGCAGCTTTCTCAACAGGTAAGGAAACAAACAGCCATTTTTATTAATGCTGGCAACTATTTTTATTCCAAATTCATTAACCCATTACATAATGCTTTGTTTTAAATATTTAATGCTATTCCCACCTCCAGGCAGTGTGGAATCAGCTATGTAATTACTTGGTTAGTTACATAAATAAAAATGACATTTTCATAATAAAATTATATTCTATTTATGCTTACCACGTAATTACATGATCGCAGCCTACCCTCCTCCCCACACATGGATATTAGGGCATAAAATGAATTGACTGTCCTGCTAGTTTGTTTCCTAAAGTCCCAGTAGTAGGTGGGTCCCAGTTACATACACACAAACGATAGTAGTGCCACAGTGCCAATTTTGAATTTTTAAGCTGCCATAGGTTATGGAACCATAGCTATGTACTTACTGGGTGAAAGTATAAATAAAATCTAATTTTATAATAAAAATGTCATTTTCATTCTATTTTTCCATTTGAACTTGCTTGTAAAGTCTTTTAAACTGTCTTTATTTTAGGCAGAGTTCCATTGATTACTTGAAATTTTAATTGTAGTTTCAACCTCTTCATTCTTTGTATATGTATTGGCAATTTCAATTTGTCTGTTTGTGTGGGTTTCATCTCTTCCGTATAGTTTAAGGGCATTTTATATAAATGTTATATTAATGCTAGTTTTATCATTGTTCTGTATAAGTATCAACAATCCAGTGATTACTGACACCTTATCTTTTAGATTATGGACCTTCCGTTACATATGGAAAAACGTCATCTGGCATTTTATCGTGAAGTGAGTTTGGTGCTACGTGGTGATGACATCCAGCGCACAAAGGTATTTATGCATGTTTTTTGCTGTACTGTTGTATATTTCTCTGGAAACTTTTGTAAGAGGAACATCAGTCCCCTACTTAATTTTACGTTCAGGTATTTTGAGGCGTATGTATTCATACAGTCAACCCCCAGGTATCAGCATTCTTGAGATTCGCAGACTCGCCTGTTCGCAGATTTTTCTGTGGAACCTATTTAGTGTGTGGGAGGACTTGCTCATTTTCAGATTTTTCTTGATAAGAATTCACTAATTAGTGTATGGTGATGTTATTTTCATGACTAAATACATTTTTATGATGCAAAACTGATTTACTAATTTTTAAATCTTAATATTGATTAATACTCTATTAAATTTAGTAAGGATGTGAATGATATTAACCCTTTAACGCCGATTGGACATATTAAACGTCGATAAAAATAGTTTGTCGGTTGCTGATTGGACGTATGTTACGTCGATATAAAAAAGTTTTTTTAGAAATTCGCAGAAAAATACTTATAGGCCTACTAGGCAAAAACTTTTAAATCACGCGCCTTGGGGGATGCTGGGAACTCACAGATCAAGGCTTTGTTTTGTTTACAATCGTTACCCAGGTGTGCAAGCGCGAATTTCTTTCTTGCACTAAAAACCATCAGCGACACATCTCAGAATTATTTTGTCACTTTGACATAATTTTTGCACCATTTTATATTAGCTGTTACATGGAGTATTATATATGGAAATGTGCGCAATTTCATGTAGAATACAACAAAAAACAACTCATGGTTGTAGCTTTTATCAGTTTTGAAATATTTTCATATAAATCAACGGATTGTGGCAAAAATTTCGACCTTCGGTCCAACTTTGACTCTACCGTAATGGTCGAAAAACGTAATTGTAAGCTAAAACTCTTATATTCTAGTAATATTCAATCATTTACCTTCATTTTGCAACAAATTGGAAGTCTCTAGCACAATATTTTGATTTATGGTAAATTTATGAAAAAACTTTTTCCTTCTGCGCGGTAACTCTTCCAAAAAAATCATAAATTTTTTCGTCTGATTGTCGTAATGTTTGCACCATTTTAAATTAGCCGTTACATAAAGTTTTATACAGTAGACCCTTGACTCACGAACGCATTGACCCACGTACAACTCGATCCCCGACCAAAATTATAGGTAAAATTTCACCCTTGAACTACGAACTAACTTTGAGATACGAACAAAAAAAATGCGGAAAATAAAAATTCTGTTTGGGTCATGAACTAATTTTGAGCAATGAACATTTGAAAAATGCTGGAAATTTCTGGAAAATAACAATTCACTTTGTTTCACAAACTAATTTTTAGAACAAACATTTGAAAAATGCGCGAAATAGCCCAGCACACGTGAGAGCGTTGAGTTGCCATGGAACAGCCATCCTCCAGCCGCCCACGCACGGCGTCACCCACGCATCGCTCTTTGTCTCATCTCATTGTGTACAAGACGTTCGTCAATTCGCTTAGCATTTTTTGCGCTAAAACTTGTAATTTTCTTCATAATGGGCCCTAAGAAAGTGAAGAGTGGTGGTGAAAGTAAGAAAGTGAAGAGTGATGGTGAGAAGAAGGGTGCAGAGGAAGATAACCATTGAAATAAAGAAAGAAATTATAGAAAAGTTTGAAACGTGGTGTTCGCGTGACCGATATCGCAAGTGAGTACAAGATGGCCAAGTCGACAATTTCGACAATTTTGAAAAACAAGGATGCCATTAAAGAAGCAAATGTTGCGAAGGGAGTGACAGTACTAACCAAGATGAGATCGCAAACCCTCGAAGAGGCAGAAAAAATAATTTTGAAGTGGGTACATGAGAAACAGATGGCAGGTGATAGTGTAAACGAGCCGATCATCTGCGAGAAAGCTCGGCAAGTGTATCAGAGTTTGCTGAAAGGAAACTCCTTCTACTAGTGCCACGCCAGATGATTTTAAGGCTAGTAAAGGGTGTTTGATAACTTCAAGAAAGAACTGGAATTCACTCTGTAATTAGGCATGGTGAGGCTGCTAGCGCAGACAAGGCTGCTGCTGAGCATCGTGACTGACGTTTGCCGAGTTCGTGGAGGCCGAAGGATACGTCGCTCAACAGATTTTCAATTGTGATGAAACGGGCCTCTTCTGGAAGAAGATGCCCAACAGGAACATTTATCACCCAAGAAGAGAAGGCGCTCCCAGGCACAAGCCAATGAAGAAGGACAGGCTTACGCTTTTGTTATGCTCAACGCAAGTGGCGACTTGAAACTAAAGCCGCTACTGTCCTACCATTCAAATAACCGCGTGCCTTTAAGCAGCACAACGTAAATAAGGCCAGACTGCCTGTAATGTGGAGGGCCAATTTACAAAAAGCATGGGTGAACACGGAACTTGTTTTATGGAGTGGATTGATGAAGTGTTTGCGCCGACCGTGAGTCAGTACCTAACAGAGAACAAGCTACCCCTGCGGTGCCTTCTGATCATGGATAATGCCCCGGCACACCCTTCGTACTTGGCTGACTGCAGTGAACATGACTTCATTCAGTTCAAGTTCCTTCCACCCAACACGACCTCTGTTCTCCAGCCCATGGACCAACAAGTCATTAGCAATTTTAAGAAATTATATACGAAGGCGCTCTCTCCAGATGCTTTCGTGTAACTGAAGAGACAAAATTAACCTTAAAAGAATTTTGGAAGAAGCACTTTAATGTTTTTCACTGCATAACCCTCATTGAAATAACGCATGGACTGAAGTTACGTACCGCACATTAAATTCTGCGTGGCGGAAACTTTGGCCCCAGTGCGTAACTGTCCGTGACTTTGAGGGCTTCGATCAGAGATTGTGCAAGAAATGTGTCCATGGGCAACAGTATGGGTCTACAAGTCAACGACGAAGATGTTGAAGAATTGGTCGCTGAACATTCAGAAGATTGACTGCGGACGAACTTGTTCAACTCCACAAAGAGCAGCAGGAGCAACTTGCTTCGGGAGCAATCAACTGACGAAGAGGAGGCTGGGGAGGAAGTTACAGATGTCAGCAGTGATGTGATAAAAGCGCATTGGAAAAGTGGAATGATGTCCAGTGCTTCCTTGAATTGTATCATCCGGACCAAATTGTGTACGACATGATCGTGAATATGCTCAATGAAAATTTAATGAGCATTTTTCAGAAAAGTTATGCAAGGAAGGAAAAGGCAACAGACATTGGATAGTTTGTGATTAAACGTTCACCAAAAAAACCTAGAAGAGTTGAATCTCCGGAACGAGATCTCCCCGACCTGGATGGGGGAGGGTCTCCTTCCGCACAATAACCTCCTCCCCCACCCACACCCTCCTCTTCTCTTGTCCGTCAAGCCAGAAGTCTCGCCAGTCTAGTAAGTGTTCACTTTACAACGTTTTTATAGTGTTAGTTTACCATTTTAAATTATATTATTAGATATATTAAGGTTTTTTACACTGACTTTTACATTATCTGTGTAAATAAGGCAAAATATACATAATATATATTGGTTCGTATGGGGTGAAAGACCATTAATATTATTCCTTCCCATTAAACCTTATGGGGTAAATTAGCTCCGAGTCACGAACAATTTGGAACACGACAAGGTCTAGGAACGGATTGTGTTCGTGAGTCAAGGGTCTACTGTATATAGAATGTGCACAATTTCATGTAGAATACAACTAAAAACAACCCATGGTTGTAGCTTTTATCAGTTTTGAAATATTTTCATATAAATAACGATAAGTGCCAAAATATCAACCTTCGGTCAACTTTAACTCGACCGAAATGGTAAAAAAATGCAATTGTAGGCTAAAAGTCTTACATTCTAGTAATATTCAATTATTTACCTCTATTTTGCAACAAATTGGAAGTCTCTAGCACAATATTTCGATTTATGGTGAATTTATGGTAACTCTTCCGAAAAATCAGAAACTTTTCATCCGATTGTCATAATGTTTGCACCATTTTAAATTAGCCTTTTATCAGTTTTGAAATATTTTCATATAAATAACGATAAGTGCCAAAATTTCAACCTTCGGTCAACTTGGACTGGACCGAAATGGTAAAAAAACACAATTTATCTTTAATTTGCAACAAATTGGAAGGCTCTAGCACAATATTTCGATTTATGGTGAATTTATGAAATAAAGTTTTTCCTTACATCCGCGCAGTAACTCTTCCGAAAAAATCATAAATTTTTTCGTCCGATTGTCGTAATGTTTGCACCATTTTAAATTAGCTGTTACATAAAGTTTTATATATGAAAATGTGTGCAATTTCATGTAGAATACAACAAAAAACAACTCATGGTTGTATCTTATCAGTTTTGAAATATTTTTATATAAATAACAATAAATAGAAAAAATTTGTCCTTTGGTCAACTTTAACTCGAACGAAATGGTCGAAAACTGCAATTGTAAGCTACAGTACTTACATTCTAGTAATATTCAATCAATGACCTTCATTTTGCAACAAACGAGAAGTCTCTAGCACAATATTTCGATTTATGGTGAATTTTTAAAAACAGCTTTTTTTTACGTCCGCGCGTTACGAATTCATGCATCATTTTGTGATATTTTCTCTGTGTTGCCTTGATTGTTTTACAATGTTTTATATACCAAAATGATTGCAATTTAGTGTACAATAAAAAAAATTAACTCGTTAGCTGTAACCGTTTTGCTCACAGCACGATTTGTATACAATTATATATGAAATATTTTTTTGCGCTGTCATATATCCCAATATTTATATATGATAATATTTTTTTTTCATTTCTGATGGTTGCATACGAAACTTCAGGCAATGACAAAAAAAGGAGCCAAAAATGAACTCTTAATCTTGAAAACTACAGCTTGGAAACTAAGCGTGCTGTGATTTTTTGAAAAAAAAAACATTTCTTCCGCTTCGGCGCTCACTTGCGAACGCCACCGGCATACGGGAGAAGGGATTTTTAAAAGGGGGGGGTTTTTTAAAATACCGCTTCGGCTTTTAAGGATTCAATAACTCGCTCTCTCCCTCTCTCTCTCTCTCTCTCCTCTTCTCTCTTCTCCTCTCTCTCTCATCTTCTTCCTTGTCTCCTCCTCTCGCTCTTCTTCTCTCTCTTTTCTCTCTTTTACTGAAGTGTATGTTTTTTGTATGATAGATAAATGACTTACTAATTTTCAAATATTAATATTTATGTAAACAGCAACAATACAATTCATTGAAGGAAACGCTATAGTGAATTAGTAAGATTTTAGTTTTAGATTGATAAACTATGTAAAATTTTAAAGTATGCATATTATCCCATGTCTTTTTGCCAGAGACTTGGAAAGAGTGGGCAGAGTGAGCCTGTCACAAATGTCAAGAAACCTGACAGAATGGTGGGGGAGTGTTGCCATCCCTAGTGGGTCTCTAATAATAATAATAATGATAATAATAATAATAATAATAATATGCTTTATTTCCGCTCAGGGCCATATACATTGAATATACAAAATACTGACAGTAACATACACAATCTAGATACATGAGACATGATAAAAAAGAAAAAGAAAATGAATAATCGGCACTTATCCACAAAATAGCTGAGGTAGCATAAAATCTAGTAATCATAATACTGGTAATAACAGTAATAATACTGGTGAGAGAAAAAAAATATGCATTGAGAGTAATAACAGTTAGTGCACATATTATATAACTTAAATTTCAACTAGAGACCTTGGTTGGTTACAGTAGTCAGGTCCAGAGGGATAAATACAAAAATTGAATGTAAAAAAAACTTTAACTTGATAGTAATCACAGTAATAATGAAAAATTAAAATATCAGCAATAAATATAATAATGACAGAAACTGCAGATGACTTCTTGCCAATACAGAGATTAAGTCCTTTAGGGGACAAAGGCCTCATTTTCCCATCTTTCCCACAATTTAGATCTTGCTTCACTCCTTAGGATGCTTTGTATGAGCGAGTTGCTGCTGTTTCTCACTCGGGTTACCAGACTGGACATTGTTCGCCTAACAATGATTTTTAAATTGTCCAGGTAGTTTTATATGAACGTCTGTGTGGCGGAGTGGTAGCGGGGAGTGTTTGTGAGGCGTCTAAGAATGTCATTGTGCACAACAGTGATGCGTCTCATGGTCTCTCGGATATAGTTCGTCCAGATGGAACACCCATAGATACTGTAGCAGTACGAATGGAAGAGCAGCAGTTTCACGTCTCGGTGACAGAAGGCAACCTCCTTGCAATCATGTTGCCAGCTGCACATAGTTTACGACGCCTCTGTTCAATGTCTGCCGTATCTTTTAGGTCGTCGGTGATAATGTGACCCAAATACGGAAATTCGTGCACAAATTCCAGCCGAGTGTTTCCAAGGAAAATTTGTGGTTCTGCAATATGCTTAAGCGATCTTGGGAGCAGCGACATGCACTGGGTCTTGGTTTTGTTGTAGATTATATCAAATTCCTCTGCATATTGGCGGCAGGTGTTGATGAGTCGTTGGAGACCTTGCACTGATGGGGAAATCAGAACCATATCGTCGGCGTAACAGGTTGTTTATAGTTGTCTCATTGACGGTGCATCCGATTGGGAGAGAGTTCAGTTTGACATTCAAGGCATCTGTGTACGTATTAAACAGGTATGGAAAGAGAATGCCCCCTTGCCGAAGCCCGTTTATGGAGCTGAAGGTGAAAGATAATACGTTAACCCATTTGACACAGAATTACTGTGTGGAGAACCAGCAATGCAAAATGCCAATTAGATACAGGGGTGTGCCCCTTTTATGGAGCTTCAGGAAGAGCTTCAGGTAGTTTACTCTGTCAAATGCTTTTCTCACATCTACAAAACAAAGGAAAACAGGAGAGGCTGATGATAGGTAGTAATTCAGCAATTCTTTCAATATGTAGATGCAGGTGTCGGTTGAGTAGTTTTAAACCCGAACTGGTTGTCATTGGTATGTAGAAAGGGGAGAAGTCTCACTAGAAGAACAGACTCAAGTATCTTCGATGCGATCGTTGTGATTGCAATCGGCCGGTAGTTGCCAGGGTCAGTTGCATCCTTTAGCTTGTTTTTGATTAATGGTATCAAGTGAACTAAGAGTTGGGAGTCTGGAAGAAACAGGTGAATTATGCACGCATTGAATAGGGCAGCTAGCCAGATGTAAATTATCGGATGGCAGAATTTGAAGGCCTCTGCAGGAAGACCATCACAGCTGCGCGATTTATTATTAGGTAGGCTGTTTATGGCATCGCTGATTTTACCTGGCGTAATACGGTCTGCAAAATGAAATTGAATGTTGTCAGTAAGGTGGTTATCTACATCCCTTTGGGAATCTTGATCATTTATGCCATTCAGGATATTGTTGAAGTGATCGCCCCACATACTTGCGATAGCTTTGTCTCTGACTGCTTCCCCTACTCTCTGTGGTAGCCTTTTAGTTTTGGGATTTAAGGACTGGATATCTTTCCAAAGACGAGGATAATCACCAGATTCTAAGTTTCTAGACATTGCATCGGCTCTTAGTTGTTTTTCATTTAACCAACCAAGTCATTCCATCCAGGTATATTACGAGAATTACCTTGACGAAGTCTGTACGCAGTCCTGCCCGAAGCAAACATAGCGGAGATTATGTTCGAATAGAATTCATTCAGATCCCTCCTATGGTGGTCATTTCTACAATTTGTGTTAGTACAAAGTAAGGCGTCTGCCGGTTGAACTATTGACAGCAACCTGGTTTCCGTGGTCGCCCTAAAGTATCTGGTTTTCTGTTGGTTTTTAAAATCCCAGTTTACTGCTGGTGGGCGAACAGTTAGAAGGTTCACGGTAGGGAGGGATGGGGGTACTGAATGACACCTGTAATGGGATGTGATCGTAGCCCATTGCAAGATCATAGCGAATATTGCAGGTCATAATAGAATCATGAAGTTGTGGAGATGTGATGTAGTGGTCCAGCCAGGAGGTTGTAATATCGTCCACTCTATTATGTACATATGAATAGGAGAAGGGAGGGAGGAGCAGGGAGGAGCATTACATCACTAATTTGGAGAGCATGATTTTGACAGAAGCGAGTAAGTTCATTATAAGATTGTTTTGTGGGGTGAGAATTAAGGTCCCCGATTACACAAATATGATCAGCAGGAGAATCATGAATAATACTGTGTAACTCCCCTATGATCATGCAGTAATGATCAAAATTAATTTTATTTTCCCATGGCATATAAACATTAATAATCAGGATTTTAGAGTTCCCTACTATCACTTGAAGCCCCAGCAATCTGTCACTCCTGTAGGTCATCAACTTTATCATATTGTCTAATGATTTGTGCCACAGGAAAGAAAGGCCCCCTTTCGGGCGACTGGCTATGATTTGATCTGTAACTTGCATCAATGAAGTCGAGAAGGTTCTGAAGTCTTCATGAATTGAATCGCAGATGGCAAGGTCATGTGGCCAGAGGAGATATTTCTTGCAATGCAATGATGCCTCTGAAGTTTTTGCAGAACATGTTTAGGAGAGGAATGTTCCGCTTGAGGCCAAAAATATTCCAAGAGATTATGTTTAATGTATCCATGGCTACTCACGAAGATGGGAGATGAATGTGCTGATCATTTGGGTGGATGGGGGGTTAGCCAGGGGGAGTGGGCAGTCACTCGCCGTGGGGGGTTGACTGGCACTTGCAGTGAAAATGACCCTGGTTGGAGTGTCAGTAAGTTCCCCTGGGGGTGGTTGATCCTGGATTAATTTATATCTTGAAACTAATATATTAGGACCGAAATTCTATTCTGGACAAAACAATAAGGTTAAAAGATCAGTGTTTGCATCTATGTTTCTAAGAGCACTACAGGTATGTAGCCTAGAATATATAGATGAGGAGATAGATAAGATTCGGAATACAGGCAAGAAACTGAAATATCCAGATAGTGTACTAAACAATGCATTAGAAGCAGCAAAAAAGACCATGTATCGAAATCAAAAATAACCTTACAACAACAAAAATTTGCTAGTAAAACCTTATAATAATAATATGAAAGATATCCCACATCTCCTGAAGAATTTTGGTGTTAATGTAGTTTTTAAAAACAATAAAACAATGAAACAGGTACTTATTAAGAACTCCCCCGACAATGTTAAAGGATGCGTATATAAAATTCTGTGTAAGTCTTGTGACAAATTTTATATTGGTCAAACGGGGAAAGCACTGGAAAAAAAGAATAGAACAACATAAACAATGTGTGAAATATGCACAGAGAAATAGTGGTATTTTTGTACATGTTAGTGAGAACAATCATGGTATTAACTGGGAAGGGGCAAAAAAGCTTGTGTGTTCTAATAATGCAATGGAAAGGAATATCATTGAATCTAGTGTTATAAAAGAAAGTTACAGTAATAATATGAACATCAGTCAAGGAATTTATAAACTTTAATATCAAAAGAAATTTGTAAACTGTTTAAATTTTAAGGTAGGCATTAGATATGTATGGAATTAGGATTATTATATTTGTCAGGTGTAGACTTGTTGTCTGGTGGGTACCCTAATCGATAGTATCCCTTGAGAATTTATTGTAAATTTTAGCCAAATGTTTTTTGAAAGCCACTCCTACCTTGACACCTGCCTGTGGGTAGATCTGCAGTCTCAAACGGTTGTGTGTATGTTCGTCAGTACTGTCACTGTAGTATATATACTTGTGAATTCTAATACTATGTATCATTCCTTTGTCAATGGCTTGAAAATAAAGCCGAAACTGGTCAGGACCTTCACCCTGTCTATTATTTTTCACCTGTGGATATGTGTGATATATATATATATATATACTATATATATATATATATATATATATATATATATATATATAATATATATATATATATACAGGGGGTCCTCGAGTTACGACGTTGATCCGTTCTTAAGATGCGTCGTAACACGGTTTTCAGCGTAAGTCGGAACATTGAAAAATACCACATGATTTAATGTAAATACCTATCAATAACAACGACAGAACAATTCCTTACCTTTATAATTTGATTGGCTTGCACACTGGAGAGGAAGCTGCGGTGCTGGAGAGGACTGGGGGAGGTTAGTGAAGAGAAAAAGAACCTCCAGAAGATGCTGGAGATGCTGAGGCAGGTGATTCTTGAGGTGAGGCAGAACATAT
>NC_061101.1:42023853-42106148 GCF_015104395.2 Macrobrachium nipponense
AATAAGGTTTTAAAAGATCAGTGTTTGCTTCTATGTTTTTTTAAGAGCACTACAGGTATGTAGCCCAGAATATAGCATGAGGAAATAGATAAGATTCAGAATATAGCCAAGAAACTGAAATATCCAGATAATGTACTAAACAATGCATTAAAAGCGGCAAAAAAAAAAAAGACATGTATCAAAATCAAAAAGAACCTTACAACAACAAAATTTGCTGTACTACCTTATAATAGTAATATGAAAGAGATATCCCACATCTCCTTGAGAATTTTGGTGTTAATGTAGTTTTTAAAAACAATAAAAACAATGAAAAACAGGTACTATTAAGAACTACCCCCGACAATGCTATAAGGATGTGTATATAAAATCCCGTGTAAAGTCTTGTGACAACTTTTACATTGGTCACAACGGGAAAGGCACTGGAAAAAAGAATAGAACAACAAAACAATGTGTGAGATATGCACAGGAATAGTGGTAATATTTGGACAGTTTAGTGAGAACATCATGCTATTAACTGGGGAGGGGGCAAAAAGCTGGTGTGTTTTCTAATAATGCATTGGAAAGGAATATCATTGAATCTAGTTTTATAAAAGAAAGTTACAACAATAATATGAACATCAGTCAAGGAATGTATAAACTTATCCTGTTTAATATCAAAAGAAATTTGTAAACTGTTTAAATTTTTAGGTTGGCTGTAGAGATATATGATAAATAGGATTATTATATTTTGTAACACAGTAAAGGGGGCAGTATTGGTAATGAGATGTTTCAACCCCCGCCTCCATGACACCTGTCAGGTGTGGACTTGTACCCTAAGGCGGTAGTATCCCTTGAGAATTTATTGTAAATTTTAGCCGCTAATGATTTTTGAAAGCCACTCCTACCTTGACACCTGCCTGTGAGTGGATCTGCCAGTCTCAAAACTGTGTGTGTATGTTCGTTCGTACTGTCTTTGTAGTATATATAACTCGTGAATTAATACTATGTATCAGTCCTTTGTCATGGGCTTGAAAATAAAGCCGAAACCGGTCAGGACCCACACCCTGTCTCTTTATTTTTCACCTGTGGATATGTGTGATAAATGAATCACTGCTAAAGTGTTATAATCATATATATATATATATATATATATATATATATATATATATATGTATATATATATATATATATATAGTAATATATATATATATATATATATAATATATAATATATAGATATACATATACATATACATATACATATACATATCACATACAGTGGTACCTCGCGATACGAAATTAATCCGTTCCGAGACGGCCTTCGTATCATGAGCTTTTCGTATCTTGGACTGCATTTTACATGTAAAATGGCTAATCCGTTCCAAGCCCTCCAAAAACACCCATAAATTTTCATAATAAAGCTAAATCGACCTATACAATGAAATACTAAATAACAATTTGGACCATTCAATACCTAACTTAATACGTACGTACTGCTAATATACCTGTAAATAAAGTGTATTAGTGTACATGGTATAAAAAAAATACTGTACGTACATACGTACGTATGTAGTAAAATGTGGAAGCTTACCTTTCGAGTGAGGCTATCTCTGAAAGTGGCGACAGAGGAGGAGGACAAACGGCAGATACGTACGTACACTTAACTTTACGAAACACAAAAAAAAATGTAAGGAAAACATAAACTAAACTTTACAGAACACACTAACAAAACTGTAACACTTAACTTTACAAAAAACTTAAAATTAAAAATTTTTTTTTGTTTTCTTTTTATTTTTACATTTATTTTTTTTTTTTGCACTTTTTTGTACTTTACTTTATATATATATATATATATATATATATATATATATAATATATATATATAATATATATATATATATATTTTTTTTTTTTAATTTCAACTCTTCACCACTTTCAACTTTCTGTCTTTTAGTATCACTTGGTTCTTCCTTTTCGCTTACTACTCCTACTAAAGGCCTCTTTAAAAATAACTATCCAAGGAAGATTGCTGCTTCTCGCCAAGAATTTTCGGGGTGTCTCTTTTCTATGAATGATTGCACCTTATGAAAAGCAGCTAGAGCATCCTTGATTTCTGCCGTTGTCATAGAGTCGTCGTCCTCTTCCTCGCCGCTGCTAGAGAACTCCTCTTGAACGAGAACGACGTTATGTTGCATGGCCTCCAACTCCTTCAGGTCATCCGTCGTAAGCTCCTCTTGGTGCTCCTCGAGAAGGTCATTGATGTCGTCCTCGTCAACAACCAGCCCCATGGACTTGCTGAGTGCAACAATCTCGTCAAGATCTGGTTGTGAAACAGTTTCTGGATCGTCAACTGTTCCTGAATCTGCAGCACCAGCTTCGCTCACGTCGAATCCCTTGAAGTCTTGGGCGGATACGGCATCAGGCCAGAGTTTCCTCCACGAAGAATTCAAGGTTCGCCTCGAAACCTCCTGCCAAGCTTGATCAATGAGTCGGATGCATATTACAATATCGAAAGGCTCCTTCCAAAATTAAGGCAAGGTGAGGTTTGTGGCATCGGTGATGTCGAAACATCTCTTGAAAAGATGTTTTGTATACATCTTGAAGTTCGATATCACTTGCTGGTCCATGGGCTGGAGGAGAGGGGTGATGTTAGGCGGAAGATAAAAAATCTTGATGAAGGAATGCTCCGCTAGGATATCTTCCTCGAGGCCAGGAGGGTGAGCAGGGGCATTGTCCAACACCAGCAGGCATTTCAGAGGGAGGCACTTCTCTTCCAAGAATTTCTTCACTGTCGGGCCAAAACAGATTTACCCACTCGGTGAACAAAAGTCTCATTATCCAGGCTTTCGCATTAGCCCTCCACATCACTGGAAGCTTCTCCTTAAGCATCTTGTGGGCCTTGAAGGCTCGAGGAGTCTCGGAATGATAGACAAGTAGGGGCTTCACCTTGCAATCCCCACTGGCGTTAGAACAAAGTGCGAGCGTAAGCCTGTCTTTCATAGGCTTATGCCCGGGTAGCTTCTTCTCTTCCTGCGTGATGTACGTCCGACGAGGCATTTTTTTCCAAAATTGGCCAGTCTCATCACAGTTGAAGACTTGCTGAGAACTGTAGCCTTTCTTGATCATCATCTCGTCGAACATCTTTTTAAAGGCTTTGGCCGGTTTGGTGTCCGAGCTGGCCGCCTCCCCATGCCACACCACCGAATGGATGCCAGTCCGTTTACAGAATTTCTCGAACCACCCATGCGAAGCCTTGAAGTCTGGGGTTGGCGTTGATGTCCCTTCTCCTCCGTCATCTTTGGCCTGGGCAATCAAATCGCCGAAAATAGTGCTGGCCTTGTGACAGATTGCCGTCTCCATTATCGTATCGCCAGCGATTTCTTTGTCTTTTATCAAGACAAGAAGAAGCCTTTCCATTTCATCGTGCATGTGGGTCCTCTTGCTGGACAAAATAGTGACGCCCTTGGAAGGTTTAGCTGCTTTGATGACATCCTTCTGCTTAAGGATGGTGTCTATTGTCAACGGATTTTGGCTGTATTCCTTGGCGATCACATTCCATGAATTTCAACTTTCTTGGGACCCATGACTACATATGTACTGTACGTAATTATGTTATGTAGTACGTATATGTATGTGGTAAAGTTCTCACACCACATGATAAAGTATACTACAACGAAATCACTAACGAATTTACGTTAATAAACGAAATCATTAGAACGAACGAATACAGCGTGCTTACGATACTGATGATGTCGTGCTGTGGCCGAAGAAGCACGCCACTATGTAGATGCATGATGGGAGGGATGCTGACCAATAGGAGAGAAGGATCTCATGGCGGTGACTAGCATCAGGAACCAATGGGAGAGCAGGAGGATGGTGGCGAGTCTACTCAGTTGGCGGCGCGCGAGTTTCAAAATTGTTATTGGTGGTCCGGGCGAATCTCGGACTTTACAGCAACAACCTTTTGTATCTTGAGCAATTTTCGTATGTAGAGCCGTAAAATTTTTGGTATTAGCTGTCGTATCTCGAGTTTTTCGTAAGTTTAGCCTTTCGTATCTCAAGGTGCCACTGTAAAATTAAATTTTAATTTCCATGTTGTGAATGAACAAACAGACAAACTAATAAAACCAATAAAAAAAGCCTTGGTGATGAAATAATCAAGACAATGCTTTATATGACAATGTGAGGTGTACAGCAGAGGATCCTCATAAGAAAAAGAATCATATCTTTTGCATAACTAATTTATTCTGTAAATTCAGATCCTTCCCTTAACAGAATTAAAGGATACAACTAAGGCGTAACTAAAGTGTTTTGAAATTGAAAAAGTGTTCATAAAAAGACAAAAGGATGTATTTGTTTCAACCCCCCCAAGCATAAGAAAGAGTAGAATTTTTAAAATTATATTACACTTAAGACAAACTACATTCTTTTGAAAAACTCTGTTCCAAATTTATTATTAATACATTTAGAATTAACATTTGCTCAAAAACTTTAGATGGCACTCCTGAAAAAGTGAAAAAACTGAGATATGCGCCACTTCGACTTTGTAGTGATGATTTGTATGTGATAGTATTATAAAGAAATGAAATAACCTTTCCATTTCACTTTTAATTAAGGACAACTCTTCTCTCTCTCTCTCTCTCTCTTCACCACTTTTAATTAAGGACAACTCCTCTCTCTCTCTCTCTCTCTCTCTCTCTCTCTCTCTCTCTCTCTCTCTCTCTCTCTCTCTCTCTCTCTCTCTCTCTCTCTCTCTCTCTCTCTCTCTCTCTCTCTCTCACTGAGATTAGAGAATTTTTATGGTACATGTATATATTTATTATATTTTCAAATATTAACAATCATGGTAATACAGACAGTCCCTGGTTATCGGCAGGGATTCCATTCCGATGGCTTGATTATAAGCGAAAATTGCCAGTTACCGAAATTGGGCAATTTATGGCGCTTATGGTGCCAATAACTGTGGTTAATGGCTCCTCTGTTAGGTATGTATCGGTGCCATAACTGTTGTTAGTGCCAGTTAACGGAATTTGGCGCATTATGGCACTGAAAATTCCCAATATTATGGTGCTAGACAAGCCCCATAAAACTGGGATGGCCATTAACTGAGTCTGCCTATAACCGGGGACTGTCTGTAATAATAGTATAACTGTAAGTACAAAATGTGTATGAAGATATCCTTTCCTTCATCTTCTGATTTTATCTCAAAGAGAAGCTTGAAGCCAAAACTGTCAAATATGTCAAGTTAATGTGACAGGTGGGAGAGTGTTGCTGATTTGCAGGCCAGTGATGTTTATGTACGTAATTTTCTCTCTGTCTCTCTCTGTCTCCATAATAATTGATAAATAATTTCACTCTCTTATGTAAGGACAATCTCTCTCTCTCTCTCTCTCTCTCTCTCTCTCTCTCTCTCTCTCTCTCTCTCTCTCTCTCTCTCTTTCTTTTGCCCCACAAGATACGCATGTCATAGTGGTAACTCTTTCTCTCTCTCTCTCTGTTTTGGCTGGAATTGTTAGAAGTACGTATGTATGTATACATCTTTAAAGGCACTAAAGTTTAAGATGACTCTGAAATGATAGTATTAATAATAAGTATTAATAATATGATCTCAAAGATTAATAGTACATTATTACAGGATAATAATTTAAGGTAAATTTGATGTAGGATGTTATTTAAGGCATACATTCGGTATTTAAGCTGTCAAGGTAGGCAGTTATAAGCGTTTTTAGAGGGGGTTCTTAGTATTAGCAGATTTTAACTTCGCAGGGTATACATCTCTATTAAGAGATGTTTTTATATGCTAGTCAAGTCCTTAACATTTATAATTTGGTGTTTTTGCCTGTGTTGGAGATTTATCAAGAAAATCTTTTGAACACATTATGAGGTACAGTGCGGGATCCGTTCCAGCACCATGCTTTAAATTGATTTCTGCTGTTAGTCCATTTTTCGCTGTTAATGGTGCTTTAACAGTGCTAATGGCGCCATAATTTGATGTTGCATCAAATTACAACTTGATGCCTATTCTAGTCATTAGCACCGTCAATGGTGCTTATGGTGCCGTAATTTGATGCAACACCAATTTAGAGTACTGTAGAATGCCATTAATGTCGTTGAAGAACCACAGTAAGATTGAGTCACCGTAAGTTAGTGGCGCTGTAAGTCAAGGATGCACTGTACATCCATAATATTGTTGATATCTTGATATCTGTAGAGCTAAAAAACAGCAGAGTAACTGTGCTTGGTAGAAGTATCAATTAAGGAGGTTGTCTAGGTCATTATACATCACTGTGAGAATATACTGTATATTGTTTAAATTTTTATAGAAAAAATGTGTGTTGTTATGTTAGCAAATAATCTAATAAAGTCTGTAGGATTTATTCTTAAAAAGAAGGCTTGAAAGAATTGGACTGACAGGTGGAAATTAAGATATTATTATTGCAAAAAATTAGTTTAAACAAACAACTTGACAGGTCCTGTGCATGCTGTTGCTTCTGTTTGGGATTTATCTTGCTTTTATATTTATCATATTTGCCAACATATCAGATGCACCCCTATTTGGTGGGGTTATTCAGGGAAAATGAAAAATACCCCTTTTCTTGTAAGTTCACAGTTTTCCCCTTGATAGGTTAAACAAAAAAAACTTTTGTTTTAGGCATTTTAGGTGGGCTGCTCTTGTAGAATGTATATTTCTTTGAGTTATAGTAACGGCTTTTGCCCAAAGCACACAGGTACTTCATCCAGTTCAATCATGTAGTATGAACAATACTCATACTATTGTATGTCTGAGTAGTCTAAAAATATTTACATAATTTCCTTAAGCTCTCACACATGTATATTCAATACTAATAGCATAACTTTAAGCCTGTCACAAATGTGTTAAATTACATAAAAATCATCTACTTGAACATATCTAATTTTCTGACTAGCCAAAAAAGTCTCTTTTCTCATTCTTTAACTCACAGCCATATTACTGATGCTGTAATTTTAAATCTGTTATACATATTTTACAGCAAATATTTTTGTTTGAATTGTAAGTTATATGAAAACTTAGGTCTCTCTCTCTCTCTCTCTCTCTCTCTCTCTCTCTCTCTCTCTCTCTCTCTCTCTCTCTCTCTCTACAAAAACAACAGTTATGTAGTCTATACTTTAATAATATGTATTGGTATCTTTTAATAAAAATATAATGCATTGTACAGGAGATTCATAACTGTGCTTTAAAACTATCGATGCTTGTTACTTATTACATATGTTACACATAAAAACCCCAAATGCTTCAAATTAGTATGAGGAAAAGGTGACTGTTGAGTTTTTTTTACTTTAGATACTAGTTACTGACATTGGCATTGGTAAAGTACAGTAATTACTAAAGACAAAAAATGGATTAAACATTTTGCTTCCAAGTCATCAGGTTGTTCGGCACTTGTCTAGTAATAAGAATCTGCGATATTCTGGTCCATTATGCGCGGGTCTTCGCTTATCGGCGCCAGTACAAATGTAAGAATTACATTATATATATAAACCAGTGACCTGGGGTCATGGCATTAGGAGGGTTCTACGTGACCAAAGCAGACCTTAGATTACGCTATGCACTGTCTGCAGTAGCCTGATCTAGCTCTAAGCTTTGTCAACGTTTTTTATGTTATGATAACTTTGCACAACAACTTCCATGGGGAAGCGGTTGACCTGTTAACCTACGCCGGAAACTTGTAACTTCCGAGCCGGCAGACTACGTATGTGTTTTTATATGAATTGCTTAGATAGCTAATGTTCCGCTATCGACGCGATGCTTTAGAATGGCAGTTCCAAGCCAAAATTCAACCATATCGGTCGTCCGACCGAGCTGCATCTCCTAGTATGGAGTTACAGAATAAAGTTGTTAACTTGTTCAACTAGCCTGTTTGAATCATCTCCTCTAGACAAGAAAGAACCTCTCTACTAAGATATCCAAGGGAGATGAGAGGAACCCAACATTACTTACGGATAACAGCCGTAAGGAAAAAACAAAAACAAAAAGTCTATCGCCAAGCGATCAGACATTAGAAGTGGTGGCAAGCGGAAAAAAGGAAAAACGAAGATCATAATTAACAAGACCCATATCAGCCGACCGAAGGTCTACAAGAACTAACTTCCACCTTCAACATCAAACGAAACAGAGGAAACGGGATCTTCAATCAACGCAACAGTTTATGAAGACGCAACTATGTCCTTCATCGAGAGAATACAAGCATTTAACACTGACGTTTGAGCAAACAGTTATCACTTATCTTCGAGAATCTACACCGGACGAGGGCGGCATCGAACATCGACGGAAAGAAGAACAAACACAGGGAACATCACCCGTTCGCGAGCAAGGACGCAGAGTGAACAGCTATACGCAGTAGTGCAAGGACGGAGGCTGTGACGTCATCAATCTTGGACTTCTCAGAGCATCGTGCACCGAGAGACGACCGTGACGTCATCACGACTTCCGACGCGAGACGTGGACAGGAACTGTGACGTCATCCCATGTCAACAATCCTTCGCAATATAATCTGGAGCTAAGTACCATTTTTTATCTATTCAGGTCTTTTCCTCAGTGAAGTGTGTTCATCAAGAGTCGATCGTCCAGTATTCTGGGGGTGAGTTGTTCGCCATATTAATCTTCTTTCATTACAGAACTTATCTTCAACTACGAAGTTTTCGCCCGCAGATTAATTTTTTTTTTCTCCTTTTCTCGTTGTCATTAACCATTTCTTGCAGGAATTCTCGTATAATATTTTATCATATTATCTGTATTTTTGTATTTTTGGGGATGGGGATTTTCCTATTATTATAACACACTTATAAGTTACATTGCTTATGCGTACGTAGTGGTCGAGTGTACTCTTATAGATATTTTGATAGGATTGCAAGGAATAGAAGTGATAAGAAAAAAGTAAAGCCGAAATGGCAACCACTCCGGCTGGCACCCCAACGTGGTGACTCTCGTTAGCGCGAGGTCAGCAATAGTCCCTTTTCAAGGTCGGGTCAATGGGTTCCTGCCTCAAAATGTTGAGGCATGGATCTCATCTGTAGACGCTCATTTAAATGCAAAAAGCATCACAGACCCAGCAGTACAATTACAGGAGGCCAAGAGCTTCGTAGACTTTGCGAAAGGCGACGCAAGTGCGTATCTAAGGGGGGGGGTTTCTTTCCAAGAAGCGCTTACATGGGACGAGTTCAAAAATAGGTTACGTGCCGTGTATGGGGTGAAGAGGCTTTAGATGTAGTATTGGCCATTGAGAAATATCCTTAACCAAGCCTCATGACTCAGCTCAATGTTGTCGAGCGGGCGGCGCTAATTGCCGACCGGCTAAATGAATATCAGGATAGTTTATGTAACTCCGGGGGGGTGGGTTGCGGGTGCTAAAATCAAAGTGAAAGATTTTATCCGTTTGATCTACCTTACGTCTATCACTGTAATGTTGCCTGAAGCGTTAGTACGGTGTTTTGATAAAAATTGCAGCCCGACAGTACGGAATTAGATGTGTATAAACAAATCACAAAAACCATGTCTAAATGTACCGACCTAGATCCTTCGCTCATTCAAGTTTTTGCAAAAAATGAGAACAAACCACAACAAGTTAAATGTGGTACATAATAATAATAACAAGTTGCAGGGATGGTTGTTATAACTGTAAACGACCAGGTCACATGATTTCAGGACTGTCGGACAGCGTTTTTGTTCAAATACACAATAGTTCAACTCATTCATATAACCGTTGCTACTCGAGGAATCAACAGCCAAACGCTACAAACACGCCAAGCCATTGCTAGTGCAAATAAAAAGAAGGGTCCTCAGTACTATAAGAAGAAAAAACAACCAAACGGAAATTCTGCACAGCAGAAACAAACAAATCGTGCTTCAGGTACCTCTGTCCTGGGCCGTCTAGCCAGAACTCGCAAGGGCAAGCGAATTTTCATGTGATAAAACAAAACAAATACCACGTAGTTCACTCCAAGGGGGGAGAGGGCGATGTTGGGTCATCAATATCAACATATTTTGTATCAAATAATCAGTTTAATCATTTATCAGAATCATTGTGAGACAATTGATTTTCCTATGAAACACACGACGCCGAATCAAAAAAATCTGTGCAGGTTCCCGTAGATTGCAACAAATTCATGCAATTATTAGTCAAAACGAGTTGCGACCAACCTTACATGCAGTAAATTGGACCATAAGTCATTCACTTTGTTCTTTGATTCTGGTAGTCCACGTAATATCATGGATTTAAGGACTCATCATTTACTCTTTTCAAATTTCCCTATAGAAAAGTCCGGAATAAGGCTCTCAGGCATTGGGAATAATGAATTAAATGTTGTGGGCGTAACTCATGTACAGTATAGGTCGGTAAGCCGCACGTTAGCCGATACCTTTGTCGTTGTACAAAACATTCATATGTATCCCGCAGTAATTATCGGATACCCGTCTATGGGCACTCAAAATATTATCTTAGCACCTGCAAAAACCACGGCGTGTATATCAAAGGGAAATTCTATAGGTCTTCTAATACCCTCAAAATCTGTTTTGGATAATAAAGAGTACAGACAGAGTTGTCACGGTTACATTACGGAACCAATCACTGTCTCATGAACCAGAAATAATACAGGCAACCCAACAGAACTCGCTCACCCGAATATCAGCTTGCACGCAAACCCTCGAACCTAACGTAACTTCAAATACTTAGTGCGTGTAAAAAGAACCTTGCCTGAATCTGAAACATTAATCCTTCCGAAACTCTGAAAACACAACGGATTATCCGTCACACAAGCCGTTTATACAGTCGGCTCACAACAGCAATGTAATATCGAAGTCTGTAATCATTTGAATACCACTTTAGTAATCCACAAAAAATCAACATATCTTGGATGCCGAAGTTTATAAACATCGCATTCTTACCGTAGCTGAGATAAATCACGCTCAATCAGTCGCGGATGAAACCCTTTTGCAATCTATAAAGAACAAAATCAATAAAGATTATTCAAGAAGAAGAAATTCAGCAGAAATTTTTGAATCTGTTAACTAAATATCCATGATGTTTTTTCCACTACGAATGGAACTTTAGGAAAAACGGATGTCATAGAGCATCAAATCAGGCTCAAGGACAAACAGAAAGTAATCTATGTACCTTCGTACCGACTTCCTATGAAATTTCAGAATGAGATAACAAGGAAGGAATTAGGTAAAATGTTAAGGAAGGAGTCATTAGGAAATCAAACAGCCCTTATAATTTTCCGTTAATAGTAGTACCGAAAAAAGATCGAACTTGGCGGATATGCGTAGATTTTCGTCGTTTAAACGAAGAAACAATCCCTGACAGATTCCCAGTACCATGTACCGATGATATCCTATCTTTACTAGGCCAGAATAAATATTTCACAAAGCCTAGACTTACTAAAAGATTTCATCAGATTCCGATGGAACAAGAAAGTATCCCATAACACTGCCTTCAGCACAGCCAGGGGACATTATGAATTTTTGCGTATGCCTTTTGGTTTACGTTGTGCTCCTATAACTTTTAACTCGTATGATAAACGTCGTGTTTGGAGACTTGTTGGGAGATCTTACATGCCTACATGGATGACTTAGTAATCTTTTCCAACACATTAGAGGAGCATTTACGTAATTGGAGTTAGTGTTACAAAGGTTAAGGCAGCATAATTTAAGGGTAAAGATAAGTAAGTGAATGAATTTTTCAAAACAGAACTAGTCTATCTAGGTTTCACGGTTTCTAGTGAAGGTCTTAAAGTCGTCCACGATAAGGTGTCGGCTATCCGTAACTTTTCCGATACCTACTAACGTCAAGGGAATACAGCAATTTTTAGGGTGTAGCGGATATTATAGGAGGTTTCATTAGGAACTACTCCATCATAGCCGCATCCCCTAACCGATCTTATAAAAAAGGGCGTAGATTCGTATGGGTCTGAAATTCATCAACAGGCGTTCGATAAATTGAAAGATGAACTGTGTAGTTCTCCTATCTTGAAATTTCCTGACTTCAATAAGGAATTTTTCATAGCAACAGACGCCTCAGACCTAGGAGTAGGTGGGGTATTGCTTCAACAATATGATAGACAGTTTTTCCCTATAGCTTTTTATTCACGTAAACTGAGACCTTCCGAAAGTAAATATGCAGTAATAGACAAGGAAGGGCTCGCTATTGTTAATTCTCTCGTGCACTTTAAATTCATAATCTTTACGGTTATCCCGTCAAGGTTCTCACTGATCATAAGCCCCTAAACCGACTCTTTTAAAGGCTTTAGTCACAGCCCCAAGCGAACTCGGTGGCACATGATCATTCAGGACTTTGGCGCGAGGATCGGGTATTTTTACCTGGGAAAGCCCAAAACCCCCAAATATCATTGCTGACGCATTATCACGCAACCCCTCTTCATCTTGTACCGAGCCATTAGCTGAATTAATAGATATCTCAACCTCATGCCCGTTGTTAAAACTATATCCGAACAGGAAGATCTGGGCTGGAGTGCTGAACTATTACAGACGGAACAAAGAAAAGATCCGCAAATAGAAAAAATCATCATTGCGTTGAACGGAAATCCGAAGGGAAAAGAATACCTAAAGTATAAGCAACAGAATTATATCCTACAGGAAAATCTCCTGTGTAGATCTGTGACGAGGAAAAACCCGCAACACACCGCAGTTGAATAACAACCAGGTGGTGGTGCCTATCTCACTCATACCCACTGTCTTAAAGTGGTTGCATGAAAATCCACTGCACGGACACCCGGGTTATACCCTAATGTCACAGAAAGCCAAATCCTTATTTATTGGCATACGATGCTTAGAGATATAAAAAACACATAGCAAATTGTCGCACTTGTCAAGAAATACAAAGGGCACACGAAGACACCTGTCAGCCTAGGGGCTTACCCGTGCCAAATCAACCCTTTGAAAGAGTACATTTAGATTTATTAACAGGATTTTACGAGTCAGACAGAGGAAATAAGCACCTCCTAGTAATTATAGACGCTTTGACTCGATATACAGAACTTATAGCGCTTAAAACAAAAACCGCGGTCGAGTGCGCTAGGAAGTTTTACGAGTGCTACATTTGTAAACATGGAATTCCACACATCATTATCTCAGACTCGGGCGGGGAGTTCAATAATCATTTCCGTAACAACTCCTTGTGCGAATTCCTTAGTATAAGAAAGTCAATACCATGATCTATCACCCAGAGTCTAATGGGCTAGTGGAAAGGGCAAATCGTAAGGTTTTCAAAACATTTTAAGGGTCACCTTAGGGGGGGCAGATCCCAACTGGACATTGCCATACCTGCGGTATTCTAAGCACACTTAATCACTCGTATCACGTATCTATTAAAATGACACCGCACGAGGCACTGTACGGCATCCCGGCCCGAACGCCTTTCCACATCTTAAAGCCTACAACTAATTTATCAAATCCTCTAAAGGATGTTATGGATGCAAGCATAAGTCGATAT
Source organism: Macrobrachium nipponense (assembly GCF_015104395.2). NCBI lineage: Eukaryota > Metazoa > Arthropoda > Malacostraca > Decapoda > Palaemonidae > Macrobrachium > Macrobrachium nipponense. The sequence continues at coordinate 42,037,319 of NC_061101.1, forward strand.
AATATAATTCGTAAGAATTTAGAAGAAGCTCAGATAATAATGAAAAAAAAATCATGATAAAATAGCTAAGCCAACAGAACATATGCCGTGGGCGATCAGTATACATACAAGTATACGTACGTAAAGGTTTAAACTATAAACCTGACACCTAAGTTTGAAGGACCGTTTAAACATTTTAGAAAATTTAACGGCCAATAGATTGGGTTTTAGGGTTCAAAATGTATCCAAACCCACTGATGTGAATTAATGTCCCCATTGGCACATATAGAATCTAAAGAAAGGTAGATGGAGTGAGGGAAAAAATGGTTGTATTTATGAACTTGTATAATAACTATATATATATATCTATTAATCATATTGTATGTAAACCTATTCTTTTACGCGAGTTATTACATCTGTTTTTACTCATTGCAGGTTTTCAAAAATGATCTGTTATTGTTAGGAGTGATATTGTGTATTCAGACTATCTTTGTTGTATGGAAAGAGTGCTAGGACTAAAGACATAGAATTTAATCATGGCTCGATTATCGAGAGAATCGATGATGTATTTATCGTGTCAAGTAATATTGTTATCGAGGTAGATATGCATGCCATTTTCTTACCTGAAGATGACGTCCTTAACTTAAAGAATGACCTGATGAGGTTTGGTATTTCCCTTAAGGAAATGCATGAACGTAATTTTCATGCTAACTCAGAGATTTCACTAGCTCAAACGCTAAGCGTCGCGGAAATGTTGTCTTATGACATACAAAATAAAACCGCCGAGGCAGAAGAACTCGCTCGTGACCTGCTGATGTGGTCTGTGCGGCACAACACTGTTGAGCGTCGCAACCCGCTTATTCTAGCTGGACTAAACATCTTAGGATCAGTTGCGAATCTAGGCTTAGGAATCTCAAATCGCCTCAAGATAAATAATCAAAATAAAAGAATTGAGTTTTTGCAACATAAAACGGAACTGGCCTTATCAGAACTTCGCAGCCAGTTATCTTCGATCAATCAAATAATGAATATCGTTAATGAACATTCAAATAATATCGATCAGGTCATGGAAGTTTCAATTTGCTGGCTACTTTAGCTTACTATAGTTCGAAAATAGATCATATCCGTGTGAAAATATCACATTTTATTGAAAAGTCAAAAGATTACGTAGAAGCAATTACGTTAGCAACAAAGGGTGTGTTATCTCCTCACCTCATGCCTATTAAAGATTGACGTTAACTTTGGAAAACGGACGGGAGGGAGAAGCTAGGTTATATTCCTTTATTGGATGCCCATAAAGTAGAATTCTATTATAGCCTAATATCAGTTCAGCGTTGAAAATTATAGAAGGTTATGATCACGATTCCTTTTGATTCTTCCGATGCTTGCAATCATACAAAATAGACACCGTTTCCTACTTTTATGACGAATAACTCAAATCCAGTAATATCCAATTTAACCGGGCATGTACTGATTTCTTCTGATAAGAAATCATTTACAGTCATTAAAGACTTAGATAAACTCACTCACTGTTCAGAAGCCATGAATAATAAAATTTGTACAGCTGACTCTTTTGAATTCTATCCTATATCACGGATTCATGTGAGTTAGACATAGTGCTAAACGCTCTCTCTCTCATACAAGCGAAGGTTTGTCTGGGGAAACTTTATCCTTTTTTCGGTAATAAATTCAATTACAGGATGAATAATGGTTCCTGGATCCGTTATGATAAGGCCGGATTCGACGTCGTGTGTCCGGACACATCCACCGCCCATGCCCCTATCTTCGTAGCAGCCGATGGTTGTACGGGGACATCTACAAATTATACCGTCAGAGGGGTCAACACGATAATACGTGAGAAGGCGTATTTCGCGAACTACACGTGGGCGACAACGATCATCCCATCACTACCTCTCCTACAACGCGCGAGTAGCTCATCGTCTGAACGCAACTGGCTGAGATGACCCGCACGTCATCGACTTATGCAGGTGGAGAAAATCTTCGCTACTACATTCTGCTAACCGTGTTCAGCGTGACGGCCATATTGGTTATCGCCGTCAACATCTTTGCTTGGCGTAGGCTGAGGCGTAAACAGAAAGATCTCCAAGGGAACGTACTGGCCCGTCTGGATGACGAACCCGTTAAACTCAAGTCTTTTGCGTTTAGGGCCGCCTGAACCTGGCCATTTCAGTTCGTGCCTAGGGAATTGTCTGGAATTGTGTTGTGTGTGAAAAGCGGTCCGTATGCTGGCAAAAATGTAGGACAAGAAAGCTCACGCCTTTGCATTTGAACAGTTAAAGTATCTCCAGGGCACCTAATAAATCATTATAGCCCAATATTATACATTAATATATTCCTAAAGGTATTTTTCGGGCACCTAATAAAATATCAGCCCTATGATGAATTTCTGCAGAATTACATTGTTATACTATTATACAATTATATTTATCTATTACAAAGAGTGTCAAGTACTCTTTAACTATTATCCATGATCATGCTATAATCATTATTTAGTAACCATTATTCTTAATCAGGTTACCTGTTATCATATTAATCATGTATACATGTTTTGATTTTTACCATTTTATTATTTTTGGGTACATAATCATTATTATTACCAAACATGGATCTATATTTTCCATGCATTTATCTTTGTTTATGAATATGTCAACAAGGGTATGTAACAGAACCTTTTTTGGCATTAATCACTAGTATGTTACGAGCACGCTCTATGAACAATGTTTAAAGTAATTTTTTTTGTTATTCAAGGCTTGAATAGGTAGCAGACCGAGCCTAATGTAAGAATTACATTATATATATAAACCAGTGACCTGGGGTCATGGCATTAGGAGGGTTCTACGTGACCAAAGCAGACCTTAGATTACGCTATGCACTGTCTGCAGTAGCCTGATCTAGCTCTAAGCTTTGTCAACGTTTTTATGTTATGATAACTTTGCACAACAACTTCCATGGGAAGCGGTTGACCTGTTAACCTACGCCGGAAACTTGTAACTTCCGAGCCGGCAGACTACGTATGTGTTTTTATATGAATTGCTTAGATAGCTAATGTTCCGCTATCGACGCGATGCTTTAGAATGGCAGTTCCAAGCCAAAATTCAACCATATCGGTCGTCCGACCGAGCTGCATCTCCTAGTATGGAGTTACAGAATAAAGTTGTTAACTTGTTCAACTAGCCTGTTTGAATCATCTCCTCTAGACAAGAAAGAACCTCTCTACTAAGATATCCAAGGGAGATGAGAGGAACCAAACATTACTTACGGATAACAGCCGTAAGGAAAAAAACAAAAAGTCTATCGCCAAGCGATCAGACATTAGATACCTAACAGACGGCAGTGAGCACAAATAATAGCCAATTTTTCGTTATCTGCGATTTTAGCTTTATTTTCATGCAGTTGGAATGCAAACCCTGCTGATAACCGAGGACTGCCTGTATATTTGTTTGATTTTTATTTGGTTGTATTTATTTATATAGTATGATAAAAGAGACTGCAGTAGTTTGTATTTTTTCATCTAAGTAGGATTTGTAAATTGGTGTGTTTTGTTTATCTGAGGGTAGGATTGTTAATCGTTTCCAAAATCATGTGGATTTGTACACTAAACTTTCACCTTGTAAGATGTACCATGATTTTCCTGAATCTTTTTTAAGATAAAACTATGTCTTATAAGCAAGCAGTACTGTATCATGTTTATTTTTCATTGTTATATCCCTTTTTGTTTATACTTTACTTTGGTCAGCTTTCCTTATTTGGGCTCTTAGGCATTTTACTTTTTAAAATTGGGTTGTGAAAATAGTGATAGTAAGACTAATTTATTTATTTCCTGATATCCATTGGAGGATTGGTAACTACTAAGTACTATAGTTAAACTGTAGAATTTTAACAGATTTTAGTATGATTGACTCAGTATGTATGATTTTATTGCCTTCCAATTATTAAAACTGCTTATGATATTTTATATTTCTTTTCAGGTATATACGTGTGGTGAATGTGGTAAAAAAATTCAGGGAACTGTCTCAACTGTGCAACATTTGTTAGATCATGACCCTGATAACACAAAAATAAACAAGTGTAAACCAACAACTCTTGTGAATGGTGGTGAACATAAAACTGAAGAGCAATTCCTCCATAATGGTGTTAGTAAAACTGAAATTAATAATATCAATAGAAGTGTTTTACAAGGTAGTTTGAAAGGATTGCAGAATGGAACTGATGAAGTGAGAACTGAAGGTGGAAGCAACGATAAATTAAAGTTTATAGTTGATGGGAAATTATTTAAAATCAATCACATGCCTGAAAATGTGCAAATCCCTCTAGTTAGTATAGTCAGTTCAGGAGAAAACACAAATACAAGACAAGAGATGAATACTGTTAGTGTTGCGGGACTCCCAAATGCCAGTCTGGTCACTGCCAGACAGGTTAATGTCAGACAAGATGCAGACACTCAGCCAAATGTAAATAATACAAATATTAGTGCTGAAGTTTCTCACAGTGAAAAACACATGAGTCCAGTAGAAAATGGAAATGATGTGGAAAGTGGAAATTCAGATGAAAAGCCTTCCTCTTCTTATAATCATGTGGAGGAGGTGGTTGAAATTAACCCATTGGACTTACTAACAACAGTGTTAGAAGAGGACCAGAAGAGTGAAAATCCTGTGTTACCAGCTGAACACTTCTTGTTAAGTCTTCCAAATACCTCACACTTCCTCGAGAATGATGGAGGTGGTCAGGATGACTCAGCAGATGGCTACCAAGAAAGCCAGGAGAATGATGACGAGGGGAGCAACGATGGCAGTGACATTCCTAGTGATATTTTACTGGACCATCCAGGTGTCTTTCAGTGCAATAGATGCAATGAAGCATTCAAATACCAATACCTTTTGGTGTCACATAAAAGGCAGGTGAGTATATTTCAGTGCTTCATAGGTTTATCATCTGTTCGATATTGAAAACCGATTTTCTTAGTATGTCATAAAGTTAATTTTTTATGTCCGCTGTGGGTGCTCTGAAAATTGAATTTTATATAAGCAACTCCCCAAGTAATTACATAGCTATTAGTTTCACTTACTCATAGAAATTTAGATTCAAATTTCATGTTAGCAACATTGATATTGTGGGTGACACCAGTCTCGCCCCCCTAGCAAGAGGGATATGAACAATTCAGTGGCCCATACTCATTCCGTTTCTGTGACTCCTCGTGATAACATCAGGTGTCAGATGTTCAATTTTTGCTGGTTATTTACCGAACTTTGGTATCCAAACCGAAAGTTGAGTAGCTTCAGCCGAAAGTTTCAGGATGAGTTTTTCCTTGTTTTGTTGTTTCTGATGGAATAGTACATCAAAAGTTAGCGTGTACCGCAAAATTGCAGTTAATTGAATAACTACCCTTTGCTAAATTGGACTATAATGTAAACATTAGTTTGTCGAACCGATATTCACGGTTGCTACAGACCCGATATTGTATGATAATACCGTTTCAGTAACAAACTTACAATCTTTAGATTAATTCATCTTTACGATGACTAATGTAACAACTTAAAGTGTTCCCGATTTGATAGACAAGTAGCATAATAATGTTAAAATTGCATTCGCTACCATCTTTATCCAGTAGTGTAGTAACGTAAATACAGTCAGTCCCCGGGTTACGACGGTGTCGGCTTACGACGTTCCGAGGTTACGACTCTTGTCAATAGACGTTATTTCCAGGGTTACGACGCATGTTCCAGGGTTACGACTCCTACAACGCTCATCTGGGAGATGAAGTATGACACCAAAAATGCAAAATAATCAATATTTGAAGGTTTTTTTGATGAAAAATGCCATAAGAATGCAGTTTACATAGTTTTCAATGCACCCAAAGCATTAAATGTAAGGTTTTCTTAGGATTTTTGACGATGTTCCGGCTTACGACGATTTTCGGCTTACGATGCGTCTCAAGAACGGAACCCCCGTCGTAACCCGGGGACCGCCTGTATTGCATTAATTACCAGACCGATTTTGGTTTTGAATTTTATTTCTGCAAGGCACTGCTTCCAGGATTATTATTTATTATTGATTAGTTAATAAATTTGTCATTATGTGTTTCACCCATTTTGCTTAATAGCGAATTTGCAGTCTTGCTCGCTACTGCAACAAAATTGCAAAAGCTTATCACCCTTTCCTTTCCAGAATTGTTTAGGGTGAAAGGGTATAGAGAAACCAATACTATACAAAATGCCATGAAGATCTTACAAGAAGAAAGCAAGTTTTATAAAGAACTAAAGACTCTTCTTTTCTTCAAGACCTAAATTTCATAATCTATCAATCAATCCAGGAGCTATAAATGTACGAAGCTCCTCCAGAGACTGAATCATTCCTGTGTAGGGCTGTACATAAAACCAAACAAAGTTAACCTTACATTGTGATTGTTGCTTTAGCAGTGGCTATGCTGAGCTTGTATTGACACAGATAGCTACTAGCTAGCCCAACGACATTATATGTCTGGCACCAGAGCTCACCTGGCCGTGAGATATACCTGATTGATCCTTTCTTTAGTCATATGCTTCACTCTAGATTAAGGCATGCACATATCATACAGGCACCTGAGTGCCTAGTTGTGGCTGAGCTGCCATAGCACCCGAGTTTCTGTTGGTGCCGAGGACCCAGTGGTGCCAAATGTCAATTGCAGCCAAATGCACAGTGGCACCCGAGTGCCCAGTGGGAGCCGAGCACTTGATGTAGTAAATGCTACACAGGTGACGTCTACAGCTTAAGTTGTTTATAGTGGTACATGGGTGCTTACTGTCAGATAACACTCAGTGCCAGCCCCTTGTGCTTTTTTCTCTTGCTAGTAGCCCCTTCTTTTTTATCCACTTGCTCTTGCTTCTGGCTCCCTCGCTTCCTTTCGTACCATTGCCAGTTTGTGTCGGGGTTAGCAGTGTTAATCCTCTGATAGTGAAGTGTGCAGTGGAGGAGGTGGCTGTTCGTCCCTCGATTCTCCTAGTCAGAAGGTACTGTACTGTCAGACTCCCCTAAACCTGGGAGGAGGCAAACTGGAAGGCCAAGGGAGGTCGGGAGTTATCACACAAGTAGTAACCCCCCCCAGTCAAACCTGTTGCTGGTCCCAGGTATCGACAGACAGGCACTGGAAAGGCGTTTTTCTGGATGTGAAGTGGAGGATGTAGCTATCTGGCCCTATTGGATTTCCTAACCCAGTCCCTGTCAGACTCCCCTAAACCAGGAAAAATGCACTGTTTGTTTATGGATGTCCATAGGGGTTTGCCCCCGGATAGTTACCCTCAATTGAACCTGTTGTCTGCAGGTTTTGATAGATAACCATTGAAAAGGAGTCTATAAAGTGCAGTTGCCCTGACTTCTTATGTTACGAATCCCAGTGTGAACAAGATAATGATCCCTGTGTGGGCAAGAGTCTCCTTCAGGATTGTAGTGTAAACAAAGTTATGGAGCCTGATGTAGACCAATGGTTCTGATGGCATTTTTTTTTATTTTTCCCAGCTGTTGAAAAGGCATATCTCCCAGTTTTGGTGCACTGATAGTTGCCGCCAATTGGCGTCCAATGCCGAGTTCCAAGCTCCCAAGCACCAAGCGCCAATGATAACTTCCAGGTCTGCAAGGTTCAGTTACAAGTGCATCCACCTCTCAGTCTGACATCTCTCAGGCTCCTGACGTCAACCTATCGTGTCCAGTGATAGTTCCTCCTATGGTTCAGCACCTGAAATTTAGATCATGTTGTTGTCGTGTCTGGTGTACCATTTCCTATTGAACAGAGCCCAAGTCTACCTCCAGGCAAGACATCTGAGCCAGAGTCATTGAATTGTTGAAGGAAGCTCTCATCAGTCAAGGTTGGAACTTGGCTTTTGTTTAATGAACTAGACAAGTGTTGTTTGTTTGCCCTCACTCTAGGAGCTAGCTGGATCTAGTTCCTTTTGTCTAATTATTGGAAGATTAATCTTCAGGACTGACAACAGGAGCACTAGCCAGAGGAGTCCTGTTGTTTTTTCAGTCATATCTCTCTAATTTTGGAGTTTTTCCATCTCCCAAGAATCACTGTTTTCAGACAGTCTGAGAGTTATGCCCTATTTCTCACCTTCATGCCCGAGACATTAATGTTGAGTCTTCTGCTTGCTTGGTAGTGCACATATTTTTTGGAATGATATGGAAAATTAGTGCCCTGCATAGTGCAGCGTTCCACATTTTTGAAGGCCATAGATTTAATGGCACTTCAATCATCTGAGGGTTTACAAGTTGACAGTGGCTGTTCTCTGCTTCATGTCAGCAGTTAAAACTTCTACTCTTGGCACTCTTGCAGTATTGAGCTTCATGGAACCAAACTAGAAGAGAGGCGCCATCTCCATTTATCTGGACCCTTTCTCTAGCTCATGGCGCACTTCCTATTGTCTTTCTTGGGTGCCTGGCGCATTCGTCTGAGCAGTTGATTCTTGTACGTCTAGTGTGAACTCATGGTGCCCAGATTATTACAGCTATAGAAATTTTGAAGTCATTAATAACTTTTCAGATTTTCCTCTTGAGTACAGTTCTACACGAGTGTATCGTCGAGTTCAAGCTGAGCGTTGTCTGGTTCAATTTTTGTCGAATTTACATGGATGTTGACGTTTTTCTCTTGGTGGTATTTTAGTCTGCAGAGTTACCAGCTAGTTTTATGGTGGTCTGCAGTTCTGCACATCCTACTAGTTTGTTCTTTGGCCTGTGAATTGGCATGTTTTTCAGGATAAGTGCACCCCAAATGATAGAGGACAGACCAAACAACTTCTTCATTTGCTCTCCATGGCAATAGTATAGATTTTATAAGTGCGGAAAGCACCCTTCCTTGTCCCACCAGCTTGGGAAGTTTATTAGACCCTTCTTATGTGACAAAATCTTCCTAATGCAAGGACCTGAGTGTTGGCCTCATAACGGCACAAGTTTTCTCTAGAGTCATTAGTCCTCTTATATTTAAATGTTTATCCGTCTGAACTTAGTCTATCAGGAAAGAAGTTTCTTCATCCACGAACCTAGTCATGAATGTCTTGTCAATACTTTGGTGCTGGATTGGGGAGTCTTCTCAGTAGCTCGTGGTTTTCTGGGGAGCAATCCCTGGAAAGATGAACCCTTCACTTTCTTTTTAGTTGAAAGTTTCTTCGCATAACCCCAATGCCTTTTGACCTTAGTGAACTTGTACTCTGGTAACATTCAGACAGAACCACAGTTCTAATATTTTATCTAAGAAAGGTTCTACCCCATGTCTTCCCTGGACAGATCAATCAAGCCTTCTATTCCCTTGGTTGGTGTGTAGAACTTGAGTCTTGTCAGATGTACTGTGTCATCAGGAGGGGACTGTCGATTCACTGACTGCTGGGATCTGTGGAATCTTTGGGACAGACATGTCTGGGTCCTGTTTGCCCTTCCAAGGAATCTGTATCTTCCTCCTTTTGTGACTATACCATCCCTAAAGCATGTGCAACAAATTCCATGTTATAGTCCGATCAGTCAAACCTCCTCTCCTCAGGCCCTTCATCACGATCAAGGAGGAACTATACAATGTTTAGACTATCTCCAAATTATGTCATTGGCTTAACCATATTTTGGCCTGTATCATGGTTTCTGAACCTACTCGGTTGAGGTTGGATCTTACAAGATCTATCCCTGCCCTGTTTTTTCAGATGGTCTCGCTTCAGATCTACTAGACAGTCTTCAGACTGACACGGAGGACTTTCAATTGTGAGGTCTCTCCATACGTATTACAGGGACCTTTGCAAGTCATGGAAAGGAATCTTTTTTTGTTGTCTTACATACCTGGGGATCGATTTTCAGAAGCTAGTTTCTCGGGCCCTACATCTCCTCTGCGAGACATCTGTGTCCCTTTTGCAACTGCACTGTTATGAGGTATTGAACTTTGCATAACTCTTGTGTAAGCACAGAGACAGTTTGGTGGCACACTCATCTTATTTTTTTTTTTTAATGTTTGTGACACGTCTAAGCAAAGAATAAAGAAGATAATTTACTCGTCTTCCCTGGGATGTTAGTCAGGAACTGGGACTGGCCCAAGACCTGGATCATTTTCTTTCTCCCTTAAGAGTTTACAGACATCTGTGTCTTCCAAGGGAGCCAAGCTTCACCCCAGCTCATAGTTAGCCTGGCACCCTGATTTCCTGGCACAACAACAGCCCAGCACCAGCTTTTGCTATGATGCCAGCTCTTGCTCTGAGCACTCAATAGCGCTGAGAATAGAAATTTTTATTCTGAATGTTTAGGTTTGAAGGCCGCCCAGGAACTATGTTGTTTTAGCAAGAATTGGTCTCCATATCTGATTAGAACACCTGACAACAACTACATTCTGGCACCAGCTCATTCTCTTGGACCTAAAGTGCTCCTTTGCGCTGAGGAGGAATAGAGAGCTCTCTACATGGCTGAATGGTCTGGTATTTCTTAGAAATGGATTTTCAGGCAAGTTATCACCAGGATGTTATGGCTAGAACTTGTCTCGTCCTCTGACTAAGAAATCTTGCCCTTTACCGTAATGGACCTCGTCTTCTGAAACACAGTCAGACTTAGGAGAAGCATTTTCCTCCTAGTAAAACTAAAGACAGTAGAACAATCTTTACTTCATTAGCTTTCAAGTGCTATATATATCTTACGTCCATTTGACATTCAACCTACTGTATGATCATTCTTCATTCCTCATAATTTTGAGAGTTTTTAAAAGCTAAAGACATAGGAACGATCTTTACCTCATTTGCTTTAAAGTGCTATATATATCTAATGTCCATTTGACATTCGATCTACTAATATAGTATGATTGTTCTTTGTTTCTCACAATTTTGAGAAATTTTTAAAGTGTTTAGAATTTGGTAGTACTTTGTGAATTTTAGTTACTGGCATAGTATCACAGAAGGATGCATAGGATTCTCTCCTATTGGCCAGACTTTCACCTTGTAGTGAAGCATTGGAGTTTTCGGGAGCCTGGAGAGTACAATGTACCTGGAGCACTCGGCACTCTTAGTGGATGGGTTATGGTTTACTTAAGTGTAGGTGACAACATTATCTGGTTGATTTTATTATGGTACTGCACCCAGTGCATGGGCGCCTTGAAAGTGTGGCTAGTCTTAGGGTAGTTCTGAGACTGCATAACTTTCACTGAGGCTTTGGTAGCAATTACTGCCGGCCCACTACAGGTTAAGTTGAACACCAACTAGAGGCAGTTTCTACTGCAGGCTGTCTTGAATAACAAGGAATGGCAAGCATCGCTTTCAATGCTAGCAGCTTTACTATTTCTAATTCATTACATGACTTAATGTTTGAGAATCAACTATGTAATTACTTGTTAAGTTGCTTTTATAAAAATTACATTTTTATTATAAAAGAAAATTTTATAATTGCATGATCAGAGCCCTCCCTCCTCCCCTCTGATGGACATAAGCATAAATGGAGTGAGTGTGGTCTGCTGTGTTGTTCCTAACCCTCTTTCTGTTGGGGGGAGACTGATGTCACCTACACAATATTGGTGTCGCTACCACGAATTCTGAATCTAAAATGTTGCGAATAAGTGAAACTAATAGCAATTTAATTAGTTGGTAAGTATAATGTAAGATTTTATTTTATTATGAAAATGTCATATTTAGAAATATGGTTAAACTACCTTTTAATCAGTGAATCATACTTGTTGAATTATTTCATAAATTATATACTTCTATACAGTGCTTTTATTATTTAACCTTAGGTCCACCAGGGGCAGAATGCACTGTTTCAGTGCCAAGTATGCAATATGGAATTTAGTGGTTTGCAAGAACTGAAGCGGCACATGATGACCCACTCAGGAGCTAGTATGTATACCTGTCATTTGTGTGGCCAAGGTTTCTCAGATCGTCCTTCTCTCAAAGCACATATCGTTACTCATGGGTAAGTAAAGTATTTCACATATATGGCTACTGTAACCACCTGCTAATTTTTGTTATTATCATGATGCAAGTAGACTATGCAGTATATGTCCAAAGGACTTTAGGAAATGCTTGAAGTATTAACATAGGAAATGCTTGAAGTATTTGTTAATGTAATGTGAAATTTTGCTGAGTTTATGCCTAGCACAATCATTTACAGCAAGCAAAATGAGGAAAAAGGGTTGTATTTATATGCAGGTAGCAGGATCTTAGTGGACATATTGAGCATACATTCTTTTGAAACATGTCAGAGACTTTGAACATGCGTAGCAAGCTGAAGCTCAGTAGACTGACCATGTCGCATTTGAAATAAAAGGGAAAAAAGTCAAGAAAGTATTCACTGAATTAAACATATTGTAGCTTATTTATATGTCTGATAGCCACAACGACTTGTATCTCATGTATATATCTGATAGCCACAATGACTTAAAGGATATTTAAACCCACAATTGATACAATCCAGATATTTGTTAAAAATTTTCTGCAGTTAGAATACTTAAAAAAAATCCTTTCAAGAATTGGCTTATATTATAGATATTTTTGTGAGGTTTCTGAAAGTATAAGCAGTGGAGTTTGGTATGTTTGTTATGTAAACTTTTACATTATTCAAGTTCTTACAATTGTGTTACCACTAGTCAGGAGATTGGTTACAATCCCATTTCTTGGCTTTAATTATTTATTATCAGTTTCACACCATATCGTGTTGCGTATTATATTTTGTTTTTTTTTCATATTTTACCAGTAAGCATGCCTTTGAAATTTCCAGTTAATGTACAAATACAAATTAGGGGTACCACTTAAATTTCATTATCATTTCATTACAGAGGGTCTGCAGAGAGGTCAAACAAATGTGAGACCTGTAATGTAGAATTTGTATCAAAGTCAGAATTGACTCGACATATCGTCAAGTATCAGGGAACATGTAATCCTAATAAAAGCGGTAAGTAATGCTGTGAGTTGTACTTTTCCTTATAGTAGAAATATTTTTCATACCTCCTGGCAATAGATATAACTTTCTATGCATGAAAGTAAAAAAATGGCCATTTGGATTTGAAGTTTATGCTATTGTAAAGAAGCCTTTATTAACTGTATCAATTACAATCCCTTTCCTATCGAAGCCCTGGGGCAAGCTGTGATTCAGTTTTTGGGTTTTTTCAGATTTCATAGTGAATGGTGCTCCCAAATACACAGGCACATTTCATTTCCAACAATAACATTCCATAAAACAAAAAAATATACAGCATCAGAAAGAATGATAATTTGTGTATGTACTCATGTATCATCAGATCTCATGTATCATGCGATCCTTTAAAATTTTGCCCCTAACCTTGATTTCATTATGTATATCCAGATTTTACACATGCAACTTACCCGGCAGATATATACTTAGCTTATGTCTCTGACGTCCGACAGAATTCAAAACTCGCGGCACACGCTACAGGTAGGTCAGGTGATCACCCCCTACCGCCGCTGTGGGTGGCGGTAATAGGAATCATTCCCGTTTTCTGACAGAATTTTTCTGTCGCCGGTGCTGACAACAACTTTGTTGGTAGCTCCGCTTAGAATTTCTTGCTTGCTTCGCCGAGGATTATTTGGGAAGTATTTGATCTTTGGTTTGTTGGCATACGCTTTGTGTTGGATTTAGTTATAATTATGTCCCCCCCCCCCGATTTAACACCTGGAACTCTGTTTAGAGTATGTGTAAATGAGGGATGCAAGGTGAGGTTGCCTAAGGCTACTTTGGACCTCACACTGTTTGTGTAAAATGTAGGGGGAGGGATTGTTCGGTTAAGGATACGTGTGATGTATGTGAGAACTTAACTGAATTACAATGGAAAGAACTAACTTCGTATGTTAGAAAGTTAGAAAAGGATAGGATTAGAAAAGCTTCAGCTAGAAGTTCAAGTAGATCCTGTTCTGCGGAACAGGATAGTATTTCTAACCCTGTAGTAGCTTCGCCATCTTCCTTTTTGGTTTCAGCTCCTTCCCCCCGCAGCGAACCCGCAGATGTGTCTGCCGAGAGAGCCGCTGTGGAAGCTTCAATCCGCAATTTGCAACAGCAATTGCGAGATATAAACCAAGGTAAGGGTGAAGTGTTCTAGTGATAACTGCAGTGTCCCCAGTGCAGTGGAGGGGGCGTCTGACCGACTCCGCATCGCTCCTAGGCCTAGACCTCTTTCAGACTCCCATGCCCACCAGGGGAGGAGAATGTCGAAAGCCGCAAGGGGGATGTAGAGTATCCCCAACGGTCAGGCGTCCCTTCAGCAGGTCCTGTAGACTCGTCCCAGGCTGCTATAGAGAGCTATAGGAAAAGCCTCTTAAGGAAGTGTTTTTCCGACTCTGATTCGTCCTCTCCTAAACGAGGATGGAGCTCTTCTTACAAATCGCGCCCTCTCAAGAGAGCCTGGAAACCTCCAGGAGTAGGCGCTCTTGACTCCAGCCCGGAGCCTTTTCCGGAGTATTCTCCTGCACCTAAGAAGGCTATGAAGGATCCGGAATCCTCTCCAGAAGGGATTCGGTCATCTACTAAGAGATTTCCTGTTGGACCTCCAAGAGAATCTCTCTTCTTTAGTAGGCTCGCTTTCGACTAGTAGGCGCAAGGAGCCTTCTCGCAGGAAGGACGCCTCTCTTCCAGTCAAGAGGTCGGTTAGGAAGGAGGAGTATGATAGACGATCTTCTCCAGTAAGAGCCTATTCGCCTCCTAGAGTAGACGACTCCTTTGAAACTTCGTCGAGACAGGGAAGATGGTATTCTCCTCGTAGAAGCTCGGAAGCTAGGAGTCATAGCGCAAAGCGGCAGGAAGTAGGCGCTAGATCCTCTCCTTGTAGGAGTAAGGAAAGAGTCTCCTTGCGAGAAGACGATCGGTTCGTATCTGTCGAACGATCTCCGAGGAGTAGGATCTCCTCTGCAAGTGGTAGGAAAGAACGAGAGCGCTCTACTAAGAGAGATAGAAGCGAGAAAGGCTCTCCTTCTAAGGATTATTGTTCTAGAAGGCGCCAACGTTCGATAGGACGCCTGTGGATCGAGTCGATTCGTTAAGTTACTCGAGACCTTATGATAGGCTTTCTTCAAGGGAGTCAAGCGCCTCTCCTAGTAGGTTCCAAGATTCTACGAAGAACCTAAACAGGGGTTCGCGCCCTACTCCTGGAAGAGTATCTAGAGCGGACGCTTACCGTTCTCCTAGCAGGCGTCGAGAGCCTGAAAGGAGCCTAATCGAGGATCTGCGCCCTACTCCTGTAAGACGATCAAGAGTAGGCGCAAGCGCTTCGCCTCAAAGGCAGCAAGAGCCTAAAAAGAGCCTTTCCAGGGATTTGCGCCCTAATCCTGGTAGATCAGGAGTAGGCTCTGACGCCTCTCCTCGTAAGATTCAGGAGCCTGAAAGGAGCCTTTTGTCAGGCGCGCTCCCTACTCCTAAGAGTTACAGAAGAGTAGGCGCAAGCGCCTCTCCTCACAGGCGCCAAGAGCCTGAAAGGATCCTGACTTTGGATTCGCGCCCTACTCATAGTAGGCGCTCGAGAATAGAAACGAGTGTTTCTCTGCCGGATAGGCGCCAAGAGCCTAATAACTCAGGCTCTCGATCCTCTCCTAGAGGTATCAAGAACCTAGGGAGAGAAGTGAAGCAGAGTTTTGTTCTTTACCGAGGAAACATATCTCGGGTATTGAACTGGCGGCTCCTTCGGACGAGCTCTTGAAGGATAAGAGTCGCATACCTGCCAGGACTTCTTCACCGAAGAAGTCTCCCTCTCCGAATGTAACTTTGGAGGAAGTCTCGGAGGAGGAAGAGACGAAAGAAGTAGGAGTCTCTGATTATAAGAGACTTTCTGCATTACTTCTTCAGGAGTTTGGGGACTCGCTGTGTTCAGCTGCTCCTCCTTCTCCGGGATCTCTGCTATCAAGTACTAAGTTGGCAAAATCCCCCTCTTTTGTCAAGATGCGGCCAACTCTATCTATGAGGAAGGCCATCAAGAATCTGGAGAACTGGCTCCTGGTTAAGAAGGAGGCAGTAAGACGACGGTGTTTTTGTGTCCTCCGTCTAGATTGACAGGTAAGCCGGGTGTCTGGTACGACACGAAGGAACCCATGGGGTTAGGCCTTCCGGCTTCTCCGCAAAAACGCGGATTTTTCTGCTCTAGTAGAATCTTCTAGAAGACGCTCTCTACTGTCGGCTAAAGCGTCTTGGGGAATGTGCGAGATGGACCATTTACTCAAGGGTCTATTTCGCACACTTGAAGTCTTCAACTTCATGGATTGGGCCTTAGGAGCTCTAGCAAAAAGAGCGCAAGATCCGGAGTTCGTGACTATGGAGGTGTTATCAAGTGTCCTTTCATGCTTGGACAAGGCAGTCATGGATGGATCCACAGAAGTAGCATCTCTTCTTTGGAGCAGGAGTGCTCCAAAAGAGAGCAGTTTTAGTAGCTCGTTTCTCTCCAAGTCTGTTTCGCCATTACAGAGGATCTTCTTTGCTTTTTTCTCCCACTCTCGCGGAATACCTTTTTCCTCAGGAGACAGTGAGGGACATTTCCAGATCACTGTCGGAGAAAGCTACGCAGGATCTTCTTGCTCAGTCCGCCAAGAGGCTTAAACCGGCTGTGCCGATGGCTAAGAGAGAGGGGAACAGCGAATAAGGTGTCTTTCCAACAGCCCTTTCGAGGAAGAACAACCTCAAGACCCGCAACTAAGAGTAGAAGGCCGGTTCAAGAGAGGAAGATCTTCTCGAAGGCCATTCTCGAAGCCGCAGTGAGACAGGAGTCCTCCAGACTCCAGTAGGAGCCAGACTTTTGAGGTTCGCGAAAGTCTGGGCTCAGAGAGGGGCGGACAACTGGTCCCTCTCGATCCTCGAGAGAGGATACCTGATCCCTTCAGGGAAAAACCGCCCTTAACATCCACTCCAAGGGAGTTAGCGGCAAGATACAGAGATCCTTTAAAAAACCAAGCCACTATTACATCTGGTGCAACAGATGCTAGAAAAGAAGGCGATAGAAAAGGTATTAGACAATTCACCAGGATTTTACAATCGTCCCTCTTTCTGGTACCAAAAGCCTCTGGGGAGTGGAGACCAGTGCTGGACGTAAGCGCTCTGAATCACTTTGTGATCAAAACAACGTTCACGATGGAGACGACGTCGTCAGTTCTTTCAGCGCTAAGAAAAGGAGATTGGATGGTGTCATTGGATCTCCAAGATGCCTACTTTCATTGTACCCCATCCATCCCTCGTCCAGAAGGTATCTAAGATTTATGATACAGGGCCAAGTATATCAGTTTCGCGCCCTTTGTTTCGGTCTTTCCACAGCTCCCCAAGTTTTCACGGGATTGATGAAAAATGTAGCACATTGGCTGCATTTAAAAGGAATAAGGATATCGCTGTATCTCGACGATTGGTTTGATTCGCTCGCAATCCAGGGATCAGTGTCTGGAGGACCTAAGATCAACGTTGGACTTGACTCAGTCTCTGGGACTGTTAGTGAACCTCGGGAAATCCCAGATGGATCCCCAGCAAAGCATTGTCTATCTGGGTGGATTCTGATGGATTCTCGGGGTTTTCAAGTGTTTCCGTCCATAGAAAGACAGGAACGGTGCATTCTAAAAGTGAAGACCTTCCTAGAGAAAGAACAATGTTCCGCGAGGGAATGGATGAGTCTTCTAGGGGGACCCTCTCTTCATTGGAACAGCTCGTTTCTCTAGGGAGGCTTCACATAAGACCTCTTCAATTCTTCTTGAAGGAGAATTGGGACCAGAAGAATCAGGATCTGTGGGAATCTTTTCCTCTGTCCAGAGAGATAAAGAAAAACCTCAGTGGTGGTGGTTAGAACCAGGCAGACTGAACGAGGGACTATCGCTGCAGTTACCGAACCCCTCCCTAGTGTTGTTTACAGACGCATCGGAGACGGGATGGGGGGCGAACGTTGGGCCCGAGAGAAGTGTCAGGCACCTGGAGTGGGGAACAGGTGTCCTGGCACATCAACGAGAAAGAGTTAGTGGCAGTGCATCTGGCTCTCAGGCAGTGGGAAGCCCAAGTCGCAAACTCAGTGTTGCAGGTAAATTCCGACAACACGACAGCTCTAGCCTACATAAGAAAACAGGGGGGACTCACTCCCTCTCACTGTACAAGAAGGCGAAAGAGCTTCTTCTATGGTCAAAGGAGCGGAACATCACACTCTTGACGAGGTTTATACAAGGCGAGAAAAACGTCAGAGCAGAACTTGTTGAGCAGGAGAGATCAAGTCATTTCCACGGAGTGGACTCTACACTCAGAGGTCTGCAATCAAATTTGGAACCTATGGGGAAGGTCAAAAATAGACCTGTTTGCAACTCATTGGAATGCCAGGGGCTGGAGAACTACTGCTCTCCGATTTCAGATCCAAGAGCAGTAGCGATAGACGGCCTCCTCCTAAATTGGGAAGGAATAGACGGCTACGCTTTTCCTCCTTTCAAGATCATAGGAAACGTAATAAGAAGTTTTGTTCTGACGAAAGGAGTAAAATTGACCCTAATCGCCCCATTTTGGCCAGCTCAAGAGGGTTGGTTCACAGAGGTACTGGAATGGATGATAGATTTTTCCAAGGTACCTTCCTTTACGGAACGATCTTCTCAGACAGCCCCACTTCGACAGATACCACAAAAACCTCCCCGCGCTCGGTCTGACTGCCTTCAGACTGTCGAAGGACTCGTCAGAGCGAAGGGGTTTTCACGCGCTGCTGCAAAGGCAATTGCAAAGGGAACCAGGAGACCGTCAAACTATACGCGTGTGTACCAGTCGAAGTGGGAAGGGGGGGGTGTTCCGAAGGTGGGCCAGGAATCAGAATGTATCCTCTTCCAGTACCTCTGGTGACGGAAATAGCAGATTTCCTCTTATATTTGAGACTAAAATGTAACCTTGCAGTCTCGACTATAAAAGGTTATAAAAGTATGCTTCCTTGTGTTTAGACATACAGGGCTAAACATCACGGATGACAAGGATTTACACGATTTGATTAAATCATTTGAGACTTCGAAGTCCAAGACAGCCAGACCACCCAGCTGGAACCTGGATGTGGTACTGAGGTTTCTCATGTCAGAGAAATTTGAACCTCCCAATAACTCAACGTTCAGAGACTTGACTAGAAAATCGATTTTTCTCTTTGCATTAGCATCAGCTAAAAGGATTAGTGAACTCCAGGCTTTAGAAGGCACAGTGGGCTTCAGGAAGGATTCTGCAGTGTGTTCATTTAACCCCCTATTTTTAGCAAAAAATGAGAATCCTTCTAAGCCTTGGCCAAGGACGTTTGAAGTTAAAGGATTGACTTCCCTGGTAGGGGAGAGAAATAGAGAGAACTTTGTGTCCGGTAAGGATCCTCAAGTTCTATCTAGAGAGGAAAAAACAAATGGGAGGAAACTCAGAGAGCCCTTTGGTGCTCGGTAGAGATCCGAGAAGAATGATGTCAAAAGAATGCACAGGCATTCTTTATCAGAGAAAACTATTAAAGAAGCACATGTTGCCTGTGAAGAGGAATACCTCGGGCAGCTGAGAGTGAAAGCGCATGAGGTCAGAGCCGTAGCAACCTCATTAGCTTTCCACAAGAATATGTCGTTAAACGACTTAATTGGATCCACATATTGGAGATGCATTCTGTGTTTGCGTCTAACTATTTGAGAGATGTACGTGTGACTTATGATAAGTGCTTCTCTCTCGGACCTTACGTGTCTGCGGATTCGGTGCTGGGACAGGGGCTGAAACCAATCTAGCTTAGTTTAGATAGATTAGGAATTTTAATCTTGTGGTGTTGTTTTTATGGTCGATTGAAAGTGGTCAGGAAAAAGTACCATTTTCAATTCGTAGTGTATAACAAAGTAGTGTGGTCAGGGTGGTCGAGATTGGTTGTTTTCATGCTCCTTGTAATGTTTTGGACCTAGGCTCTGTCTTGTAAGAGGGTTAGTCCCCGTTGATACGACAAAGGTGAAGGCTCTACCATGTAAGTGGGATAAGGCCCCATTGGGTATGATCCAAATAAGGCTCTGTCGAGTAAGCGGGTGCTCGCCCCCATTGACATGATCCAGAAGGTTCTCAGTGATAGTCTCATCCTCACTGGAACTCTTGAGGCAAGCAGACTCATAGACATTTCTCATGAAGTCTTCTGCCCAATAAGGTAGGAATCAAGGTATTTAAGTTTATTTATAGTACCTACAACAAAGTTGTTTCCCTGTTTTTTGAATTGCTATTCATATTGAGTAACAATCTCTACCCTCCTCCAAGGGTGCCAATCAGCTAAGTATATATCTGCCGGGGTAAGTTGCATGTGTAAAATGAAATTGTTAAGATACAATAAAGTTTTTACACATACTTACCTGGCAGATATATACGTTTAATGGCCCACCCATCCTCCCCTCAGGAGATAGGAGGAAGAAAAATTCTGTCAGAAAACGGGAATGATTCCTATTACCGCCCCACCCAGCGGCGGTAGGGGTGATCACCTGACCTACCTGTAGCGTGTGCCGCGAGTTCTGAATTCTGTCGGACGTCAGAGACATAAGCTAAGTATATATTGCCAGGTAAGTATGTGTAAAACTTTATTGTATCTTAACAATTTCATTTTGCAGACTAACCGTTTTGCAGAGTTCTCTAAAGAACATATACTATTGTACACATTATTTGCTGAAAATTTGTCTATATACAGTATTTTTCACAGTGAAATATTCACTAATAACTGTATTTGTGATAAAGCTATCAAGATATGTACCCATGTATAAGCATTTTTAGATTTTTTTTTTTTATTATCAATTGTTCATACACTAACAAACCTTGGGCCTTAACAATAGGATAATTTCTAGCGCCTAGCTGGGTCGGGTGAAGAGTGGTTGGTCAAGGACCATGCACCCACGCCACAGCGTCGGTCTTTTCTTAAACCGGCTGGATAAGAATTGTGGTTGACCTCTCTCGGCCTTTACCTGGTTCATTGCTCGTTTTCGCTTGTGTTTCTGATCACACCCCATGCTAGTGTTGTGCCTTTGTCCCCTACCTTTTCTTCCATTGATTCATAGTTGGAAGTATTGGGAGGCCCTCAGACTGATTTATGTAATGTCGCTCCCTCTTCCTCAGTAGTTGATTTGATTCCCGAGAGGGAGGAGGCTTTTTCATCAGTTTCTTTAATTTTAGATTCGGAGGGAAGCTGTGGCATCAGCCCCACCAGTGACGTCACAGGATCAGCCATTTTGTATCTCTCCACCAGTTTGCGTTTGCTTCTTCTATTGATGACGTCACTCCCACTTGTCTCCCCTGCGCTGCCTCACTCGTCTGTGTCGTCATCGTTTGTTGCCGTGACGTCATCTCTGCATCTCCCTTCCATGTCGTCGGCCCCTTTTCTTGCTGATCTGTCTGAGGCTTTAAGAGATTGGACTCTGTTTTAGAAGATAGGTTTGCTGCCATGTCGGCTGGGAGGACTGAAAGCAAGGGAGTTGTGTCGCCCCCATCTCCTGCGAAGAGATTGTGTAAGGAGCCAGCGCTGTCTTCCTCTCCTTCTCCCCCATCTCCGCTGCGTCAGCATATCAAGCGTTGGAAGGCTAAGGACTTTGCCCTTTCTTTGCCTAGGAGTGAGGAGTGGCACTCCCGTGTTCCTGCAAGTGTTGGTGTTACTGAGAGGTTAGTGTTTCTTCCCCTATGCAATCTGCAGTGGCTGCTTCGTCCTCTGCATCGAGTCACGAGTGTGATGCAACCTCCCACGTTCGTGCACATGTTGCAGGTGCTTCCGCTTCTCCTTCTCCAGGGCATATTCCTCGCTGTGAGGATCTCAAGGCATCTGTCAAGAGGTCAAAGGTTGTGAGCGCAGAGCTAGTGCAGCAGGAGTGTTTGCCTGCCCTTCTCCCTGGTACTTCCCAGGGTTTGACTCCAAGGGATTCTCGTTCTATTTCGAGTGTTCAAGACTCCTCACCTACGCTGGACGCACGTGCTTGTACACAGCCATGTTAAAGAGTCATCTGTTGGGAGAGTGCGTGGTGATGTCCCTAGTGTTGTGGTTGGTTCATCACAGTTGGTGCTTGGATCCAGCCCAGACAGGTTAGTTGGTGTTTCGGGCTGTTTGGCTGCTGGTTCTTCTGTTAATTTACACGAGGAAGATGCTTTAGATAAGCCTGCACATCCTTCTCGTTGTCTGTTTCTGTTGCCGGAGCAGGAGGATGGAGACACGCAAGAGTTTTTGTTTGTTCCGATACGTAATACAAACCATCGGTCCTTTAACAATAGGAAGTAGCTAGCGGCAGCTGGAACGGTCGTAAGCTTCGAACAAGGGGAGAACGGTAAGGTAGTTAACTGCTTGTCCGATCGTCGCGCGCGCGCGACTGGGAGGTAAACAAATCACTTTTGCTTTCGGCCGTGTGAGGATGGAGTGCTCGTCATCGCTCTGCCCGCTTTGTCGTTTGCTTTGAGTATCAGCCCTCTTTTCCTAGTGTAATTGAGAGTATATGATTGTAAGTACTTTGGCATTTCTTTTTTCATTGCAATAATGAGTGATCAAGAAATGGAGATTTCGCCGCGTCCCCCAGTCGCCCGTAGAGTGTGTCCCGGGCTGGAGGGGCGTAAATGCGGCGGATTCAGATCATTTGTGGATGTGGATCCACACGAAGTTTGTACTCGTTGTCGGGGGCGAGAATGCTCCCGCAACGAGCCATGTGTAACATGTATGAATTGGTCCGAGGCGCAGTGGGTTCTGTACGAGGGCAGGAAGAGACTTAGCCGTCAAAGAAGTCATCGGAAAGTCCAGTGACTCCTTTGGTAACGGACACTTCGTCTTCTTTCCTGCCCCCCGGCCAGCCCCCACGTTTCGCGCCTTCCCCTCCCCGCGGGGGGGTAGCGGAGTCCTTCTCCTCTCTCGATCCGTCGAGTGTGGAGGAGGGCGCCCGCTACCCGGACGTCCAGTTGTATTCGGGGTCTTCCGTCCGCTCTGGGTGGGGTTCTTCTCCCCCAGGCGCGAGGAAACCCCTCTGACTAACCCGACTGTTGCTTCGCAGGTGTGCCATCAGCAAAGGACGACCTGGGACAGGTGTGGGAGTCGCTGGGACTGCAGAGGGAGTGCCTAGTATCCAGGGATTGATTCAGCGGTTTGGCTGGGGTTCGGCAGTGGTCACTCATGGTACGGTAACCATACCACTACCACCATATCTACACCAGCGTATGACATGCCACCGCACTTGGTGTATACACCACATGTAATGACGGTGACACCCACGGCTGCAATACACAAACCTATTACTGCCGTACCAAAGAGGACCCCCCCGGTGCCACCGCCACCTGGGTTCTTTGTGTTGCCGACCCCGGACTTCCGCTGCCCCAAGAGTACTCCCCTAGACCTGCCGCCAGTGCCGAGAATGACGGTAGCTGCCGACAGGACGCCTGGCTCTCCTGTGGTTCCTGCCGTGCCTGCCGTACCTGTTGCTGTCCCTGCTGCTCCTTCCTTTTCAGATAATGTGCATGCTGTTCCTGCTGTTCCTGGACCTGTTCCTGGACCTGTTCCTGTCGTTCCTGCTGTTGGTGGTGCTGTTACAGTCTCAGGTCTTTCCGGACAGGTGCAGTCAGGCCCTGTTGCTTCGGCAACTGCCCCGGCTCCCTCCTGGATGGAAGACCTGACGTCTGTCCTGCGGAGCCTGTCCAAGAAGAAGAAGGAAGAAGAGGGAAGGTGTCGTCGTCGTCTTCGTCGTCTTCTTCGTTGTCTGCTGCCTCCTCTTCCCCTTCGACTTCTAAGGCTAAAACAGCCGAAGAAGAAGAAGGCTGCCTCCTCCCCCCCTAAGAAGACTCCTTCGGGATCTTCTAAGGGCCCGTCTCGCTCAGGCGAGTCGGGGAGCTCTTCTGCTGGTCCTCCTGTTCCTTCGGGAACGGGGCCCCGTCTCTTCCTCTGCAAAGAAGAAGACGACGGACCAAGAGGTTGTACCAGCCTCGGCTGGTACGTCCTCACCTGGTGTTAGCGGTCCTGACCGCTAAATCAGGTTCCGTCTCGGCCGCTTCTCGTTCGCGAGAAGTACCGAGTGGACGCTCTTCCACGGGAGACCGTCCAGCCAAAGTCTTGACGTCCGAGCTCGCTCGCCGTCAAGACAGCGGCGCGGAGCAGAAGACTGGCGAGAGTCGTGCACACGACTCTCGCCAGGCCAGTGGACGCTCTCGCAGCGACCAGCTGGCTGCTCGGGGTTGACGTGACGGTCGCTGACCAAGCCACGGGTTGAGGCGAGGAAGGGGTCCCACGCGCCGTTGGTACCAGCGGCTCGACGCGCCGAGAGGACGCTGGCCGGTCTCGCCGCGACAGCAGAGAGCCTAGCGGCCCTTAGGTCACCTGACCGCCGCCTCCCATAGGGACCGGGTCGGAGACGGTACCAGCAACAGCTCGCCTGACGCTAGAGATCAGAGTCGATGTTCTCAGCCGAGCCTCTCGCCCCAGGCAGCGGCAAGGCTAGGCCTGCTGCTCGATCGCCACCGCGGGTTGACGATCAGCAGCAGCCCTCCACGCACGCTGGTCCTGCCAGCGCGCCGAGGGGGGAGCATCAGGTCTGCCTCTCCCCGTACCTTCAACCTCCCCCCTCGGGCTACACCGGGAGGAGCGTGGTACCGAGGAGTGATCACGAGAGGTGCGCCGCTCGCGATCCGCTATGACGCCGTATGGCTCAGGCACGGTTTTAGGACCGACCAGAACATACGCGCAAGTAGTTGGAGGTGACCGTCAGGGGTCTGCCGCTGTTCCTCCTTCTGAAGGAGGAGTATCACGGATCTTTTTTTCTTGGCTGGAGGGACTGGACGTCCTACTCCACAAGAATGCAGTCACTCCCGAGATACAGAGGAACTTTGCAGAGGTCATTAAGCTGATTCGTCAGCATAATGACCTTGTGGAAGGATCGCCGCTACCACCGGCAGAGCCCACGTCCCGGCTCGAGTCATTTTGGGGTCCTAAGAGGGAACCCAAAATGATGGTGGGGTTACCGCGATCAGAGCTTGCAGACTCAGTCCTGGATCAAGTTGAGAATCTCGTCTCAAGACGGGAGGATTCGCTGAAATCCGGACGGTCTTCTAAAGCTGCTTCCTCCTCCTCTACAGCGTCCAGAGGCGATTCTACGTGCCTTCGGAAGACCCGATACTGCCGAAACAGGTTAACCCGGAGTTAGCGAGGCTGACTCCAGGTGTGTCCCTGCAGCAGCTCCTGTCGGAGAACCTCTGGTTTCTCGCAGCAGGAGGCACTTGCCTGGAATCTACGCTATGGCAGCGTTCCAGGCAGTCTCTTGGTTGGATTTGTGGTCCCTCACAATATCCAAAGTAGCGGGCCGGCTCTGGGAGTTCTGCTCTCGAAGACGACGCTTCTTTCAGGAGACTGTGCCAGTCTGGAGGAAGAGCGATCTCTTACCTCGCCCATCAGACTGCTAACCTGTGGGCCAACTTGGTTCTTTGACGTAGGGACGCAGTCCTTAACCCGAGTGACCAAGGGGGACCGGGCGTGAGGCGGCACTCGGGCTTCGCAATGGACCAATTAGGAGTTCCCCAGCTCTCTTTCCCGGAGAGATGGTGGACGCTGCGGTGGAAAGGCGGCGCACTGATGACAGTGACCGCTTAGTTCACCAGGCAGTCTCGAAGGTTACTGGGCAATCTCGAGCGAACTGCGGCCAAGCCAAAGAGCTTGGCTAGCGCTTCCACGGCGGCGAAGACGGTTGCACCGTCCAAGCCCGTGTGAAGACTCCTGCTGTTTCGACGTCTGCTAAAGGAGGCCGTAATCAGCCCTCCTCCCAACCCTCCTTTCCCGAGGAGGTGGTGGGAAGAAGTCGAAACGAGGAGGGAAACGCTAGGGACGGCGTTCCCCCTCAACCTGCTGCCGGAAGTGGGGGGGGTGTGCCTGGCAAGCCATTGTTCGACTTGGCAGCGCTACGGCGCCGAGAACTGGATAGTAGACGTCCTTCGGGAGGGATATCTACTACCCTTCGAGTCTCGGCCCCCCTCATCTCCAAACCGGTCCATCTACAGACCTATGTCCGGGGATCATCAAAGGACAACGCTCTTCGACAGGAGATCAAGACCATGCTGGGCGAAACGAGCTGTAGAAATCGTGGAGGACCAGTCACCGGCTTTTACAGCCACCTCTTCCTAGTGGAGAAGGCATCGGGGGGCTGGCGTCCGGTGATAGACCTCTCTCCCCTGAACCGCTTCGTTCGCACGACGCGGTTCACGATGGAGTCGGCACGCTCGGTGCTCGACTCGATCAGGGGGAACGATTTCATGCTTTCAGTGGACTTGAAGGGCGCGTATTTTCAAATACCCATCCATCAGTCCTTCCAGAAAAAGTACCTCCGCTTCATCTTCGACGGGACGGTGTACCAATTCAGGGCACTTTGTTTCGGTCTCTCAACCGCCCCACAGGTGTTCACGCGAGTGTTCACTCTGGTGTCAGCTTGGGCCCATTCGCACGGGATACGTCTTCTGAGGTATCTCGACGATTGGCTAGTCCTGGCGAGCTCCCGCTCGCAGTTGCTGCAGGACAGAGATCGACTCCTCAAGTTTTGTCACGATCTGGGGATCGTGATAAACGACGACGGAAGTCCGATCTCGAACCCAAGCAGAGATGAAGTACCTGGGTATGCTGATAGACACGGTAGCCAGGGCGCAGGATCTTTCCCGCAGACTTGCGTATCAGCAAATTCAGGGAGGCAGCCGGCCGGTTCCTGTCTCGGCAGGAACAGGCAGCACAGCAATGGCAAGTCGTGATCGGCCATCTGTCGTCACTCGAGGAATTGTTAGTCCCTCACGGGCGTCTTCACCTGCGGTCTCTCCAGTGGAGGCTAAGGGAGAGTTGGTCTCAGGCCAAGGATCCTCCTTACTTTCCCGTGGCTCTCACGGACAAGGTGAGGCAGGACCTAGCCTGGTGGCTCGACGACAAGAACCTCTTAAGAGGAGTGCCCATTCGCACTCCCACCCCCGGAGATGCTTCTGTTCTCAGACGCATCGACCGAGGGATGGGGCGCACACCTGGAGGAGTTGCTGGCTGCAGGTGTGACCTCATCACAAAAGCACCTTCACATCAATGTCCTGGAACTCAAGGCGGCGTTCAACGCTCTCCGAGAATTTCAGGACCGCTTGGTGGGACACTCAGTGGTGTTGATGTGCGACAACACCACGGTAGTGGCATATGTCAACAAGCAGGGGGGGCTAGTGTCTCTTCCCCGCTCCATCAGTTGACGGTGCAGGTGCACGAGTGGGCCACGGCTCACTCGATAGAGCTGTCAGCACGCTACATTTCCAGGCAAGAGGAATGTAGTAGCGGACAAGCTCAGCCGTCTGGGGATCAGGTGATAGGGACCGAATGGTCTCTACACCAAGAAGTGGTCGGAAAAAGGCTCTTCAACCTGTGGGGTCGACCGGTCGTAGACCTGTCGCCACCCGGCACAACAGAAAACTTCAGGTTTTCTTTTCGGCCGTGCCGGACCCATGGGCAGCTGCAGAGGACGCTCTCCAACACCCCTGGGACAACCTCTTCGCCTACGCCTTTCCTCCCTTCTGTCTGATTCGGAAAGTGATCAGTCGAGCGCTGGTCACTCCCAATCTCAGAATGATCCTGGTGGTCCCCACCCAAAGGCCTCAAGCCGTTTGGTATCCGGACCTGCTGGCTCTTCTTGCGGACGCACCGAGAGAGCTACCCAATTGGCACAACCTTCTAGCCCAGCCACACGTAGAACGGTTACCACCAAGCAGTCCAGTCCCCCTTCAACTTCACGGCTGGCTGTTATCCACCATCTCTTGCGAACGAGAGGCTTTTCTCGTAGCGCAGCAACAGAGATGGCTGGACACGTCCGACAAGTCCTCTGCAGCTGTGTACCAGGGGGAAGTGGGCCGTCTTCTGTGGTTGGTGTCGTAGACAGGGTCTGTCTCCTCTCAGAGCCACTCTTCAGCAGGTAGCGGATTTCCTCGTGTTTCTTCGCCGAGAGAAGCTCCTCTCAGTACCCACAGTTAAAGG
Organism: Macrobrachium nipponense; assembly: GCF_015104395.2. NCBI lineage: Eukaryota > Metazoa > Arthropoda > Malacostraca > Decapoda > Palaemonidae > Macrobrachium > Macrobrachium nipponense. The sequence continues at coordinate 42,065,193 of NC_061101.1, forward strand.
ATATAGAGCCGCCCTGGCTCTCGTCCTAAAACTGAGGGGACTGGACATCTCGAACTCGTTCGAGATCTCCTTGCTCATGAAGAGCTTCGAAAGGTCTTGCCCACCCAGGGAACTCAGGCCCCCCTGCGTGGGATGTGACTTCGTCCTTAGGAGTTTGACTCGAAGACCCTTCGAGCCACTCCGAGAGTCGTCAGACAGGGATCTGACCCTCAAGACCCTCTTCTTGCTGGCCCTGGGCATCGGCGAAGAGAGTAGGGGAACTACATGGTCTTTCTTATGATGTTAAACACACCAGAGGCTGGGGATCTGTGACGCTCGATTTCGTCCCGAACTTCGTAGCCAAGACTCAGAATCCGTCGATCCCTGACGACAGGTTCGAGTCTTTCACGATCCCCTCCCTTTCTGGACTTCACCGATAACGATGCGGATGAGATGCTGCTTTGTCCTGTGAGGGCGCTACGGCGCTATCTGAAGAGAACTCGACACCTCAGGCCTGAGTGTCGACGCCTCTTCGTTAGCACTGGGGGTTACCAAGAAAGAAGTTTCCAAGAACACGCTTTCTTTCTGGCTGCGTGAGGTGATCAGGAGAGCGTACGCAGGCTGATGGTAGCGACGACATCCGTACGCTCCGACCGAGAGCCCACGAAGTCAGAGGTATCCGGACCCTCCTTAGCGTTCCGTAAGAACTTCTCCGTGGCGCAGGTCCTGAAGGCAGGTGTCTGGGCTAACCAGACCACCTTCACGTCCCTTCTTACCTTCGGGATATTGCCCACAAGTCCTTGGATACTTTTTTCCTTGGGACCTGTGGTGGCTGCTCAACACGTTGTGAAGCTTTACCCAGCACCCAACGAGCAGGCCAGAACAGCATCGAGTCCTGGTATGACTGGGAGAATGAATGTGCAATGAGAGTGTGACTGGCTTCTCTTCACCATCTCTCTACCTCTACCTGTGGGCAGAGGGATACGGTCGTTACCACGCTGGAAGGGAGTCAGATGCACGGTAAGCTACTCGGACCGATCTCCATCCTATCTCTTTAATTAGAGATAGGAGTGTATATCCACCACTTTCTCCAACAAGGGGGAGGAGGAATGGATGCCTACATGAGACAAACCCATTACTTTATATTGCTCATGTACAGGAAAAAGTTCTTACTGCTGGTACGAAGAGATACGCTTGCCTCTCTCTTAGTACTCGGCCCCAGAGGTCTGACCATTGATCCTGCGGTGCACACCCCGATCAATCAGACAGAGGCTTGGATCCCTCCCTCGCTCTTACGACCAGGGAGGCATTCCCAGGGGATGGACGAAACACCAGTCTGTTCATCAAAAGACTCAGATTCCTCCCACCAAGAAGTGAGTCTTCCTATTGTTAAAGGACCGATGGTTTGATATTCGTATCGGAACAAATGACAATTTGTTGAAAATTGCATTTTTCCTAACTATACAAACCTGAGGTCCTTTACATATAGTCCCTCCTCATGCCACCCCTCACTCTGCGTATTTTGCATGGGCCAAAAGCAAAAGTGATTTGTTTACCTCCCAGTCGCGCGGCGCGCGACGATCGGACAAGCAGTTAACTACCGTTCTCCCCTTGTTCGAAGCTTACGACCGTTTCCAGCTGCCGCTAGCTACTTCCTATTGTTAAAGGACCTCAGGTTTGTATAGTTAGGAAAAATGCAATTTTCGACAAATTGTCATTTTTCTTTACAGAAGTTGTTGATCTCATTCATGGGTTCAACAATTTGGTGAGTAGGAATCAGGCTCGGTCATCTTTCACTCCTTCCTGCTTGGAAGCCTTGCTGGGAGCCATGCAGGATCCCAAGTCATCGTTTCAACTTCCCTTGTCGGGGCATGTCCAGTTGGTCTTACATAAGGTTAACGCCTCTGTTTCAGATCGGGATGGATCTCTTTGCTCTAGGGGCTCTGCCAAGTTGCTTCCCCCACCTCTCACGAGGTACAGGAAGTACTATGCTAGGAACTCTGCATTTTTTATGTCGTGTCATCTTAACCCGGATGTTATTTGTCTGAAGCCGGAATTGACTTTGGAGCAGGTGAGGTCGGTGGCTCCATCCTTGTCTTCGCAGGATGCCTCAGCTTTGGGGTCTACAGTAGCCTCCATGTTGCAGATGGTTTCTTGGCTGGAATTCGGGTCTACTACGGTCATTGCCAAGATAGCGTCTGACAGGTCCCCAGAGGGGTTGGTGAATGCTTCCTCTCTTGCCGGTTTGTTGCAGTCTGGAGGCAAGGTGTTCTCGTATCTTGCTCACCTCAGTGTTAATTTATGGGCTAACCTTCTACTGATTAGAAGAGACGCGGCTTTATCTAGGATGGAAAGATCATTTGACCCTGAGTCCTTGCTGGCAATGAGGATTGGGGATCTTTTGGAATCACAGTTTCTGTTCTCTCGGACCGAGCTGGAGGATTCAATAGACTGGTGCCAGGCTGACACCAAGGACAGATTAGTGCACCAGGCTGTGTCTAAGTCAGAGTCTCGTCCTCGTAGACATCCAGCTCCTCCTCCTCCCCCTGCCCAGCAGCAGTCACGAAGGTCGTTGCCTGGTAGGCCGTCAAGGAGTTTGGTTTCGGCAGGGCCTCCCTGTTTGTCCCAGCCTAGGTCAGAGGACCAGCATCCCTTTCTCTCCTGTTTCTTTAAGCCGAGAAGGGACCCCAGGGGCAGAGGTAAAGGGGATTATCGGTAGGTTAGGCGCCTCCCTCTCCTGTGCCACGGGTTGGAGGTGTTTGGCGGGCCAGTGGGCCAAGTGGCAGAGTTAGGGGGCAGAGAAGTGGGTAATAGATGTCCTTCGGGTGGGGTATCTACTGCCATTCAACTTCTCTCCCCCACTCTTGGACAAGCCTCTGCTCAAGAGGGTGTATCCTCCAGATTCTCTGAAGTTCTTGGCTCTCCAGGAGGAAGTGCAGAAGATACTGGACAAGTATGATCACTTCATTAGGGAGAAGAGGTTCAAGATGGAGACCCTGCATTCAGTGTTGGCAGCTGTGAGGGAAGGCGACTTCATGCTGTCGATAGATTTGAGGGACACATACTTCCAGATCCCTATTCATACGATATCCAGGAAGTTCCTTCACTTCTCTCTCAGAGACAAGGTCTTCGAATTCAAAGTTCTGTGCTTTGGGCTGACCACAGCCCCTCAAGTTTTCACAAGGGTCTTCTCTCTCATCTCAAGTTGGGCCCATGCTCAGGGGATCTGTTTGCTGAGGTACTTCAACGATTGGTTGGTCCTGGCAGGTTCCAGGGAGAAGCTGCTGCAGGACAGAGATCATCTGCTTTGGTTTTATTTGGAACTGGGCATCATGGTCAACTAAGAGAAGTCAAACCTCATACCCAGTCCAACGTTTCTCTACCTGGGCATGGTCATCGATACAGCGGTTTCAAGAGTTTTGCCGTCGGATCAGAGGTTGGAGAAATTGCTAGTGGTGGCACACGACTTTCTGTCGGAACCACATCAGTTAGCTCATCTGTGGCAGGTTCTTCTAGGAATTTTGTCTTCCCTGGAGAAGCTGGTCCATTTGGAGTGTCATCATCTTCGGTCTCTACAATGGAGGCTGAGGGAATTCTGCTCCCCGGCGGGGGACTCGCCCCTCTCAAAGGTTCCTCTGACTCTGGAAGTAAGAGAAGACCTACATTGGTGGTTGGATGACCACAATCTATTGAAGGGTGTTCCTCTGCGTTCTCTTCCTCCGGACTTCCTTCTGTTTTCAGACGCCTCCCTCACAGGTTGGGGGGCTCATTTAGGTGGCCTCATTGCCTCAGGCGTTTGGAGTTTGGAGAACAAATAGCAGCATATCAACGTCTTGGAGTTAAGGCAGCCTTTCTGGGTCTGAAGGAGTTTCGGGAAAAAGTAGAGGGTCATTCTGTCGTTCTCATGTCAGACAACACCACGGAGGTCGCTAATGTGAACAAGCAGGGAGGCCTGGTTTCATGTCATCTTCATCTCTTGACCATCGAGGTTCACCAGTGGGCGGTCAGCAATTCGGTAGAGCTCTCAGCCAGGTATATCCCAGGCAAACAGAATGTGGTCGCAGACAAGCTCAGTCGTTGGGATCAGATCCTAGGCACAGAGTGATCCCTTCATCAGGTAGTAGCAGACAAGCTCTTCCAGGTTTGGGGGAGACCTATGCTGGACAATTTGACATTTTTGCGACCCAGTTCAACAGGAAACTGGAGATATTCTGTTCAGTGGTTCCAGATCCTCTAGTGTTAGCGGAGGACACATTCCAACATCCCTGGGACAACCTGGAGGTGTATGCCTTCCCATTGTTTTGTTTTATCCATCAAGTCCTGAACAGGCTGATGAGTTCACAGTCTCAGGATGACTTTGGTAGCCCCTCTGTGGCTTCAGGCGGAATAGTGTCCAGATCTGCTGTCGCTGTTGTCAGAGGTTCTGAGGGAAATTCCCCTTGACGGCCAGCTCCTCTGTCCAGCCGCATGCAGGAAAGGTTCCACCAGTCAGTAGAATCCTTGTCTCTTCACGGTTGGAGGCTATCTAGTACCATCTCCTTCGAGTGAGAGGCTTTTCTCAAAGAACAGCGGGGCATATGTCCAGCAGTCTCAGAAGGTTGACCTCTGCAGTTTACCAAGGCAAATGGGTGATTTACTGTGATTGGTGTTGTAAACGGGGTTTTTCTCCACTCGCAACCTCTATCCAGCACATAGCAGACTTTTTTTACCTTCCTCAGAGATGAGAAACGATTGTCTTTTTCTGCCATTAGAGGCTACAGGGCAGCCCTGAGTTTAGTGTTATGTCTTAGAGGTATCGACATCTCCTCATCCTGGGAACTTTTCTTGCTAGTTAAGGGGTTTGAACAATTGAGTTCTCCTAGGTAGCTCAAGCCTCCGACGTGGGATGTTTCCTTGGTTCTGAGAAGTTTCACTAAGGGTCCATATCCCTTTGTGTCGTTCATTTGACAGGGATTGACGCTCAAGATGGTTTTCCTCCTGGCCTTGGCATCTTTGAAGAGTAGGGGAGCTGCACAGTCTGAGCTATGATGTGAAGCACACCAGGGGTTGGGGGTCAGTGTCCTTCGAATTTGTCCCGGAATTCGTGGCCAAGACCCAGAATCCCTCTGTGCACGATGATAGGTTTGCCTCCTTTTCCATTCCATCACTGAATGACTTTGTTGGCAGTGATGCTCATGAGCTTTTATTGTGTCCTGTCAGGGCTCTGCATTGCTATCTTAAAAGGACATGGCACCTTACACCAGGCTGCTGCAGACTTTTAGTTAGCACTGGACATACAAAGAAAGAGGTGTCAAAGAATACTATCTTTTTGGATACGGGAAGCCATCAGACAGGCATACTTGACTCTTGACTCTAGAGCACATGACATTATGGGTATTGGTCCCTCTTTGGCTTTCAAAAAGAACTTGGCTGTTCATAGAGTGCTGAGCGCTGGTACTTGGTTACGCCAGTCCACTTTCACTTCTTTCTATCTTAAGGATGTTGCCCACAGATCTATGGACACGTTTTCCCTGGGTCCTGTGTTGGCTGCCCAACAGATTGTGTAACTCATCATTGCCCTTAACAGGGCACATTTGTATCTTACCTAAGATGATTGTGTGGATGAGAGAATGAGTGAGTTAGGTGGTCTTTCTTTCTCTTGTACCTTTCCTTTTTCCTTTGGGCAGGTTGAGGAATAGACATCATTCACAGGACTGGTCTGATACAGGTGAGTAAGGTAGTCATACTGTTAGTTTGGTCGCTTGGTATGCAAATAACCAACCCACTATTTGGTAGCATATGCTCCGCTCCTTGGCAAGGTTGAGTAGGGAGTGGTAAGAAACCCTGGTGTGTTGGTTTGTTATTGGACAGTCAAAGTTTCTCTTTAGTTCCCTATGCAATGATTCTCCCATATAACATTGTATGTCGCTCAGTATCTGGGTGGTTAGATATCAATGTATCTAGCTTCTCACGGGCAGCAGTCCCTCTCCGGAAGTTATTGTGAAGACCGAAGGTTTGTTCGCGTATGAACAAATGACAAATTTTCTAAGACAATTTGTAATTTTTACAGCTACAAACCTGAGGTCTTAACATTGTACTGCCCACCTCTAACTGCCCCTTAGTTAGGAAAGACTGATGCTGTGGCGTGGGTGCGTGGTTCTTGACCACGCTTCACCTGATATATGCACATGGTGCTAGATCTCACAAGATTCCTTGCTTTCATCTGCAATTTAACTGGATCCAGCAAGGCGCTAGAAATGATCCTATTGTTAAGACCTCAGGTTTGTAGCTATGAAAAATACAAATTGTCTTAGAAAATTTGTCATATTAGGCAGTTCTAAGTATTTTTGTTTAGCGAGGTTGTCAGTTTCATTCCAGACTTGAAGCTATTGGCAGGGGGTGGTTGTGGTGCAGATCCCTGCAAATACCAAGGGTTAACTGTATAGTGAGAGATGCATCTTTGGTACATTATTTGAGGATATGCTTATATGCAGGGTTTTTTTTTTGTGACTTGTTTTTTGTAGATTATACTAGGCTAGGCTTCCTATGCCTGTCTCATTTTTAATAGATTTCACCAATAAGGCTTATATAAGTTAGCTTTTAATTAATTACTGTAATAGATCTGGGAGAAAAAGTGCAGTAGGTTAATTACAAATTATCATACATTCAACCAGGCTTACCAAACTTTTGGAATGTGTAAGGATTCATTACAAACAACAGAATTGACAGCAGCTGTGTGCTGATGTTAGTTACTGTAACTAACACATGTTTATGAAGATGAGGAGATGCATTATAGTTGTCGACTTGTTGAAAACACCTGTTTTAATGAAATTTCAAAAATAAGAATAAAAAATACTTTCATTCATCCATCACACAATGACAAAAAATGTGTTAAGAAAGTATGCCACTAAATTTAAGCAGCACATTAGCTTGGTTGAAGAAAACAAATAATGAACAAGCACAAATGTTTTGGACACAATAGCAATGCCTGAAACTGGCAAAAACCACACATTTACTTCATTTAATATGCTGTAGTTATAAATAAAGTAGTTGCATTTTGTAAACCCATCTTTGATAATTTATGAAAGAAATGTATCTGAATTAACTTTCATTCATCAACTAAAGACAGTGATGTTGGTAAAATGCAATCAGCTGATAATTTATAAAATGTAAACAGTACCAGAATGCAAATGGCGCATGATTAGTATGTAGTACTCTGTTCATACCTTGTAATAGGATAATACAGCAATAATACTGATTAGTACTCTGTTCATACCATCTGCTTATATAATAATGATATGATAATAATACATGCAATATGATTAGATTCAGTAAAATAACGGTTTTATTAAAATTATCATTAGTATTCTCAATACAACGTTTATTTTAACTTTTGCAAATGGGTATCTGTCAGTGTAACAACCTGACCGGAAGAATAATTCTCTCTCTCTCTCTCTCTCTCCTCTCTCTCTTCCCTCCTCTCTCTCCGTCTCTCTCTCCTCTCTCTCATCTCGTCTCTCTCTCTCTTCTCTCTCTCCACAATTTCATCAATCGTAATATCTATGATGGTGCTCCATCCTCCACTAAACAAATTCCAGTTTTTAGAAATGTAACTATCAAGTTGTATAGTTGTTAGAAGTTGCTTATTCTCAATAGAGGCTTCTATAAGCAAAAATGAAATCTTTAGAAAGAATACCAGTAGTAAATTGAAGCTGCAGGTTATGTATAGCCACATTTTAAACCCACCTTTCTTCATTTACAAGAAAAATTATCTCCGAATTAGGTTTCTTATAGCAACTAATGGCAATGAAGATATTGGTGGTACTCATTCAGTGGAGATTTTAAGAATATAAACAATCAAATCCAGATGGCATGCGATCACGATGTTTATATTTTGTAATACAATAAAATACGTAAGTTGATAATACATACAACATACTGTAACTAAATACAGCAAGCAAAACAACTTTTGCTGACATAAAACCTCAATATTATAAATACTACATTTGTGCTGTTTGACTTTTGCAAATGATTACTTTTCTCCAAAATTATGGATAAGAGATTTTAAACCTGTATGCCCACATGATGGCTAATGATTAAGATATTACAGTAATTTACTCTCTTGTTATACTAGTACTGTATCAATCACTTGTAATCCCTGAAGGAAGGTAGTGCTGTCAGTCCACCTTATGTGGTGTACTGTAGGCATTACTTAAGGCCCTTTGCAGTGTACTTTCAGCCCCTAGCTGCAACCCCTTTCATTCCTCTTACTGTACCTCCTTCCATATCCTTTCTCTTCCATCTTACTTTCCACTTTTCTCTTAACAGTTGATTCATAGTGCAATTGTGAGTTTTTCCTCCTGTTACACTTTTCAAACTTTTTACTGTTAATTTCCATTTCAGCACTGAATGACCTCATAGGTTCCAGTGTTTGGCCTTTGGCCTAAATTCTATATTCAATTGAATCACTTGTAATTTTGAATGGAGGGACAAGATACTTGTTGTTCAGCTAAGAATGTTTTTAGTGTTTTAAATTTCAGATGCTGTAGTAATTTGTTTAGTTAAACATTTTAAGTAAATGTAATCTATAATTCTCGCTCTCTTACTAAGCAATGTTCATTTTTTCTTAATAGTTTAAATATACTGCCAGGTGGAAGTTTCAGTTGTTATTGGTGTTCTTGAAGTTTATCCAGGCCCCAAAAACTTATCAGTGTGAAATCTGATTAGTACTTCTGATTAGTAAATCTGATACTTCAGTGTTTCCAGCTGTTTTGTTAAGTAGTAATAATTGATCTTGACTTATGTAACTGGGCTTAATATACAATGTGGTGAGGCAATAAAAGAGAAAGTGACTAAATTATAGAGAAAAATGTATGTACAAGGTACCATTGAAATAAAAGAGCTATTCTTCAGGAGTTTGTTATGATGAAGAAGGATATTTATTCATGGATTTGAAAAACACTAAGTTGTTTTGAGTCAATATATGCAATGTTTGTCTCTAGAGCATGTAATATGTTCTAATTTTGCACAGAAATATTTCCAAAGAACCCATGTTTTGATTCCCACCACAGCTGAGGGAGTCCGTTGTGCAACCTGTGGGGAGGATTTGGCTAATCTGGAAGCACTCAAGGAGCATAGACGTACAGCACATCCTACGCCAGACCTCAATGCGGGGTCTGGTAAGAAAGGATTTGAATGTGACTACTGTGGTAAAACTTTCAACTGCCGATCCAATCTTCGAGATCATTTAGTAAGTGGCCATTTTTGTCAGTATACATAAAACCTATTTTTTTGTAATACGTAATATCTCTTATAGTATAGGGTAAACTAGATGCAAGATGGAGGTCCCCTGCATAATTGAAGACAAATCAGAATCCCCTATCCTGTAGTTTGCAGGCTTTTAGAGAAAATTGACAAAAGAAGCCATCTTTATAATAAGACAACTACAGATAAAAGTACCTCTGTTATCTTGAATGGGCATTTGGCAGAGTACAAAGACAAGTGCATAATTAAATTGGATATCATAAAATCAAGGGTTACCAGAAAGATTAATGGAACTAGTGATGTAACTGTACCATAACACAAGGTTAAGAGTGAACATGTTCATATGTATGAGAATATTTTGAGATAAATTATACATTGTATCATAGGGAATCCAACCTAATACCTCTTCGTTTTTCATAGTAAATAAAGAATTTACAAAGTGGTGCTGAAAGGGTACTTTTGGGAGCTGCCATATGCTGTTACCTTAATGTTGATATCAGAAACTGAGGAAGAGGCTATCAATTGTTTCAAAGATGGAAGAGTTGAAGAGAGTAAAGTGGATTGAAAATTAACATAAGCAAAATAAAGCTCCTAGTATCAGGGAAGTAAACACATTAGTTAAGGAAGTGGCAACTAGGATACTAGGAGAACGGTATGGTGACAAACACAGTACTGTGTTAAGTGTAATAGATGGTGTCCCAAGATTATTCAAGGTTGCAAAATGTTGAATAAAATTGTTGATGTCTGTATTATATGAAAAGTGATGGGGAAGAGATGAAGGGTGAGCACCCTGTGTTGGAAGGGCAATCTGAATGTGAGGCAGAACATTATTGTTATGATGGGGGACATACTGGATTATGCAGCAAATATTGAGAGGGTAGTAAAAAGAAAATGGGAAGAGGCAGGGTGAGGGGGAAAGATGTTACTGCAGGTTATACTATATAAGCTTTGCATTAGAGAAAAGTTAACTGATAAAATAAATAGAGTAGACTTTTAAATGATGTGAGTAAAGAATGCTGAGATTCATTATCAGAATGCAGTAGAAAAATCATATTACAATTGTGGAGGTTAAGGACAAATTTGGCATTGAGTAGCTGGAAAATAGACCATAATCTCAAAGATTGAGATTGTTTGAACATTTGAGAAGGGATTACAACTTATATTCAAAGAGTAGACAGAAGTAGCAGTGTGAACACTAATAGAAAAACCCATAAAATATTTGGGAAATTGTATAGATAAAGACCTATACCAGAATGGGATTCAGGCAGGAAGTACAAAAAACAAGAGTGGTGTCAATTCATTTCCCATTCATCTTTGTAAAAGGATAGTTTGACAAAAATGTTCATTGATAATGATAGTAATATGACAAAATTATGAATGATCATACTGCACTTCATTAGATTTTTAATTGGGACATATGATGCTGAGTTCCAATTTTGTAAGGTTTCATTTTTAAGGTACATGATAGTTGTGATTGGTTAGATTCCTCTGATAAGAATTAGTTTTGCTTCAGATCTGAGATAAAGGTAGATGATGGCATTTCAATTATTAGTATAATTTTCATCTATTTTTTTTTCAGGTGGTCCACACAGGAGAAAAACCATATCCTTGTGACATATGTGGAAAGTCTTTCAGTTTCATTCATAATATGAAGACCCATAGGCTCACTCACAACGAAGGCCGTAACGAAGTTTGTCCATATTGTGACAAAGCTTACAAGAGCAAAATATCCCTCTATTATCATATGAAGAAAGGCAATTGTCGAGGCCTTTCTACAAAAGAGGTTTGTGCTTATGTTAAATCCTTGTTTTAGGGGAAAATTATTTGGTACTTATGGAAGTTTGTGCCAGATCCGATGAGTTGATGAGCTCAGCCTTCATTGTGACCATATCCCTTTACTCAGCTACCTGTACAGAAATTATTACCAGCATTGATTATGGCTACCCTACTAGACCTGTCTCTTTCTATTGCACCTGGAATTGACTCGTGGAACTCAATGGACCTGCCTACAAACTTAACACCAGTATCACTTTATTTTGCTTGTATATATTGTATCTGTGAAGGAGTTTTTAGTATTTTAAATAGTACCTGTTTAGTATTTTTGCATGCTACTCTGAAGTAATGAATATGTCCTGTCTTTTATCTTTCTTGTAGTCCAGAGAGGATATTAATTAAAAGAATTTAGAAAATTTAATAAAATTAAATCTGTTGGAGCATCATAACCTGTAACAAGACATATTATTATTATTATTATTATTATTATTATTATTATTATTATTATGATTGATAGATTATGATTATTATTATTATTATTATTATATAAGACCATTGAGTCTTATTTCTAGGATCTTTCAATACTTTCTTGAAGTATATGTTCTTTAATTAGGGATGAAAATAAGACTTGGGTAACTTTGAAGTTGCACAGCTAATTAGGAGAAGACCAAGATTAACATAAAAAGTAAAAATCAGAAGCAATTCAGTTGGGCCCCAGAAAACATGGGAAAAGCATTTGTTACCATCTACAGTGTGCCATCTAAGGCACATTGTAAGTGGTACCTCCGTACCAGTAGGATTCATTTTAAAACTCCATGTAGTAATATTGTTTGCATTTTTTAACAGGTACCAGAAGGGTACCATCGTTGTACAGACTGCCTACAAATGTTTGCAAGTGAAGATAGATTTAAGTGTCACAAAGAGAAGAACATCTGCCAAGTTTCTCACAGATGTCAGCACTGCGGGCTTCGATGCTCTTCAGAAACACGTCTTAAAAACCACCTGCAAAAGGGCCTTTGCATAAAGAAGGTTAGTTTTTTATTTGTTGTTGTAAGTAAAAACCAGCTTGTTTTTTGTTTTTGGTTCTTTTATACTTGAATATTACACAAATACAGTGGTACCTTGTTTGTCGAACATTTCTTATGTTGAACATTTCAGTTTTCCAATGACATTTTCAAGAAAATGTTGTTTAGCTTTCTTTTTGTACATTAAAACCATATCTAGTGACAATAGCTTTTTCAATTTTATACCACTGTAAAAGTAACTCAGCTTCATAAACGCACTGGCACCATGTTCAGCCTCTGTGGATTCGTTATAGTCCAAAAATTAGAATGGTACCTGCTACATGTGATGTAGGGATTGCTGCTGAAGCCAAAAAATTAGAACACGGAAAACCTGAAATGGGGGGGTGCCACACACTCGACGATACTGAGAAGAGCAAAAGAAGCCATAATATCAGTCAAACACACCACGAAAAACCACACACTAAACACAATCAAAACGGACAAAGAACCGGGTAAAGGCCAAGAGAGTTTAAACACAACTCTCGCCCAGGCGGTTAAAGAAAAGACTTGCGCAGTGGTGTAGGTGAGTGGCCCTTAACCACTCTTCACCCAATTTACGCATGCATTGCCAGATATCACAAGATTACAGATGGAGGAGTCAGGGTGACCTGTTTTGCCAAGATTCCTTCCGAGTCCATGGCCGAAGTATCTCCCCAACTTTCTGATTCATTTCGTGAGATTTGTCTCATCTTTTTTCTTGCTTGTGACAGCCAAAATTTGCTCACATTTTTCTTTTGCAGTCTGAGTATTGGATCTGTTACTGTTACAACTGCAGCAGACCCATCATACATTCTAACTGCCGTATGGAAACAGTGGGCTGTCAGGAATTCTTTTGAGGTTTTTCCTTAATTTGTTCTGTTTTGAGGTGGAGGTACAAAAGGCCATGAACAGTATCCCTACACATTCCCAGGCAATGAAATTGTCTGCTGGGCATGAAGCTTGATTTTTCCAATTATTATGCAACCTTTTGACTGGAGCCTGTTGACCACTGCTCTTAGGTTTTTCAAGCACTTTTCTTGTGATCCTCCAAATTAACCAGCTGTCTAAATAAGCAATTAGATGTATTCCTTCTTTCCTGAGTTCTCGGACGACTATCGGCACCAATTTTGTAAAGATTATTGGGGCAATGTTTAGCCCAAAAGTCATGACTTTGAACCTTTATGTGCTTTTCCCTATCCAGAACCCTAGGAAGGGCCGGAAGGGAACAGCAATAGGGATGTGCCAGTATGCATCTTTAAGATTTATAGAAACTGTCCAGGTCCCTTTTCGGTATCTAGATCTACCTCATAATCCTTAAGAAATTCCCCTTTATTTCCTCTGCAGGATGAACATGGGGGGTAGTGGTGACTGGAGATTGTTACTGGGTTTGTGGCTCGAATATGAATCTTCAGAGAAGGGGTTAAGTATATGCTGTTGGAGTTCTGACAGATAGATAAAATCTTCCCTGTCCTCACCCTTGCTGAACCCTAGGACCCATTGAGACCACCTAAAAAGGACAGTTTCATCCTTAAAGCTTGCTGCCAAGAGCATGCTACAAATTTTGCACATATCTGGCAACCAAACAGATTTGTCCTGATTATTACAGGGACTATGTTGATGGCAAGTGGTATGGGCCATTCCCACTAGCAAAAGACGTCCGAGCAACCTGCTACGGAACATTTTAACTGAGAGTCATGCCTTAAGGTGGCCCTGTAGTGAAAAAAACCAAGTTGTTATCGACAGCATGAAGTCGCCTTCCCTCAAAGCTGCAAACACTGAACGCTGGATCTCCATCTTGAACCGTGTCTTCCTGATGAAGTGATTCAAGGTGGATTAAGTCGATCACAGATCTCCAACCTCCCAACGCCTTAGGGCACCAAGAAGATGTGACTGTAAAATCCCAGAGACGGATGCACCACTTCCTTTATCGCATCCTTGTCCAGTATCTTCGGCGCTTCCTCCTGAAGAGCCAAGAACTTCAGAGAATCTGGAGGATACGCCCTCCTGAGCTGCGGCTTGTCCGAGAGAGGAGGAGAGAAGTCGAATGGCAGTAGGTACCCCACCTGAAGGACATCTACCACCCACTTCTCCACTCCATAACTCAGCCACTTGGCCCAATGGCCTGCCAGGCACCACCCCACCCGTGGCACAGGAGAGGGAGAGGCGCCTAACCTACCGACGGCATCCTTTACCTCTGCCCCCTGGGGCCCCTTCTCGGTTTAAAGGAACGGGAGCAAAAGGGACGTTGGTCCTCTAACCTAGTCCGGGATGAGCAGGGAGGCCCTGCCGAAACCTAATTCCTCAACGGCCTACCAGCAATGATCTTCGTGGCAGCTGCTGGAGGAGTGGACGTCTCCGAGGACGAGACTCAGACTTAGACACAGCCTGGAGCACCAATCCGTCCTTGGTGTTAGCCGGCACCAGTCTATCACATCCTCCAGCTCGATCCAAGGGAACAAAAATTGAGACTACAACAGATCCCCATTCCTCAACGCCAGCAAGGACTCAGGGTCAACTGATCTTTTCATCCTGGATAAAGCTGCGTCTCTTCTAATCAGGAGAAGGTTAGCCCATAAATTAACACTGAGGTGAGCCAGATACAAAAACACCTTGCCTCCTGACTGCAACAAACTGGCAGGAGAGAACGCACTCATCAACCCTTTTGGGGACTTGTCAGAAGTATCTTGGCTATGACCATAGAGCAGAAGTCCAGCCAAGAAACCGTCTGCAACATGGAGGCTGCCATGATTCCAGTGCTGAGGCATCTTGTGGAGACAACGATGGAGCCACCGACCTCACCTGCTCCAAAGTCAATCTCGGCTTCAGACGAATGACGTCCGGGTTAAGATGATGCGACATCAAAAAGGCTGAGTTCATAGCATAGTACTTCCTATGCCTCGTGAGAGGCGGGGGAAGCAGCTTGGCAGAGCCCCTAGAGCGAAGCGAACTGTCCCGATCTGAAACAGAGGCGTTAACCTTATGCAAGACTGACTGGACGTGCCCCAACAAAGGAAGTTGAAACGATAATTTGAGATCTTGCGTAGCTCCCAGCAAGGCTTCCAAGCAGGAAGGAGTGTAAGATGACCCAGCCTGATTCCTACTCTCCAAATTGTTGAATCCACACATGAGATCATCAACTTCTGAAAAGGAAGACAAAAACTTGCATGTCTCCTTCCTGCTCCAGCAACGGAGACCGATGACGAGAAGGGTGTGCAGGTTCATCAAAAGCGCCTTCCTCGTTCAAATTAACAGAAGAACCAGCAGCCAAACAGCCCAAAACACCAACTAACTTGTCTGGGTCAGATCCAAGCACTGACTCCCGCGACGAACCAACCACAACACTAGGAACATCACTACACACTCTCCCAACAGATGACTCTTTAACATGGCCGTGAACGGGCATGGGCGTGGCAGACGTACGAATGTGAGCTGGAGAGGAATCCCGAACACTCGAGAACGAATAAGAATCTCATGGAATCGAGCTCCTGGAAGTACCAGGGAGAGGGGCAGGCAAACACTCCTGCTGCACCAACTCCATGCTCACAACCTTCGACCTCTTGACAGGCACCTTGTCATCCTTACAGCGACGAATAGGCCCTAGAGAAGAAGTGAGAGTACCTGCAACATGTGCACGAATGGGGGAGGTTGCAACACGCTCGTGACTCGATGCAGAGGACGAAGCAGCCACTGCAGATTGCACCTGGGAAGATACACTAATGCGCTCCGAAACACCAACACTTTCAGAAACACTGGCGTGTTGCTCCTCACTTGCAGGTGAAGAAAGGGCAAAGTCCTTAGCCTTCCAACGCCTGATACGCCGACACTGTGGAGATTGGGGAGGAGAGGAAGACAGCACTGGCTCCTTACGCAATCTCTTTGCAGGAGGCGGGGCAATACAACATGCTTGCTTCCAGTCCTCCCAGCCGACATGGCAGCCAACATATCTTCCAAAACAGAGTCCAATCTCTTAAGAACCACCTGTCATAAAGCCTCAGACAGATCAGCAAGAGAAGGCTCCGATGTCATGGAAGAGAGATGCAGCGAACTGGATGGCAGAGATGACGTCATGGCAGCGAACGATGACGACATAGATGAGCGAGGCAGCGCAGTGGAGACGACTGGAAGTGACGTCATCGATGGAAGTGACATCATAAGTGGCGATGACGTCACAGCTTCCCCTTGATCCGAACTGGAAGCAGACGCCACTGGCAGAGAGATACAAAATGACTGATCCTGTGACGTCTGTTGCGGGGCTGAAGCCACGGCTTCCCTCTGACTCGAAGAAGTGGCAACTGTCCTTAGCGGAACAATACTATATGGCTGACCTTGGCTACACACAAAGATGAGGCCAGGAAGAGGGGGGAGGGCCTGGACAGCATGAGGAGGGGGTTAGCGAGCATCCATGAAGTGCGTCAGCAAACTCTCCAAGAACGGAGAACCCTGCAGCCCCATCGTTTTCCAAAGCACCGCCATCTTGGACGCCTCCGACTCTGCAATAGAAGACAATGATGAAAAAGCCTCCTCCCTTTCAGGAATCAAATTAACTCCCGAAGAAGAAGGTGCGACATTACAAAAATCAGCCTTAGGTCCTCCCGATACTTCCAACCATGAATCGATGGAAGAAAAGGAAGGGGACAAAGGCACAACACTACTATGGGGTGTGATCGCAGCAGGAGACAAAGCATCGGGAAAAGGAGAAGAAAAACCCTCCCACAAAGAAAGAGTAGAAACCCTACGATGCTCCCTCTCGCTATAAAACAACTTCTACTCTGCTCTTTAGGCCACGCATGGTATTCTGTACAAGGATTCGTTATTGTACAAACATTAGAGCGACACCTACTACAAATGATGTGGGGGTCAGTCACAGCCGAAGCCAAAAAGCAAGAACATGGAAAACCTGAAGTTCCAGGGCATAAATGTTGACGAGGCCGACGAGCAGGAGCAGAAGAAGCCATAATAACAGACACACACACACACACACACACACACACACACACACACACACACACACACACACACACACACACACACACACACAATGAAAACGGGCAATGAACCGAGTAAGGGCGAGAGAGAGGTCAACCACAATTCTCACTCAGGCAGTTAAGAAAAGACTGATGCAGTGGCGTAGATGCGCGGTCCTTGACCACTCTTCACCCAATATACGCACGCATTGCCAGATCTCACAAGATTCCTTGCTTTCATCTGTGATTTAACCGGATCCAGCTAGGCGCTGGAAAAATACAAATTGTCCTATAAATAAAAGTTGTCTTATAAAATTTGTCATTATAAGTTGAAATATGACTGAAATATGTACGTCTTGTTATAAACTCGATTGTTATTTTTATTTTTTAATAGATGGTGTCGGGAGCATGTTATTTTGTGTAAAAAACTGATTGCATTTGTTATTTTCATCCTATATCATAATAATACGATATTTACATAATCTGTTAGCGGCATGAAAACAACAGTAAAATGTGTTCTTTCATGGTGAGTATATTTTGTTAAAATACATTTTCTCCACTAATATTTGCGGTCCTTTCATCATGTTACTAATGCACGATAATTTATAGTCATTAGCAGTGTGAACATTGTTTTCTCAGCTTCAGCTACAAATGCAGCTTAAATTTAGCAGTACATACTCTATACTTTATTTCCTTGCCAGTATTTTCTCCATAGTGAATAAATGTATAGCGTAAAAATATATCGGTCCTATTCTACTTAATGTCATTTGTAACAAAACTATGCAGTAATTTGTTACTATCATGCAATGGCTGTAATGCAAGCAAAATGTTATCAGATTCGGTTTGGTTGTTGTAGCAAAACAACTGTTATTGTTCAGTTGGTTATGGGTGCAGCATTTAAGCAACGATTATAACAGTACTAACGGTACTTTTATCATTCTTATTTCCTTTTTTAGCTGATTCAACTACAAGATATGATAGATACGTAAAGACATAATCTACCCTCTTGTCTGATACTCAGCCATATTGTTTCTAGGCTAATAGAGGGATATTCACTTTAAAAAGGGATTCCTACTTAATCTGGTTAGGCCACTACCTATTCTAGGTTTATATTTAAAAAAAATATAAGCTTCACAAGATTTTAATATAGTATAACCTTATCAATTAACTAGGCCAGATAGTCATAAACCAAGATAATTTTATTGAACCCAGTAATTTTTTTGAGCCTTGAATATAGTACTAGTTTGTAGTTTTACATTACAGACTAGGCTAACCAAGTCACAGCAAAACCGAGGTAACTTTTGCTAAGCTTAGAATACTTTTGTACAGTAGTACCTCGAGATACGAAATTAATCCGTTCTGAGGCGCCCTTCGTATCATGAGGTTTTCGTATCTTGGACCACATTTTACATGTAAAATGGCTAATCCGTTCCAAGCCCTCCAAAAACACCCCAGTAAATTTCATAATAAAGCTAAATTGACCTATAAACAATGAAATATTACAACAATTTGGACCATTCAATACCTAAATTAATAACAGAAATGCAAAACCTTTAAATAAATTTTAGTTTATATTGTGTACATGGTAACAAGAAATATTACTGTACGTAAAATGTGGAAGCTTACCTTTCGAGTGAGGCTATCTCCGAAAGTGGCGGCAGAGGAGGAGAGGAGGACAAACGGGCAGATATGTACACTTAACTTTACGAAACACATAAAAAAATGTCAGAAAACAAACTAAACTTTACAAAACACATTAACAAAACTGTAACACTTAACTTTACAAAAAACTTAGAATAAAATATATTTTGTCTTTTTGATTTTTACATTTCTTTTTACTTTTTTATACTTTACGTAATTTCAATTTCTTCACCACTGAATGGATGCCAGTCCTTTTACGGAATTTTTTGAACCACCCATGAGAAGCCTTGAACTCTGGGGTTGCCGTTGATGTCCCCTCTCCGCCATCGTCTTTGGCTTGGGCATTCAAATCGCCGAAAATAGCGCTGGCCTTCTGGCAGATTGCCGTCTCGGTTATCGTATCGCCATCGATTTCTTTGTCCTCAGTCCATACAAGAAGCAGCCTTTCCATTTCATTATGCACATGGCTCCTCTTGTTGGACAAAATATCACCCCCGACCCTTGGAAGGTGTATCTGCTTTGATGGCTTCCTTCTGCTTAAGGATAGTGCCTTTCGTCGACGGATTTCGGCCGTATTCCTTAGCGATCACACTCAACCGCAAGCCAGCTTCATATTTTTTATTACATATCTCCATTTTTGTCTCATAGAAAGCATTCTCTTCTTTCTGTGAACTTCAGCAAACTTCTTGGGACCCATGACTATACTGTACGTAATTAAGTTATGTAGTACGTATACTAATTAGGTTCGCACACAACACAATAAAGTAGCACAACGAAATCACTAACGAATTTACATTACTAAATGAAATTGTTGGACCGAACGAATGCCGCATGCGTACGATAAAGAATCTGGTACGAGGTGGCCGGGGTAGGGATGCCACCACATACGTACGTATAAGATGCATGATGGGAGGGATGCTGTCCTATAGGAGAGAAGGATCTCATGGCAGTGGCTAGCATCAGGAACCAATGGGAGAGCAGGAGGATGGTGGCGAGTCTACTAGAACTAAGATGGCGGCGCGCGGCGCGAGTTTCAAAATTGTTATCGGGTGAATCTCGGACTTTCAGAAACCTTTCGTATCTTGAAAACTTTTCGTATGTAGGGCCGTTAAATTTTTTGCATTTGCTTTCGTATCTCGAGTTTTTCGTAAGTTGAGCCTTTCGTGTCTCGAGGTACCACTGTATGTTGCCGTACAGATAAACTAGGCTATATAAAACCATCCTACTAATACATATTAACTTTTTTGTTAGGTTGTTATTTTACCTTACTTATAACTAAATTAGCACTTACTATAGGCCTAAGTTAAATAATATCTAATTAAAATTTAAACCAACACTCAAGGTTACGTGTTATTTAAAACACATACTTAAAATGTAGCCTTAAGGTTATGCACTATATCTCATCTGGCACAGGTTGCCAATTTTTCTACTAGTCTTAGTTATGTGGTCTAGGCTAACAATTTAGTCTGACAGGATGTTTAGTGAAGTTTACTATCACTTAACAATAGGTATTACCTAGACCTTTGTTATTGAGGTCATGCTAAATATGCAGGCTATATATAATGAAAATTGTGTAGCCTGGTTATCAATTTCTAGGAACTTATCTCTGAAACATTAGGTAACTACCTAATCAGGGTTATTTAAATCACCTTTACGATATATAATCTTAGGTTACAGGCTACAAAGAATAGCTACCATAGTCTTAAATTATTTGCAATGAATTGGTTAGGCTAATAACTCGTGTAGGTCTAATGCCTTGGAAATTGTAGACCACGTTATCTGAAAAGTTGAACTAAATTGATAATACATTGTGGATCATTTGTTTAGCAAAAACTTCCAAAAAATGAATGACAGATTCTTTAACAATTTTCACTTTCTTAAAAAGGCTACCAAGGATCATGTATTACACCAACCATGTGCTCTCCAAACAAAGGCTGGTTGCTAAATACAAAACAAACATTTGTTCTACAGTTTTAAACTAAAATATTTTAACCTAAATCTTGAAAATAAACATAACTTTAAAATTTTGGCAATTCCATGATCGTAAAAAAAAATGAGGAACACTGGCTGGAGACATCTTAGTCTATTTTGACTAGAGAGGTAATGGTTCTTCCCCCAAGGCCTACAGCTACAGGTCAATGTGGTATGGCCCTGAGTAGAGGGGGTAGGATCTGTGTGCATCTACCGGTATGAACACATATTTTACGTTCTGCAGTTCGTAAGGGACATACACCTTTCTTGCCATGCGGTAGGTCATCTTCACAAGCAACATCAACGCTCAGCCATAAGGACTTTTGCCTAAGATGCGTTGAACAGTGCATGCGGTGTCGTTCTCAGGCCATGGCACTCCTTTCTCTAGCTCCTGCCTTGGTATGTGACGATGAGTGATTGGTGCAATTGTATTTGCAACAGGCATCCTCTGAAATGGGAGCAGGTAACCCTCTGGTTTGCTGTCAGACTCCTTGTCTGCCGTCTGCTGGGTCCAACATGCTGCTGCTGTTGCTGCTGTCAGCAGGGTAGTGTGTGAGGAGTAACCTCCCTGTAAGGTCCAAGGGTGACTCAGGTTGGCTGGTGATCTGCCATAGATCACCAGTGACTTGCAGCATTCACTCATCTCCTGTCGGTGCCCCCACGTAGTTGAGGAATTTCTTGACACCCTGAAAGATGACTTCAGCTGATCCTTCAGTAGTTCACAGGTGATGGGGGTATCTACAGTGGTACCTCGAGATACAAAATTAATCCGTTGCGAGGCGGCCTTCGTATCATGAGCTATTCGTATCTTGGACCACATTTTACTTGTAAAATGGCTAATCCGTTCCAAGCCCTCCAAAAACACCCCAGTAAATTTCATAATACAGCTAAATTGACCTATAAACAATGAAATGCTACAACAATTGGACCATTCAATACCTAACTTAATACGTACTGCTAATTACCTGTAAACTAAAGTGTGTTAGTGTATACATGGTATACAAGAAATACTATATGTATGTAGTAAAATCTGGAAGCTAACCTTTCGAGTGAGGCTATCTCCGAAAGTGGCGACAGAGGAGGAGGACAAACGGCAGATACGTACGTACACTTAACTTTAAGAAACACATAAAAAAATGTTAGGAAAACATACATAAACTAAATTTTACGAAACACATTAACAAAAGTGTAACACTTAACTTTACAAAAAACTAAAATTAAAAAAAAAATTCTGTCTTTTTGATTTATACTTTTTTTTTTTTTTTTTTTTTTTTTACTTTTTTATACTGTACGTACGTTTTTTTTTTCTTTTTTTCTTTTCAACTTCATTACCACTTTCAACTTTCTGTTTTTTAGTATCAATTGGATCTTCCTTTTTTGCTTACTCCTACTAAAGGCCTCTTTAAATTGGGGTGTCTTTTTTCTACAAATGATTGCACTTTATGAAAAGCAGCTAGAACATCCTTAATTTTTGCCTCCAACTCCTTCAGGTCATCCGTCGTAAGCTCCTCTTGGTGCTCCTCGAGAAGGTCGTTGATGTCGTCCTCGTTGTCGACCAGCCCCATGGACTTGCTGAGTGCAACGATCTCGTCAAGATCTGGTTGTGAAACAGTTTTAGGATCGTCAACTGTTTCTGAATCTGCAGCACCAGTTTTGCCCACGTTGAATCCCTCGAAGTCTCAGGCGGGTACGGCATCAGGCCCGAGTTTCCTCCACGAGGAATTCAAGATTCGCCTCGAAACCTCCTGCCAAGCTTGGTCAATGAGTTGGATGCATATCACAACATCGAAATGCTCCTTCCAAAATTCTCACAAGGTGAGGTTTGTGGTATCGGTGATGTCGAAACATCTCTTGAAAAGATGTTTCATATACAGCTTCTTGAAGTTCGATATCACTTGCTGGTCCATGGGCTGGAGGAGAGGGGTGGTGTTAGGCGGAAGATAAAGAACCTTGATGAAGGAATACTCCACTAGGATATCTTCCTCGAGGCCAGGAGGGTGAGCAGGGGCATTGTCCAACACCAGCAGGCATTTCAGAGGGAGGCACTTCTCTTCCAAGAATTTCTTCACTGTCGGGCTGAAAACACAGATTTACCCACTCTGTGAACAAAAGCCTCGTTACCCAGGCTTTCGCCTTAGCCCTCCACATCACTGGAAGCTTCTCCTTAAGCACTTGTGGGCCTTGAAGGCTTGAGGAGTCTCGGAATGATAGACCAGTAGGGGCTTCACCTTGCAATCCCCACTGGCGTTAGAACAAAGTGCGAGCGTAAGCCTGTCTTTCTTAGGCTTATGCCCGGGTAGCTTCTTCTCTTCCTGCGTGATGTACGTCCGGTGAGGCATTTTTTTCCAAAAAAGGCCAGTCTCATCACAGTTGAAGACTTGCTGAGAACTGTACCCTTCCTTGGTCATCATCTCGTCGAATGTCTTTTTAAAGGCTTTGGCCGCTTTCGTGTCCGAGCTGGCAGCCTCCCCGTGCCGCACCACCGAATGGATGCCAGTCCGTTTACGGAATTTCTCAAACCACCCATGCGGAGCCTTGAAGTCTGGGGTTGGCGTTGATGTCCCTTCTCCTCCGTCGTCTTCGGCCTGGGCAATCAAATTGCCGAAAATAGCGCTGGCCTTGTGGGAGATTGCGGTCTCCGTTATCGTATCGCCAGCGATTTCTTTGTCTTTTATCCAGACAAGAAGAAGCCTTTCCATCTCGTCATGCACGTGGGTCCTCTTGCTGGACAAAATAGTGACACCCTTTGAAGGTGTAGCTGCTTTGATGGCATCCTTCTGCTTAAGGATGGTGCCTATTGTCGACGGATTTCGGCCCGTATTCCTTGGCAATTACACTCAATCACATACCAGCTTCATACTTCTTGATAATCTCCATCTTTGTTTCCAAAGAGAGCATCCTCTTCTTTCTGTGAATTTCAAGTTTCTTGGGACCCATGACTACGTATATACTGTACGTAATTATGTTATGTAGTACGTATAAGTATGGAGTAAAGTTCTCACACAACACGATAAAGTATACTACAACGAAATCACTAACGAATTTACGTTAATACACGAAATCGTATGAATGAACGAATACCGCGTGCGTACGATACAAATGATGATGTGCAGTGGCCGAAGAAGCACGCCGCTACGTAGTAGATGCATGATGGGAGGGATGCTGACCAACCGGAGAGAAGGATCTCATGGCAGTGACTAGCATCAGGAACCAATGGGAGAGCAGGAGGATCGTGGCGAGTCTACTCAGTTGCGGTGCGAGTTTCAAAATTGTTATCGGTGGTCCGGGCGAATCTCGGACTTTACAGCAACAACCTTTCGTATCTTGAGCAATTTTCATATGTAGAGCCGTAAAAAATTTTTTATTAGCTTTCGTATCTCGAGTTTTTCGTAAGTTGAGCCTTTCATATCTCGAGGCACCAATGGCGTCTACTCTGCGCATTGTTGAGGTGATTTTCATTGTGAGGAAGATATTTTCCCCCTGAAGAACCCTGCTTCTTGGCTGTGGGGAGTGAATGGAGGAATGGAGGTAAACGTATGGAGGAGGCAACAAGGGTTTAGTTGGCGAGGTCGGTCCCGCTGTTGCTGGCCAGGCCAGTCATCTCAGCAGGTCACTAATGTGAGGTGAGGTACGAGTAAGATTTGGAGTCTGTAGCTTACTGATTATTCAGAAAACATTCACACAGGTCAGGGACTCGTGCGAGCCGCAGTGTAGCTTCCGAACTCTTGACAGGTCAAAACAAGGATTAAGTTAAAGCATTTGTGTTTGTACACAGACAGAAATATACATACATGTAAAATGATACAGGACATTAGACTGAAGATGATACATATATGGTTGGAAAGCTGGCAGTGCAATACATACAGTGGTAATAATACATGAAATGTAATAATAATAGCGAAGATATGTGTACAAACGTCATATGAGACAAGTTGTGTTTCTTTTATCCACTACATGTTTCTTCCATAAGTTCCTTGTCGCAAGATAATGGCGGGTGTGGTGAAGGTGTATGTGTGTGTGTGTGTGTGTGTGTGTAAGGTCCATGTGTGGGCCCTACACCCTAATCAATCATGTTAAACTCAAATGCAGGTTTGACTGATAGCTGGCATTATGAAAATAAATTTGAGAAATTTTATACCTGTAAAAACTTTCAGATTCTTATCACCTATGGTTATTTAACAAATTTATTGTTTACTGGGTGAGATTGAAATAATGGTTTTGTTCATGAAACTTACCTGTCAGATATATATATAGCTGTATTTCTGACGTCCGACAGAATTTCAAAACTCGCGGCACACGTAGTGGGGCGGCCAGGTGGCGGTAGTACCCATTCCCGCCGCTGGGAGGTCGGATATCAGGAACCATTCCCATTTTCTATTCATATTTTTTCTGTCGCCGGTGCTGCAAACATCTGTTTACAGTACCTCCGTCTAGGATTTTTTGATTATCTCGCTTAATATTATCTGGATTGACTTTTGGTATCGACTTCTGGATTGTTGGATTGGCACGCGTAATAGTGGATTGGTTTTTGATTTTGGATTGGCTTTTCTGAGTACATGATGTCTGGATCAAGTACTGGAAGTTTCAGAGTGTGTGTGAGGAGTGAATGTAAGGTGAGGCTTCTTAAACCTTCAGTTGATCCTCACACAGTTTGTATGGATTGCAGGGGGCATGTTGCGTGGTTGATGATCGGTGCAATGAATGTAAGATTTGGATGATGATAAATGGAAGATGTATGAGACCTATCGACGTAAATTGGAGCGCGATAGAGTCAGGAGGTCTTCCTCCAAGGGCAGTTCTACTAAAGGTAAGGATAGTAACATTTCTCCTCCTCTAACACCAGTAGATTTTGCTCAACCTAATCCTGTTTTGTTGCCTTCGGGCCCCAGTGCTGTGTCTGGAGAAGGTAACACCCTTTCTCTGATTCTAGAGTCTATTCGTGCTCTCGAATCTAAAGTATTGGCCCTAGAAACCGGCCCTGTGAAAGTTTGTGTTAGTGCCCCTAGTTGTTGTGGAGGGGGCGTCAGATCGGCCCCATAATGCCTCTAGGCCTAGACCTCTATCGGACTCCCAGGA
The DNA here is from genome assembly GCF_015104395.2 of Macrobrachium nipponense. Taxonomy (NCBI): domain Eukaryota; kingdom Metazoa; phylum Arthropoda; class Malacostraca; order Decapoda; family Palaemonidae; genus Macrobrachium; species Macrobrachium nipponense. The sequence goes on from NC_061101.1 coordinate 42,090,883, forward strand.
CTCAGGGAGTGGGTATGTCGAAAGCCGCAAGAGGGTTACGGGGGCTCCCCACCGATCTGGCGTCCCTTCGGCAGGCCTTGTTGCTAAATCCCAGGCTGCCAAGGAGCGCGCACGAGCGCGTGTCCTGAAAGATGCTTTTCGTCCTCCGAAGCGTCCTCCCCTGCGCAAGGGGTGGAGCGCTCGGAGAGACTCGCGTCCGTTGAAAAGGACCTTTCGCTTTGAGGACGCTTCACGTCCTATGTCTCCTCTTTCGTCAGAGGACGCTTATGACGCCTTTCCTCCGCAGAAGAGAGGAAGGCTTTCTACCGAAGAGGACGTTAGTTTCCACGCACAGGCGTGTTCACCTGAGAGGCAGATAGCTGTACCTGCTAGAAGGAAGGAGGCGTCCCCTCGCCCCTCGCCTTCTCGCAGGCTCAGTCCTGCCCCTTCTTTTGCTCCTTCGTCACCTACGAAGGATATCCTAGTGTCCCTTCAGGACCAGATTACGTCGCTGATGGCTCATGAGACTCGCCCAGCAGCAGTCGAGCCTAAGCGTAGGAAGGACGTTCGGCTGCCCGTCAAGAGGACGAAGCGGCCTCATTCTCTCTCGTCTCACTCGTCTCTCTCTCCGCCTCCGGATCGTCAACGTTCTCGTTCTCCTAGCAGATCTTTTACTCTCTCAGGAGAGGACGCTCGTCAGGACGCTCGGCGTTCGAAGCAGGACGCTTTGCGCTCTCGGCAGGTAGCGGTTGAGGACGCTCGGCGTTCTAGACAGGACGCTTTGCGCTCTCTTCAAGACACTTTTGAGGACGCTCGGCAGGACGCTCGGCGTTCGAAGCAGGACGCTTCGAGTTATAGACAGGACGCCTTTGAGGACGCTCCGCAGGACGCTCGCCGTGTGAAGCAGGACGCTTTTCGAGCGAAGCAGGCCGCTTTTGAGGACGCAAAGCAGGACTCGCTTGGCTAAGCAGGACGCTTTTGGCGCCTCTCGTCAGGAAGCTCGCGCTTCCTCTCGTAGAGACGTTTCTGTTAAGACAGTTCACGTTGCTTCTAAGGACGCTCCTCTTTCGCAAGATGTCCGTACCTCTAAAGATCGACGTAAGGCCGATTCCGTACCTGTAGCGGATACTTCCAACCAACGGAAGTCATTGTTCAGGATTGAGACTGCTGGACGTACTCCCTCTCCTGATGGGCGTTCTCCAGTTCCTCTTAGGGCAGGAAGGGGAGCTTTAGTTAGTCCAGGGAGTTCCGTCGAAGAAGAACAGCCGGTAGCTTCAGCTGTCTCGGACTACAAGGTTCTTGTTAGGCTGTTACGTTCAGCCTTCGGGGAGAAGTTCCAGCCGGCAGCCCCTAGGTCTCCTCCCTCTCAACTTTCGTCTTCCAAGACCGTTAAGACCCCTGAATTCGTCGAAATGAAGACATCGCTGTCGACCAAGAGGGCGTTTAAGAAGCTTCAAGACTTTATGTCCAGAAGGAAGGATCAGGGCAAGACCACTTTCGCCCATCCACCCTCTAGACTCGCCGGGAAGAGGAGTTTGGTATGAGACCAAGGAGGATGTGGGAGTAAATGTTCCTTCGTCCGCTCTGGGTGACTTCTCCAGTTTAGTGGACGCTCAGAGGAGGTCTCTCTTATCGTCTGCTAAGGTGTCCTGGACTCCGGTGGAGACTGACCACCACTTGAAGGGACTGCTTCGTACCCTTAATGTTTTTAATTTCCTAGATTGGTGTGGGAGTGTTTAGACCTCAGTCTAGGAGTCCTGATTCTCTCAGTCTGGGGGAGCTGTCAGCGTGTTGTCATGTATGGACAAGGCCGTCAGGGATGGTTCGGAGGAGCTAGTTTCTCATTTTGGAACTGCCTTCCTGAAGAAAAGAGCACTGCTGTGCAATTTTACCGCTAAGTCGTATCTCCCGCTCAGAAAGCGGAATTGCTCTTTGCGCCTCTTTCGGACCATCTCTTCCCCCAGGCTATGGTAAAGGATCTTGCACAGAGTTTGCAAGAAAAGGCGACCCAGGACCTCTTGGTTCAGTCTTCAAGACGTCCAGCGGCTCCTTCCACTTCGACATTCAGCAAACCCCCGAAGAAAGTCAAACCCTTTCGCGGGGCACCCCCCTCGAGAGCAGCTCCTCGAGGGAGAGGGTTTTCGAGAGGAAGAGCTTCATTCAAAACCCAAAAACCAGCAAATGAAGATCTCGTCCTTCAGACGCCAGTCGGGGCCAGACTGGAATTCTTTGCGGAGGCTTGGAGGCAGAGAGGGGCGGATCCTTGGACCCTCAAGATAGTAGAGCGGGGGTACAAGATCCCCTTTCTACATCCTCCTCCTTTAACATCAACTCCCAGAGACCTCTCTCCATCTTATCAGGGAGAGAAGAAAAGTGTTCTTTTCGATCTGTTAGACCAGATGGTCGAAAAAAAGAGCGGTGGAACAAGTCTTGGACCTAGAGTCACCGGGCTTCTACAACAGGATTTTCCTAGTGCCGAAGCAGTCGTCAGTTGGCGCCCACGGTCCTGGATGTGAGCAGGCTCAATCTTTTTGTAGAAAAGATCAAGTTCAAAATATAGACGCCTCAGTCGGTGCTGGGAGCCTTGAGACCTGGCGACTGGATGGTGTCTCTGGACCTGCAGGACGCGTACTTCCACGTCCCAGTCCACCTCTTTCAAGGAAGTACCTGAGATTCGTCTTGGACAACAGGGTTTGGCAGTTCAGAGCCCTTTGTTTCGGTCTCAGCACGGCCCCGATGGTTTTCACAATGATTATGAGGAATGTAGCGAAGTGGCTCCATTCGTCAGGAATCAGGATATCCCTCTACCTCGACGATTGGCTGATCAGAGCGTCGTCGAGGCAGAAGTGTCTGAAGGACCTTCAGTTTACGTTAGCCCTAGCAAAGTCTCTGGGTCTTTTGGTCAACACCGAAAAGTCGCATCTGACCCCGACACAGTCCATCGTGTATCTGGGGATTCAGATGGATTCAGTGGCTTTTCGGGCGTTTCCATCCCAGGAAACGTCAGCGACTGGGGTTAGAGAAAGTCGCAGCCTTCCTAGAGAGAGAAGCTTGTTCGGTGAGAGGAGTGGATGAGTCTGCTGGGCACCATTTCCTCGCTAGAAAAGTTTGTCTCGCTGGGAAGGACTGCACCTCAGGCCTCTTCAATTTTTCCTTGCGGAAGAATGGACGTCGAAAGAGGACCTGAATGCGATCCTAAGGATCTCCAACAAAGTAAAAGTCCACTTAAGATGGTGGCTCGACCCTCAGAAGTTACGAGAGGGCTTCTCCTTAAATCTTCTGAGCCCCGACCTAGTGTTGTTCTCAGACGCTTCCATTTCCGGTTGGGGAGCAACCACTAGGGGGGGAGGAAGTGTCAGGCTCCTGGAGAGGGGAACAGGTAGCCTGGCACATCAATGTAAGGAACTGGCAGCGATATTCCTGTCGCTGCAGTTCTTCGAAGAAAAACTGTCAAGCAAGGTTGTTGCAAGTCAACTCAGACAGTACCACAGCCCTTGCGTATCTAAAGAATCAGGGAGGAACTCGCTCCAGATCCCTTTTTCTCCTGGCGAAGGAAGTTCTGCTATGGGCAGACGCAAGGCGCATCAAGATCCTGACAAGATTCGTGGCAGGGGTTCAGAATGTCAGGGCGGACCTTCTCAGCCGCCGAAATCAGATTCTACCAACAGAATGGACCTTGCACCAGGAAGTCTGTCAACAATTATGGAGATTGTGGGGACTTCGTCTCTAGTAGACCTGTTCGCTACATCAAGGACGAAGAGGCTTCCTCTGTATTGCTCCCCGGTTCTGGACCCAGGGGCAATTGCAGTGGACGCGGTTGCTCTGGAACTGGACAGACCTGGATCTTTACGCCTTTCCCCCATTCAAGATCATGGGGGATGTAATGAGGAAGTTCGCAGCTTCAGAGGGGACAAGGTTGACTCTGATTGCCCCAATGTGGCCAGCAAGAGAGTGGTTCACAGAGGTCATGACGTTCCTTGTGGACTCCCAGAAACGTTGCCCTGGAGGAGAGATCTACTCAGACAGCCTCACTTCAAAAGGTTTCACCAAAACCTCTCCGCTCTGGCTCTGACTGCGTTCAGACTATCGAAAAGTTGGCCAGAGCGAGAGGCTTTTCAAAGGCAGCTGCGAGAGCAATCGCTAATGCTCGAAGAGCCTCTTCTAGAGCTGTCTACCAGTCCTAAGTGGTTCCTCCTTCAGGGCATGGTGCAAGAAGGAAGGAATTTCCTCTTCCCACGACCTCTGTGAATCAGATAGCAGATTTCTTACTCTATCTAAGAAATGTGCAGAAAATTGGCAGTTCCTACAATCAAGGGTTATAGGAGTATGTTGTCTGCCGTTTTTCGCCACAGAGGAAATGGACCTCTCCGACAATAAGGATCTGCACGATCTCTTAAGGTCGTTCGAAACCACCAAAATTCCACAAGCAAGACCGCCCTCATGGAATCTAGATGTGGTGTTGAAACATCTGATGCTAAGTCCCTTTGAGCCTCTCCATGAAGCTTCTCTAAGGGACTTAACGAGAAAAAACGCTTTTCCTAGCTTCTCTGGCGACGGCGAAGAGAGTTAGTGAAATCCAAGCGTTCAGTAGCCTAGTGGGTTTTCAAGGGAGACAGCGCTGTCTGCTCGTTGAACCCTTTCTTTCTTGGCTAAGAACGAGAACCCGTCTAATCCTTGGCCAAAGAGCTTTGAAATCAAAGGAATATCGAGTCTCGTGGCGTCAAGAACCAGAGAGAGCCCCTGTGCCCCGTCAGGGCTCTCAAGTTCTATGTGAATAGGACTAAAAGAGATAAGAGGTCCCTCAGGTAATCTCTGGTGCTCGGTGAAGAGACCAGATTTGCCGTTGTCGAAGAATGACTGTTGCTTTCTTCTTGAGGGACGTCATTAAAGAGGCTCATTCATCTTGCCAGAAGACTGATATGAGCCTCTTTAAAGTGGGGGGGGGGGGGGGGAAAGCTCACGAGGTCAGAGCCGTAGCTACTTCTCTTGCCTTCCAAAGGAACATGTCTATCAGAGATATTCTTGATAGCACCTTCTGGAGGAGCAATTCCGTATTCGCCTCACATTACCTCCGGGATGTGAGAACGATTTACGAGAACTGTAGTTCTTTGGGACCTTACATTTCGGCAGACACAGTTTTGGGGGCTGAAGGTGGCTCTCTCCCTATCCCTTAGCTTAGTTAGGTTAGTTTATTGTGTTTTTGGTTGATGGTGAGATCTTCTGTGAAAATCTCCCATTCCTTAGTGTTAATGTCAGGGGTTTTTTGGTTAGTTGGTCAGGTGGTGGTCGGTTGCTGTGTTACTGCCATATGTTTGGCTAGATGGTCTTGTCACATTGTGGTCACGTCCCCGTTGACAGAGCATCCAGAGAGCACCAGCACTACAGGTCCAAACCTGGCTGGCAACTCTGATAAAGCATAAGCAGGCTTTAGGTGACAGTAATCACATAGTCTACTTTGCTATCCAGAAATGACACCTAAGTTAATCTTTTATTTTAATTTAAATTTCCTAAAAAATCCTAGTCTGTCTCTACCCACCATCCGAAGGTGTGATTCAGCTATATATATATCTGACAGGTAAGTTTTCATGAACAAAATGTTATTGTTTATAATACAATTAAGTTTGTTCATACTTACCTGGCAGATATATATAATTAGAGTGCCCACCTCCTCCCCTCAGGAGACAAGGGTCATGAATAAATATGAATAGAAAATGGGAATGGTTCCTGATATCCGCCTCCCAGCGGCGGGAATGGGTACTACCACCTGGCCGCCCCACTACGTGTGCCGCGAGTTTTGAAATTCTGTCGGACGTCAGAAATACAGCTATATATATCTGCCAGGTAAGTATGAACAAACTTAATTGTATTATAACAATAACATATTTGTCTGGAATAGAAGGGTAGGTATAAGGTTTTGATATTGAATTAAAATTTTATCTGTAAATATGTTATTGTTATAATACAATTAAGTTTGTTCATACTTACCTGGCAGATATATATATAGCTGTATTTTCTGAAGTCCGACAGAATTTAAAAATTCGCGGCACACGCAGTGCGGCCAGGTGGTAGTACCCATTCCCGCCGTGGGAGGCGGATATCAGGAACTATTCCCATTTTCTATTCATATTTTATCAGTGCCACTGTCTCCTGAGGGGAGGTGGGTGGGCACTTTAATTGTATATATCTGCCAGGTAAGTATGAACAAACTTAATTGTATTATAACAATAACATTTTGTTCATGAAACTTACCTGACAGATATATATATAGCTGAATCCCACCTTCGGATGGTGGGAAGAGACAGAATAGGATTTTTTGGGAAACTAAATTAAGTAGATGATATACATCTTGGTTCCTCACCTGTTAGCATAGCCGACTTCGTGATTACTGTCACCAAAGTCTGCTTCTGCGTTACTAGAGTTGCCAGCGAGGTAGAGACCTGTAATACTGGTGCGCTCTAGATGATCTGTCAACGGGGGCGTGACCACAATGTGACTAGACCATATGACCATACTTCTGAGGGCACCGAAGCTAAAACCACCACCTGACCTAACCTATCAAAGTTAGTTCCATAACTTCTAGGCTAATGAAAAAGGAACGCTCCTCAAGCGACCAACCCTTCAAAGTTAAAAGCACACCTATCCCTTTTCTATAAGGAATAGGATTCGTGTTGCTTCCTGCCCCCAATAATATATTCTACGGAAATGTATGGTCCTAGCGACTTACAGATCTCAAATGTCGTCTTCACATCCCGGCGGGAGTGTGAACGCGACACAGAGTTTGCTTCGCTAAAGCGTGGCACTCAGGATGTTACTGAGTGTCATGCTCTGTTGAAATGCTTCCGAGGCCGCGCCCCTCGTACCTCTTGAGCATTCATATTAAGAAAAATCTCAAATCTTTATGCAAACATAATGAATGAGACCTCTTTAAAACAAGAACTCCTTGGCTATGAACCTGCCAGGGTTTTCTTGGACATGAACCAGTCTGGTCTTTTACGGAAACACCGCAGATTGTCGGGAGTGTGAAGCGAAACACAGAGTTGCTTCGCTAAAGCGTGGCACTCAGGATGTTACTGAGTGTCATGTTCTGTTGAAAATGCTTCCGAGGCCGCCGCCCTCACTTCTTGAGCATTCATTTAAAAAAAATTAATGAAGAAATCTCAAAATTCTTTATGCAACATAATGAATGGAGACCTCTTAAACAGAACTCCTTTGGCTATAAATGCCAGGGGATTTTGTCCTTGGACATGAACCAGTCTGGTCTTTTTTACGGAGCACCGCAGATTGTCCGTTGACCTTGACTTTCTATAGTTTTATCAAGATAAAACTTGAGAGACCCTACAGGGCACAGGACTCTAATGCCCTTGCCCAATAATTTGTGCCATACCCTTGGTCTCCAAGCCTTCGGGTCAAGGGTTAAGACCAGGTTTTCGTTCTTATCAAGAACGGAAGGCTTAGAGGACAGACCTCATTATGTCCTTTAAAGCCAAAACCTCTGAAGATGGCTAAAACCTCACTAACCCTCTTTGCCGTGGCTTAGAGCGGTTAGAATATTAGCCTTTCTGGTCAAGTGTATTAAGTTCGCAGAAAGGATAGGTTCGAAAGGCTTTGGATCAGAAAAACTAGACTACGTCTAAGTTCCATGCCGGAACCTTTGATCCAGAGAATTTCAAGATCTCCACAGACCTCAAAGATCGTGAAGCTTTGTTGTTTGACAGAACCGAATCTCTGAGCCTAGAGGCCGTCAACAACATATTTGCATATTCTACAATAGTTAGGACTTCTAGCTTATCTCATACTTCAGACGGAAAGATAGAACCATAAGGAAATTCACAGAGGTCGAGTTGGAGGAATATTCATTTCCCTTCACTTACTCCAGAAACGGCCTCCTCCGATTGAACACTGAAAATAGGCAGCACTGCTTTGCCTTGGCCAAGAGACTGCCATCTCTTGAAGATCTTATCGCTATGTACCGTTGAAGACGAAGGTAGATATTGAATGCAACCTACGTCTTCACAGACGAATCGAGAGAAGGATTCTCAAGATTCTGAACCTGTGCTTACAAATGACTGAAAACGCTAACCGCTATTTCATTGCTGTCCGGTGAGAAGTCGAGTTGCAATGAAAGCGGGGTGGCGTTCTTCAGTAATGAAAACACGGGAAAGCCGCCTGAAGGACTGCTTCTCATGGGCTGAACATTTGGAAGTAGAGCTGTCAGGTCAGAGAGTAGGCGATGTCTTTATGACATATCTGTTAATTCGGGGGTGGGATGAACAATGAACAATTGTACACCTACGAATATGAGATATTTTAAAGACAAACTCAGATGTCTGCAAAATCATTCGCATTATCAGTGCGATGCAGCGGGAGACTTGTACAGACTTCTGTTACCGTGCGGTAAACAGTAAAATGAATAAGTCTAAGAGATATCTCTGTTGAAAATTCTCGCAATATCGAAGGCGATGGAATCTATCGTCACAGCAGTAGATGGTCCTTCATAATTGCGAGAATCCCCTTTAATCAGAGACCTAAGTCCAAGATTGTTGGGCAGAGATACGGTCGGTAGTCAATCAAAGCAGGGGAGAGAGAGAGACATAAACAACCGTGCATCTCGGAGGCCCAGTGATACTGAGCGGCTATCAGGCACAGGCATTTCAATACGCAGTAGCAGAGCCTGAGCTCCCGCGACTCGTCATCCTGAGTGCCAGGTAATCCATATTCCACAAAGGAATGCGTTCGGCTAGAACCACCGAGCATAAAAGATATGCTCGAGTGGTGTTGTCGTGACAACCATAAGTATATAAAATTGAAACAAACTCCTGGGTGGTTGCAGGCAACCCCGAGTTGCAGTTCAATTAGAATACTTCTCGTCTAAGTCGCAATCCGTAGAAAAACTAGGATATGCGCCTACCCTCGGACAATTCAACTGCTTAGTAGAATCATGTCGCGAGGTTAATATACGTAGTATATTTATAGGATTCTGAACAAACGATCTCCATCCTAAATTCTTTCCTTCAAGAAAACAAAATAAGGATTGGAGATCGACCACCTTCGATCTCTATCAAAGAGAGTGAAGGAGAAGTCTTCCTCGAAGGAAAGCTTCAATGGTGAACAGAATACTAACTGCCTGAGTTGCCAGCTACTCCCTTTACGAAGGAATAGGTATGATATTATCGAGCAAAAGGAAACTCTCAAGCCAGGCGTATTTAAACGAAACAGAATTCGCTAATACAGAAGCTGAGTTGGTGTTGTCGTAACAAATACCTGAAGAGTTGTTCTTACTCCGAAAACTCTTGGAAGGTGGAAGGGAGTGCCAAAATAAATACATTAGAACAACAGTTCTTTCGGCTTCTATCCTCGGAGGTAAATACGATATGCGTAAATGACTTGACCCATGCGTTAGCAAAATGACGCAAAGATAAACTACATAAGTATTGTAGTAATTTGAACATCAAATTCTCTACTACATCTTTCCTCGACGAGGAAGAGAGAAAGAAAGGGAAACCGACTGTCCACGTTCTAATGAATGAGACTTTTCAAAAGAACTCCTTGACTCTTTGCCAAGACTCTTTGCCAAGAAAAGGGAGTAATATTCGAATAGAGATCATCAAGGCGAACCGAGGATCGAAAAGGACCGTTCAATCTTAATTGATGATTGGACATAAGACTTCCTGGATCTAGTCTACAAGTCTTTTCTTACTCCCCGGATGAGCCTCTGAAAATGAATGAGAGCTCTTCCGAAATTTGTTAATGAGTTTATCCGCTTAAACGATAAAAACGTTAAAACTCTATGACAATGAGAACTACCCCATTTATGAGGGGTCCCCCACTTAAATGACAATGGGGAAAACGTCCTGACTTGACAAAACTATTAGCACTTTGCTAATAGGGGGAAAACCCTTTAACATGGCCGAAAGTCACCCAGGAATCCGAGTATATAATCTTCCCGATTCTCAAAGAAATCGATGAAGAGGAAAGAGGATCGAAGAAAAAATTCGGGTATGTCTCTCCGCTAACTCCGAATCCTTTTAAAAATTTCTGTAAAGAAATGTCCTCAACAGCAAATAAGACGCCTTCAACAAGTCTTTTCTCTCGCAAAGCGTCCTGCCGCGCTTCCACCGAAGCGTCCTGGCGAATGTCCACAAAAGCGTCCTCATAAGCGTCCTGCTGAGCGTCCTCAAAAGCGTCCTGCTGATCGGTCCTCAAAAGCGTCCTGCCGAGCGTCCTCAAAAGCGTCCTGCTTAGCGTTCTGAGGGCACCGATCCTGGGAAAGCGTCCTGCTGAGCGTCCTCAAAAACGTCCTGCTTAGCTACGAGCGTGTCTGAGCAGAGAAACACCCAGTCTTCTGAACGACGTTCCAGAGAGGAACTCGTTGAGCGCCTTGATGCATGTAAGGCCCGCCAAGAGGCGTCCTGGCGAGCGACCTTGCCAACATCTCAATGTTATGACGAACCGCGTTTTGCGTATGACGTTGAATATTTTTTAAGGGTACGTCCTCATGCGCGTCTACATGGAGAGCCGCACGCTGCTCCTGAAGAGTGTGAACACTAAAGGAAGACGTATGGCTTTCGTCTTCCGCAAGGTGCTTGCCGAGCGTCCTGGAGAATGTCTCTACTTATAGGACGTCGAGCACCTCCAAAAGCTTCCTCACGTCTAAAATTGCCCTTCTTATGCAGACAGAGACATAAGTTGTTTGACTGTGCAAAGCAGCTTGCCGGCCGTCAAAACTTATCAGCTTGCTTTTTCGAAGTAAAGCGAACGTTACATAACGTATACGGAGTGCCATGAGGAGGAGGAGGACAAATACTGAGTTGCTCCTCCAAAAGGTGGAATCAAGAATGTCCTTGATTACCAAATTCTTTTGGAATGCTAGCGAGGTTGAAACAGCTCTAACTTCATGAGCGTTCACTCGCAGGAGGCTCAAATCACTCTTCTGGCAGATGAATGTAAAGCCTCCTTAATAATAAGTAAGAAATGATGTATACATGAGCGTTCACTCACAGGAGGCTCAAATCACTCTTCTGGCAAGATGAATGAGCCTCCTAATAATGTATAAATGATGTATACATGAGCGTTCACTCGCAGGAGGCTCAAATCACTCTTCTGGAAAGATGAATGAGCCTCCTTAAATGTCCCTTAGAAAAGAGCCAGTGCATTCTTCTAAAAGGGAAAATGTGGTCTCTTTACTCTTTCATCCTCTCGTGACGAGAGAGAGGACGTGAAGCGTCCTCTTCTCTAAAGCTTCTTTAGGGGGCGCGAGTCCTTCCGAGAACTCCAACCCCTGTGAGGACGCCTCGGAGGACGAGAAGCAATCCTTCAAGATTCGTGCACGTGCTCGATCTTCGGCAGCCTGGGAAGCGACAACAGGACCTACCGAAAGGAAGCCAGATCAGCATGAAAAACCCGTAACCCTCCTTCGGCTTTTGACATGCCCTCTCCCTGGTTTCCTGGGAGTCCGACAGAGGTCTAGGCCTAGAGGCGTTATGGGGCCGATCTGACGTTCCCTCCTAACGAGAGAGAGGACGTGAAGCGTCCTCTTCTCTAAAGCTTCTTAGAGGGCGCGAGTCCTTCCGAGAGCTCCAACCCTTGCGCGGGGAGGACGCCTCGGACGAGAAGCAATCCTTCAAGATTCGTGCACGTGCACGATCTTTACAGCACCTGGGAAGCGTCAACAGGTTCTGCCGAAGGGACGCCAGATCGGTGGGGAGCCCCCGTAACCCCTCTTGCGGCTTTCGACATGCCCTCTTCCCTGAGTCCTGGGAGTCCGACAGAGTCCAGGCCTAGAGGCATTATGGGGCCGATCTGACGCCCCCTCCACAACACAAGGGGCACTACACTTTCACAACACTGATTGGAGAGCGAGCACTTTAGTCTAAGATTACTTGATGTAATCCTCTAGCAGACACTTCTTCTAGGCCGTAAAGCCATACCACAGGGTTAGGCAAAATAAAAACTTACAGGAGGTTAGAAGGTTCATTATTTCTAACTTCTGTTTACTGTGGAGGAAAACTCCTGATTCTAACACGCTCTAAAATGCGTACATGAAACCTCCTTCTTCCGTAATCAGTCACACTTACACTAATTACATTGAACTTATGCAAAGAAAACATGTAAACGTCATATCTACTAAGTGAGTGTCTACCGAAAGTTCCGGTAGCCTCACCTTACCATGCAGACAACAAAGTCTGAAACTAGGCTAACTAGCTTCAGACATCAAATGCAATGAAAAAATTTACGATAGCGTATGCCTAGCCACAAATCCAAGATAATCGAAAGAATAATTAGGATACTTAAGCGGCTAATGAAGTTTTCAAAATCCTAGGGCGGAGGTCTGTAACAGTTGTTTACCGACCGGCGACAGAAAAAATATGAATAGAAAATGGGAATGTTCCTGATATCCGCCTCCCACGGCGGGAATGGGTACTACCACCTGGCCGCCCACTGCGTGTGCCGCGAATTTTTAAATTCTGTCGGACTTCAGAAAATACAGCTATATATATATCTGTCAGGTAAGTTTCATGAACAAAACGTAGTTTAGTTAGACCTAAATGAATGTTTGTTTTGAGAATATACAGTGTGATCGCTGATACATCTCTTACTACAGTGCTTCAGAGTAGTGTTACAAAGTTTATTGTGGTGTAAAAAATGTAACTCCTAAATGAATTTTTACTGTTTAGTGTGGGGAATTAATTGAAGTAACTCAGTTTTCGTCTATGAAGCTCCTGTAATTATATGATTTTATTGGTATTGTTTTGTTAAATATTTAACATTGTGGTACAGGAATCGCCATCATCACCAACCTCAACAGTGCTAGAAAGCGGAGGTCAGCAGGGAAAGAACATGAAAAGGTCAGTGAAGAAATTGTGTGTGACAGATGCAATTACACAAAAGACTGTTGTTGTACCTTCTCCTGCAGCCATTGTGGAAAACGTGTATTTTCCATTATGGCGTATACTTTGCACTCAGAGAGAAAACCTGTCCCAGGTCCTTAAGCAACGTCGTGAACGCATCAGAATGGCAATCATGGAAAAGAGGCGACGTAAGGAAGGTCTCTTGTCAGAAAGCAAAGAGATTCCTGAATTGCCAGAAGCTCCATATGAATTCCAAGGTAGGTATAAACGGCGCAGCAGTTCTGAGGAGAATGCATTCAAAATTAGAAAAAATGACAGTAGACCTTGGAATTGAGAAACTAAATAAAGAAAGTGAGATTAAAAGGAAAATGTTAGTGATGTTATTGCTCCCGGAATAGATGGAGATGATGATAGTAATTCTGGAAGCTTGACAGATTTATCTACGTTTTCACCTCGCCAAAACATATACCAACAGTTACTGATGCTACCGATGAATAACAGCAATTTAGCCAAGAGACAAGAAAACCCAGAGTCAAGGTTTCATCTTCAGGGTAATTTGTTGGAGTCTTATTTCTTATTGAAACCTTACAAATGAACTTAGAATAATTTGAAACTAAGATTCTATGCAACGTGAACTGGCGATATTAGTCAGATCTTGAGGCTGTGCATTGATGATAAGTTTTCTTGATATCTTTTGCCAAATGTACCTGACTTGTTATATTGTGCCAAAGAAAGGCTAGTGTCAGGGGTGTTTATATGGGTTGACATGTTATTTCTGAAAAGTTTTCAAAAACTGAAATTTATACAGATGTTTTCCAAGCACTGTACTACGTACTGTACTTGTACATTGAAAGCTTGATAGCTTTTTAAAAGGTTTTCTGCTTAAATACTCTATGATACTGTAATTATATAGTTTTTGTTATGTTGAAATGTGAATCTAAATTCCACTACATACAAATTATATATGAATGAAATTTAAAATGTAGTTTATTACAATTATGGCATCAAGCTAGTCAGTTGAAGGTAGTGTAATCTATAAACAGTGATTTAATCTACATATGCAAATGAATAAACCAGGATTGTGATACTGGTATGATGTTTTCTAGAGAACAGTGATAACATGGGATGTGAAGAACAACAATGACAGTCTGCAAGTTATTTGATATGCCAAGATTTATACAGAAATAGGTGACATTTGGTATTCATAAACATTCTTATGGTTTTGCTGTGATTTTGCAAGTGTTTTTATGTTGTTTTGCTTATGCATGTATACTTTTATATAAGGTAAAAAACAAATGGTATGTTGGACATATTTTTATTTTAATTCTGTTTTCTTTTAGTGTTAAGGTTGCAGTTGTCATCTGTTTTATGTGACTGTTTTAAGAGGGACAATCTTTTGCAAGACACGGCAGCATAGCGACATAGCATTTGGTTCAGCTTATTTTGAGTCAGGAGTACTGCTTGGATTGTTAGAATAAATTTTTGAGTTACTCTTCTTGAGAGGAAGGTGGTATAGTTAGTTATATTTTTTTCCTGTGTTCATCTTAGTGGGATTTTCATTTGCGGTTAACTTTAATTTGTTCTCATTTATTATTGTTCGAGATGTCTCACAGTGAAATGATTTAATCTGTTAATCATTAAATTATACTAGAATTAGGATGTCTCAACAGGAATATTCAGACATTGTACATATTTGGCTGAACTTCTTCTTTTGTTCTTCTTTTGTCAGTTTTGTCTTTACTAGATACAGTATCTTTTTTCTCTTATTCTTGTAATATCATCCTATTGATTTGTAATCATATCAAAGCTCTTAATATTTGTTGTTAGAAGGTCTGTTAAACAAATCCTATAGAGGCATTATCTCATAAGTTGAATATAAAACTACAGTACTAAAAGACTGTCCACTCTAATCCTATGTTTTCACTATGTTTTTTCTCTTCATTTTATGGCCTTTTATTATCACTAATATGTTAGCAACTATAAAAGTTACAGTGCCAGACATATGGTATACCCAGCAATGAAGGCTGAAATTATAACTTTAATAGCTGTATACCTATTTCTGTGATTGCCTGATGTTAAGTCATTTTAAGTGTGTGGGTCTCCCTTAAGGAAGTTAAGATATTCATTCTTATAATTAACACGCCGAGTAATTTTAATGTTTGTGGATTTTTCATACATCAGCCAGCTGATAGTCAAGATCTATTTGAATGATCTTGTCAAGTTGCTGTCAAGTTGCAGTTTTGAATTAATAGTATGTACTCGGTTTGCTGAGTTAAGATTATGCCAAAAATTTTACATAAAACCACTTGAGCTTTTGTTGACCATCATCTTATCAGTTCAGAAATTAAATTTCAAATGTCAGAATCAACAATGCTGCCACTTCGTTTCTTAGTAGTATCTACTTTACATTTTTTAAAATAATTTTAGTGCCGTACATTA